>NC_136425.1:80257500-80572500 GCF_052625555.1 Lactuca saligna | reverse complement strand
TTCAACTCATTCTTCCAGCCATTCCTATCACAAAAACAACAAAAACTAATAATGGTTAAAAACATGTTATTTGCAATTAACTATCACTTTATACATTCTTGAATAATAACAATATTCTGAAAGAATAATAAATGTAAGTCTTAAAAACAACATTCTTAAACTGTGAGTATGATCAATCTTTGATTCATTCTTCACATCATTCCTATAATATCTTCTAGACATTCCTATCACAAATGTAACAAAAACATCAAAATCCAACAAAAAACACTAATCGTTAGTATTACCAGTTAAACAAATACACTTGTTAACAAACATTCTCAAAGACATTCTAACAGAATGTATTTATATAAATAAATTCTAATAGAATACAAGCATTCTGTTAGAATAATAGGCATTCTGAGAGTCTTGACTGAATACATACCACGTGGTCAGATTCTTTTTCAAGCATTTCCACAAACACCTTTTATGCAACCTATATAGATAATAGAAAATCAAAGCTCAAAGTATATGAATGGCTTTGTTATAATGGTACCCATGGCTTGTTAAAGCTATAGTGGAATCCTATAAACTTGAGATTTATCCACATGATTTTAATTAATTATGAAATAATTAAATAAAGAAAAAAAATGAAAAAATGAAGATAATAAATGTTAACAATCTTAGAAAAGTCATGATCAGATAAAATGCATATAGTTACGCCCTTCATCATCTTTGATAATGAAGTCTCAATGGCAATTCTACTTCAAAATTAACAAAAGCTATTTTAGGTCATGCAAATAAAGTTATAACATGGTGAAACCATAATGATTAATTAGGTTTAGGGATCTATAATTACACGTAAAAAATGTTTAAAATGAAGAAACTAAAGAAAATTCCTAGTGTATGGCCCTAAAACTATTTTTTTCTTCCTTCTTTCGTTCATTGCCTCTGTATAACTTGAAGACCTCAAAAGGAGGTTAATTGAATAAAATTTCAAAAACAAATTCCAAATGTAGAAAAGAATAAAATTCCAAAAAGGATTGGGCTAACTAATTAAAAAAAACAAGCGTTAGACATATATTAATCGATACAACAAGAGGAGAGATCGACAATCTTATTCCTAATTCAAGATCAAGCAAAAGCAAATCTTGATTAATTTTAAACTTAAACCAAAGAATATCGATCTTAATAGAGGGAATGCCCTAAGAAGAGAGGGGAAGGGAAGATCGCCATAACTGATTAATTTATGAGATACTTTCAATTCTTACCTTTGAGGCATAGAGATGGCCAACATTAAGGGGTCTGCTATGATCGGAGAAGCATGATTAACTTTGAAGGAGTCAATAAGGTGTCATGTTCTGAAGAAGATGATGCATCGTGAAGATATAAGGACTTCTGAAATGGAGCTAGAAGTTTCTGGTTTGGTTGCTCGAATGGCTGCCTCAAACTTACCTGGTGTCGAATGGAGAAACAAATATTTGTGTTATGATTGTCTCGGCTATAGAAGAGGCTAGGGTTAAGTAGTTGGTCAAAGAGATTTTGATGGTAATTCCCATTAATTAAGGGATTTTATTTTAATTATCATTCTAAAGTTACATAATTACCCTTATTCAATTTTTTAATTATTTAATTATTCCTAAATTCCTATTGGTGCATTCATGCACACAATAGTTGCTAGAAACATTTGAACCTAACTCTCTCTCTCTCTCTCTATATATATATATATATATATATATATATATATATATATATATAGGGCTTAGGGAATATGTGGCTGTTATGTACCTAATATTAGGTATAGAACCATCAAAAACTACATATTTTTAACAAAATGCAATCAAATCTCTCTACCATCTTTCTTCTATTCTCTATTAGACTAGATGATAGAATTTGTACATATTTTTATGGAGTTTTAAATATTTAATTTTGCACCACAAACTATGTATAAAAGTACATTATCAACTACCTATAAATCTTCATATTTAAATTTAATATAGAAAACTATAGTGAAAGATTGAAATTGTTCATAAAAAAACAAATAAACTTCTTCCTATAACAAATCAAAAAGAACCATCGAAGTATATATATGGTAGGTGTCAAATAAAGTTATGAAGCCTACTAGAGGTCTAATATAAACAACACATTCGAAATACATAGATGTTGGAGATAAATTATGAAATAAAAAATAATATGAGCTCAAAAGCAATAGGAAGAAACTAACAATGAAATAAATCGTATTTTTTGATCAAAATTGAAGTCAATTTTGATGCTTCTATACCTAATATTACATACATGACAGCCACATATTCACTTTTCCCATATATATATATATATATATATATATATATATATATATATATATATATATATATATATATGTTGCTCTTTACAACATCTATCAATACCTACACAATTTATCCTTCAAACCCACATCTCATTCTCTCAATTTGTCTCTACTTTCATCAAAAAATGAATCTCGAAAATTAAAACCCAAACTCCGATAGAAGAAAAAAACTGCTGTTTCAGGTTCAAGCACCCCAACTCAAAATATTTTCGCTATCGATTCATCTTAAGGGGTTTATCATCCCCAACTAGAAGCTCGTATTCAATCTCAACTACAATTCCAATACCCAAATGTTAGACAATTTTATCGGATGCAAGTTCCGAATGTTACTCCTAATACGTTTTCAAACTTTGTTGTTTTTCCTGATCAACTTTCGCCAAATCAACCCCAAACTTAAATCCCACTTTATGAGTGGTAAACCCAAACCCAAACACAACCCTCTCGCTCTCAACCACACTACCAAGGCATCAATGGATTGGATGAAGAGACTGTACGGGAAACTCAATCCACACAACCCCTAACACCGCAAAGGAAAAAAACAGGTGCATTAGGGAAATGCACAACCAGGAAGGCAGAAGCCGAAAGCATGGACTCCACAAGAAGGGATAATTGTTGTAAAATCTTGGGTTGACATTTTAAAGGATTTGGCGACATAAAATGCACAACTGAGGGATCATTTTTGGCTTCGCATTCTTGAGAGGTTTCGCAAGGAGATGGGAAAAGGTGACGAGTACCGTACCAATCATCAATTGAATGTGAAGTTTCGAGAAATAGCGAAGGTCGTTTCAAAAATGAACTGGTTGTACAACAACCTAAACATCCAACGGAAAACGGCCACGAAGATGAAGAAATATTTCAGGAAGATTTGCATTTTTTTCTAGAGGAAGTGAGAAAGCCATTCAAGTGACACGATTGTTGGAAAATATTGATTAAAAGTCTTAGGTGGAAAAAATACGAGCAAGACTTTATACTTGAAGTACGACAATCAAAGCGAACAAAAAACGGACACTAGTGGTTACACAACTTCGTCCGATTGAAATGATGAGGACGAACTCGAGCTAGAAGAAATTGTCTGATCGATGGGTAGGAGAAAATGAAAAAGGAAGGGAAAAAGAACTTCTCCGGGCGCATCAGATTTCATCATGGACGTGGACGAAATACGGAAAATGATGGCGATATTTGATCACTATAATCTTAATTTCGCTAAACGTTTGACATTTAACAAAGAAAAAGAAGCCGGAATAAAGAAGAAGGAGCACACAGAGAGACAAAAAATGGAGGATACGAGGTTTTTGATGAAAACGCCTATCATTTTCGGAACCGGCTCTCGAGCTAGTTTTGAAGAAGATGGGGAAGATTATGAAGTTATGTTTTTATTTATTTATT
The DNA here is from genome assembly GCF_052625555.1 of Lactuca saligna. Lineage (NCBI taxonomy): Eukaryota > Viridiplantae > Streptophyta > Magnoliopsida > Asterales > Asteraceae > Lactuca > Lactuca saligna. The sequence continues at coordinate 80,568,791 of NC_136425.1, read as the reverse complement.
TATTTATTATTTTTATTTTTATTTTATTGTATTTCTACTTATTTAAATCTTAGTTTTTTTATGTAATTTTTATTTTAATTAATGAAGCGGTTTTTATTGTTAATTAATTTTTTATATTCATTACTCATTTAAAAAAAATTATAAATCTTAAAATAATTTTTTTATTTTAAAATAAATAAAGTGAAAGATCTTTTTCATATAGAGAAAGAAAAGTAGGGGAAATGATGATATGACATCCTATACACGTCCTCGTGTCTAAGGCTGGACGGAGTGGAGCGGGAACAGTGTGCATGACTCATTACCGCTTGGAGGAACACCGCACCGGTGGTGCGGGATAGGAGGTTCAGAGAGGAGTTGCCGCTCTCTCTCTCTCTCTCTCTCTCTCTCTCTCTTCTTGTGAGTGGCTGAAATATATATATATATATATATATATATATATATATATATATATATATATATATATATATATATATATATATATATATATATATATATATATATATATTGAGTTGCAGGTTTTAACAAGGAAGAAGATGAAAGTTTCTGGAGATGCCATGTTTGGCCCTATGTTTTGGTCTTATGGCAGAATACACCCAGTTTTGATTTCTCTTCACAAAAATAGTTTTCGAAAATTACAAAATAGATCCTATATTTTTAATTTTCTACTTATTTAAATATTAGGTTTAATGTAATTTTTATTTTAATTAATGAAATGATTTAATTTTTAATTAAATTTTATGTTTAGTATTAATTTAAAAATTATAAATCATAAAAAAAATTAATTTTATTTATAAAAAAAGTGAGGTAACCCTTCCCACACATTACTTGGGTTTTAGTTGAGGAAAAAAAAAGGAAATGATGGTATCCCATACCCTCCGGTCTAATAAGAGCTGTTTGGGAAGCCAACTTTACAAACTGGGCCATCTGGTCATCATCACAATCAATTGCAATTGGTTCATCTTCTGAGGTGGCTGACAATCTTCTTGCTCTTTGAAATCAGAGTTGAGGACCTTACTTTCGTAGCTTCCATCGTGTCTTTGATGTTTTTCTTTCTCTAAGCCTTGGTTTTCTCATAGTTCCTTAAGTTTCCAAATAGACTAACGAATCCATGGTTTTGATCTTCTCTCTGTTTTTATAAGAACAACTATATGGTGTTCCTAACTCTCATGTAGAGAATCAAGAAACTTAAGAAATAGAACAAAGTTTTACTTGGTGATTTTCAGTTTTATAATATGTTGGTGATTTGTTATCATCATCATTATTTAAGTGTAATGGGATTACTTTGTTGACTAAAAGTGATCTTGATAAATATTAAACAAGTAAAGAAGGTGTGGAGTACAAACTTGTTTACGTTTGATCAAGTACCCCTAAACGAACAGGGGTCTGGGGGCAGCGCCCCTGGGAGCGGGGTCCAAGGGGCGGCAGCCCCTGGCGGGGTCTAAGGGGCAGAGCCCCTGGCTAGGATCAAATTTTAAATAATTGACCCAATTTTGACTTTTATTCAGTTGACCCGTTTTAGGACCGTTTTGGTGGTTTTGTGATAGTTTTAAACTGTCATATGATAGTTTTCAGAATAATGGAAAATGTAAAACATGCATGCTAACTAAAATCACTAGACAACCTTTCAAAGATGTTGTTAGGGAAAGCAAGGTGTTGGATTTAATACATAGTGATTTATGTGATTTCTATACAACACCTTCCCTTGGAAACAAAAAGTATGTTGTTATTTATTGATGATGCATCTAGATATTGTTATGTTTATTTACTACATTCTAAGGATGAAGCACTTGATAAATTTAAAATTTATAAATAACAAGTTGAGCTTCATAAAAATGAATTAATAAAAGTCTTGCGTACTGATAGATGAAGTGAGTATTATGATCCAGTTTATTTTGAATCAACTTGAATAATACATTAAACCACAACTCCTTATACACCACAGCAAAAAGGTGTAGCTGAAAGGAAGAATAGGACTTTGAAAGAAATGGTTAATTCCATGTTGTCCTATTCTTGATTAAGTGAAGGGTTTTGGGGTGAGACAATGTTAACTGCATGTTACATCTTGAATAGAACTCCAAATAAAAGGAGTAAGAATACTCCTTATGAATTTTGGTGTAAAAGGTACCAAATTTGAGTTATCTCAAAGTTTGGGACTGTAGAGCAGTTGTAAGACTCACCAAACCTAAAAGGAACACATTGGGTGAGAGAGGTGTAGATTGTATTTGTATTGGATATGCTGAGCATTCCAAAGCATATAGATTCTATGTTTTAGAATCTAATGACTGTGTCTGTAAATACAGTGATAGAGTCAAAAGATGTTGTCTTTAATGAAGAAAGATTTACATCTATACCTAGACCAAGGGACATGATTCATCAATCTTCTAGCAAGAGTACTAATCCAGCTGAAGATGTTTCTGGTGGTGCAAGTTTTGTACCTGAACCTAGGAAAAGCACAAGAGTTAGAAAAGCTAAGTCTTTTGGATATGATTTTCATCTTTATTTAGTTGAAGGAACAAGGAGTAATACTATATCTCAACATCAATATTGTTTTAATATTGAGGAGGATCCAAAGACTTTTAGTGAAGCTATGGCTTCTAGGGATGTTCATTTCTGGAAAGAAGCAATTCAGGATGAGATTGATTCTATCATGCATAACAATACTTGGGTATTATCTGATTTACCTCCTGGTTGCAAGACATTTGGATGTAAATGGATCATCAAAAGGAAAATGAAGGTGGATGGTACAATAGATAAGTATAAAGCCAGATTGGTTATCCAAGGCTTTAAAAAAAAGGAAGGTATTGATTTCTTTGATACTTATGCTCCTGTTGCCAGAATTTCCACTATTAGATTATTATTAGCTCTTGTAGCCATACATAATCTTGTGATTCACTAAATGGATGTGAAAACTACATTCTTGAATGGTGACTTGGATGAGGAAATATACATGAAACAACCTGAAGGGGTTGTGATGCCTGGAAATGAACACAAAGTGTGCAAGTTGAAGAAATCATTATATGGTTTGAAACAAGCACCAAAACAATGGCATCAAAAATTTGATGATGTTTCCTTGTCTAATGGTTTTGAATTAAACCAAACTGACAAGTGTGTATATAACAAATTTGATACTTCTGGTAAAGGAGTTACAATTGTCTATATGTAGATGATATGTTGATTTTTGGTACTGATTTACAAGAAGTTGATAAAACCAAGAAATTCTTATCATCTGGTTTTGAAATGAAAGACCTGGGGTAGGCTGAGGCAATTCTTGGTATAAGAATTAAACAAGGAAATAATGGGATTTCAACTTCTCAATCTCATTACATTGAGAAGATATTGAAAAAGTTTAACTTTGAGAATTTTTCTCCAGTTAACACTCCTATAGATCCTAGTCTTAAGCATCTACCTAATAAAGGATCTCCAGTGTCTCAACTTGAATACTCAAGGGCCATTGGTTGTCTAATGTATGCCATGATTAGTACTAAGCTTGATATAGCATATGTTATGGGAAGGCTTAGTAGTTATACTAGTAATCATAGTTTACATCATTGGTAAGCTGTGAATAGAGTATTCAAGTATTTGAAAGTGACCATGAATTATGGTTTAATTTATAGTGGATATCCTTATGTTTTGGAAGGTTATTCTGATGCCAGCTGGATTAACAACTTAGTGGATCATTCCTCTACAAGTGGTTGGGTGTTTCTTCTTGGAGGAGGTGCTATTTCTTGGGTATCCAAGAAACAGACTTGTATTACTAACTCAACCATGGAATCTGAGTTTGTTGCATTGTCTGCTGTTGGTAAAGAAGCTGAATGGCTAAGGAATTTGATTTATGAAATTCTATTATGGACCAAACCGATATCTACCATTTCTATCAGATGTGATAGTAATGCAACCTTAGCTAAGGCATATAGTCAAGTGTACAATGGAAAGTCTAAACATTTAGGTGTTAGACATAGCATGATTCGTGAGCTCATCATGACTGGTGTGATATCTGTGGAGTTTGTAAGAACTCAAATGAATTTTGCCGATCATTTAACCAAAGGGTTAGCAAGAGATCTTGTGCACAAGGCGGCTATAGGGATGAGTTTAAAGCCCACTTAAAATCTTTTATATTGAGATACCCAATTCCCGTCTAATATAATATTAGATGCTGAATTCAATGTGGAAAACTTAATATTTGAAGATTGGAACCCATTATTATCATCATCCCAAGGTATATGTTCAATACTGCAAGTAAAAGAGGTTGAATTTATATTATTAATAGTTCTTTTGAAAAATTGCATTTGCAGGTGCAAGAATAAAAAGGACTACCTATATAAACATGAAGTTTAGCTGATTCAAGAAGTTAGGACTTGACTTTGATATGTTTATTGAAGGATGAGACATAAGTTAGTAAAATATCGTGTCAAGTTAGAACTTATGAGAATGTAAACTATTGTGTGTATTATCTTCATGTATTCACTATGGACAGAAAGAGTTCAATCCTTAGTGATACCTTGATATTATTTTCATCAAAACATGGTAAAATTATTTTAATAAAAAACAGAGGCCAATTTTCTGAGTGGGTGTTGAATCTTGAATAAGATGGGTTTGACGAACTGGAAGACGACATTGATTGAATCAAAAACATACTCTTTGGTCGATGGTTCAAAATACCACTTGTTATTTACCACATGTATTGTTGATGGCTCAAAATATGATATTATTATTTATCACATAGAGCGTTTTTAGTTTTATTTTAATTACATAGATGAATAGTATTTTCTTGCTGGTATTAACTGTTAGTGTTTTTGCATGCTGAATTGCTGAATGTTTTATATCTTGGTCGACGTTTAATTTATTAGAAGTAATAAAATAACTCTCCGACACGATAACTAATGCGAGGACCACAGAAAACAAAAGCATTTTTTGAGCATCTCTTGTGCACATGTAGCGCAGATTTAGCTTGACGTAGCTTTCTATTTGACATTATATTTTTTTTTGGCATTAATGCATTATCTACCTAGGTAGGTAGTGTTGATATAATGAAATTGGGAAATGAATAAAATGGTTCGTTTCATTGGAATGAAAATATCTATTTATATTATCTCATGGGAATGAAATGAACTATTCTTAAGCAACATCTTTCCTTTATTTTCTTAAATTTTCATTCCTTATTAATTAGAACACGTTTTTCATTCCATCATGGAATGTAATGACTAGTGATGACTCATCCATTTCTTTCTTTCGTCATTACAATCCATCCAACCTAACAAACCTCTAATGTCATATTTTGAGTGTAATGGAAACAATCTTTATTATTTAGAATAAAACTTGTAAACATGTCTCTATGTGTTCCATGATCATATATAAAAAACCGATAAAGTTTCCGATAATGAAGCTAATTAGCATGCTTTCGGAGAGATGTTTATGGTGCTCATTCCATGGCGCTCAATGAGTTCTTAGATTTTATGAATCGGAGATTGAAATGATATACAAGTATAAGGTGTGGGAATACATCAAAGATGTTTAAATTACATTCATGACTCACGTATTCATTTTTATACAACACTTAATTACTCATTTAAACGTAAACTCGGAAATCTCAGCCTCATGTTGATGCTTATCAGGTCTTATTCCTGATGGCAACTGAGTCGAACTACTTGTGTTTTGTTCTTCAATCTCGCCTTCTTCTACATCATGTATCTCATCTCTTCTAAAGTTGTCAGCATCTTCATATTTCTGTTCGTGTCTATGAGAAGACTCATTCGCCCAACCTTCGTGCTCAAAACGTGAGCCAGCTCTTGGAGAATTTGAAGGGCTATAAAAACTGTTTTCAGGGTATCTATGCAAAAGATGCATCGGAGATGTACTTCCATGGAGTGGAGTTCCAGGTCTGCTTGAAAATGGTGAATTTGAAGCTGAATGGCCATGCTTGATGTTCTTTTTCGCTGTGTGGTGCCATGTTTTCAGAGCTTTCGCTACATCCTCACTGAAAATGGTGGGTTTTATTCTCGAACCCATCTGTTAATTAACAACAAGTCAACCAAAAACCGACAAAAGTCAAGCCTTAATTAAAGATTGATTTGTTTGTTTGTTGTACTATGTTCAAGAATCACGAGAATGTCGCGAGTCGCAATAACGCTACAAAGTTGAAGTTAACCGAAAACTTTACCTGTGTTACTAATGCGTATAAAGGAAGCGTCACATAACTGCATAAAACCTCTATCACAACCCTGAAAAATTAACGAGAAACATACTAACATTAGCATGAGTATATATATGATCAGGTGGTTTGATGAACAATTAAGCTGAGTACTTATTAATATATATATGTTATTAGATAGTCTCAAGTAATTGTAACTCACGCCATTGTTAGTCTGATTACAGTGTCTTCAGTGTGTTCATGGAAGCAACTATCGAGGCCGAATTTATTCTGTTAAAAAGAAAGAAAGAAACTCGTTGTCAATTGTCATTTTCTATACCAAAACCATTCAAGAGATCGAGCGTTTTTGCGTGAAAATGCTTACCCAACTCCACAAGAAATACGCTAGTTGAAACGCATTCTGTAAAACCAAAAGTAAAAGACATGATTTAGAACACAGTGGCAACAAATTGAGTTGAAAAACTGTGAGTTATATATTATGTTGACCTGAAAGAGAACAAAGTTGATCAATAGGAGTACGAGTTTGGGTCGACCAAACCAGAATAGATCGTCTCCTGGTTGAACCATTGGTGTGCCCTTCACTACATCTGCCATTTCATGAGTCCTTCTCCCCATTTTTGTTATTATCACTTGTAGTTTTGTTCCAATTATAAGTATTATCTGCATATATGGTCGACAATATGTCTCAAATCCTAGTGAATATGTGTGATCCACTTATGAATATATAAAAGATGAGATTAATACTTACAATCAATGGGATGAAGGGAAGCCAAAGGTATGCTTTCCAGCCTATCATTAGATAAAAATTGTGAAAATTTTGTTAATAAGAACAGAAACGTCTATGACAATGTTGTTAATAAATTTCTTAAGTTGTTATGATAAAATAATTATTGATTTATAACTTTGTCACTTACTATGGGTGTTGGTGAGAAGGAGAAGAACCGCAAAAAACCATACTACTGGACTGCATTACATTGGTTAATTGTTTGATTAAGTAAAGAATTTCAAAATACTTGTAAAAGAATAAATATATTTTTTTTGATAATAATTAATGAAAACAAATTAAATGAGCAACCTTATTCCAACTACGACTTTGAAATCTTCTTCAAGTGACCTACTAATGTATTTGTGGAAATCAAACTGATGTTGGCTATCGGGAGGTAAATGCGTCTGTATATACAAATTAACAATGTTTATTAAGCTTTATATATGAAAGAATTTGTGAAGATACCGAGTATATATAATTTGCTACTCCTTTTTAGTAAATCGAGTAAAATATGTAATAGAATCAAAAGGTTTTTGTAGAGTAGTTACATTGATGAAGCCATGTCGGAGGGTAAGATAATCAACTTTTGGAACCGATCTGAAGAATTGCCTGAAAAAACAGCCCTACATTTTGAAGGAGATATTCAAAATTAGTGAACATAATTAAATGAGGTGTCATAATAAATAATAGGAATATCAAGTCAAATATTATACATTACAATTTTAAATTTTAGTTATTGCTCATATTTCTTGAAAATGGTAATTTAAAATCTTGAATTTAATTATTTGATTTTTTGAGTAACTCAAAATATTGAAACCGAAGAAAAATGGTTTTGAACAAATGCTTAAACTGCATTGATTTGTATTAAATAATTAATTAACATTGACTCATTCCGAGTACGCACACCAATTATAGAGTTAAATAATAATACTAAAAACATTTTTATAAACGTTTTTAATTTTTTTGAGAATGAAATATATATATATATATATATATATATATATATATATATATATATATATATATATATATATATATATATATATGTGTGTGTGTGTTTCTAAAAATATTTAAAAAAATGTCAAATTGGGCAAAGATGTGGATAAAAGTCAAATCAGGACATATTAATGTGCGGTTGCATGTAATTTTAATATATAAAAAATGTCAACTTTTCCATGTGATTGATTTATTGAATTACATTGTCAGTTTTGTGATTGATTAATATTCATTATAACCTGTTAAAATATTTAAATAATATCAAACTTCAAATAAGTTTGTTCTCTATAAATCAATTGATTAGAGTGATATATTATTTTCTATTATATTTCTTATATATACACTTACGATCCATAGAAGAACCGTGGAGTTGCTCCAAAATCTCAAATGTCGACGTCCAAAAGTCGTCTCCCGTGCAAACCTAAATCTCTCTGGATCTGAATAGAAAATTAAGATAACGAAATAATTATACATTTCATTAATAAAAAATCACATATAATTAATCTTTAAAAAATGAATATAACACTATACCGTGATGATACTGATATTCTAGCGTCTTGGTTTCATCTTCCCAAGCCCTCCACTTCCTCATCTGAATCAAATTTTATTACAGATCATAAAGATTAAAATATTAAAGAAGTTTCACTTATGTATGTATGTATGTATAATAGTAAAATCATGACGATTTTTACCTTGAGTTTACCCAAAATCAAGGTAAGAAGGCAATACAAGACATGAACCACAGCCAACACAAAGATGAATATGTGGAGTTGATGTATCCCATAAAATGACACCATTTGCACCTTTCCCTGCAAGAAGCTCTCATCATTTAATTAATATATATCGTCATTTTATTATAAGATACAAAAATTCAAGGAAAAAAAAAAGCACTGAAGAATCTAAAAACGTAATCAAAAGTTAAATAAAAATCAAAGAAGTGACACGATATACAATACCTTTTTAAGACATGGATCATAGTAATAATCGTCTGCCGTTTTTTTGTTACAAGGGTGCCATGTTTGTCCAACTTTACTTGGAATACATATATCAGAGATTGGTTGTTGACCCACTGTTAGCAGCAGCGATATGAACCCTAGAATCATCAATTCTGGAAAGTGTACGCATTTGAATAAATTAAACAAGTCAAAACAATATATAATGAAATGATGAGTGATCGTTGAGCAACCATTATAATTTTACCTGCTTTGATCTTTTCAAGGGCTTCACCGAGTGCTTTCTTTTGTTTATTATGTAACCACTACAAATTTATAGAAATAAAAAAAATATTCAGTTTTATTTTTTTGTTATTGGTTTTTCAAATTGATACGTAATACGTTGTTTATGACACTAAAATAGAAGAGAAAAAAAAAAGATGAGAATTTGGGTACATACATGGCCAATTAGATGAAGGATGTATTCAAGAACAATTGAAATGGCAAGTATCACAAACACCACAACTGCTACTGCCCATGTTGGTGTTATCTCTAAGGCTCTCTCTTTTTTCCTTTCATAATCACTATCATCTACATCCATCTCTCTCTCTCTCTCTCTCTCTCTCTCTCTCTCTCTCTCTCTCTCTCTCTCTCTCTCTCTCTCTCTCTCTCCTATTTGGTGGAAGAAGGATTGAGGAGTTGAGTTGGGTGATAAAAGTTGAAAGAATTAGTTTTGTGAAATTTGAAAGAGATTATTGGTTATATATAGATCACGATATAGTCATCAAGAATAAAGTATTTGGCATAGCGATAAACATCAGAGACTTTGACTTTACCTAAACTGTTGTAAGATGCCAAAACACCTATTTGCATACCGAGTCGGGATATCTTACATTATAATATTACCCAATCATCATGACTTGGTCTAAAGTTGAAGTAACCTTTTTGGAACTGATCTTTTCTTTTTTCTTTTTTCCTTTTTCTAGATCATATACGTATCCGTTTTTTCATAAAACGTAAAAGTTATTCTTCTTCCATATGTGTAAATTTGAATTAAGAAATATATATTTAGAGATCAACCAAGTCAAATACCATTGACATCTAATTTTCTCAAAATACGTTAAAAGTTCAAACATCACATGTAATCGAGAGTTCCATACCTAGGATTGTGATTCACTCTCCTTTACTTTATTCGATCTCTCCCTATTCACCTGTTTAACGTAAGATTTTTTCGATTAAATATAAAGTTGGAGGAAGTGGATTCATTTTTGCCAGTCCTTTTAAAAAAACTTGCCATTTAGGGGAAGGGATGGTTTGCCACAATATTTGTTCTTTTATTTAGGGCTAAAATTAATTTTTATAAAAAGTAATGTATTAGTTTATATAAAACTAAAATTTTCATTAAAATTAAAAAAAAACAATTCACTACTAGAAAACTGGAGCAATACTTACGATACAATCAGTAAGTATTCCGTAGGTATTAGACAATACCTACGAAATTGCTACGGAAAAAAGTTTGTAGCATAATGTCCATGGGGAATTTATATGTATAGATTTACGACAGACTAGCTACGGAATACTTATCTTTTCTTCCGTAGGTATTGTACGGAATACCTATAGATTACCGACGAGAGTCAAGTTTGACTAAATTTGACTATTTTCCTACGGAAGTACATAATTACAGATTTCCTATAAATTACCAATCTGAGTCAAGTTTGACTAAAGTTGATTTTTGTCATTCGGAATAGCTATGGATTTCCTACGAATTAGCGACGAAATCCAAGTTTGCTTAAAATTGGCATTTTGTAACGTTCCAAAACTCAAAACCAAAATTTTTTGTTGTCATATTAAATAAACGATCAACCAAACGTGTTTGACAAAACCATAAAGTATTCAGAGAGTATCAATAAACATCCGAGAAGTACACCATAGTCAATAAAGCTAAAAATCATAGTGTGTGCAATGCGATCATTTCGAGGCATTCCCTTTGGAACTGGAAGTACATGAAACATAAATCGAAAACCGTAAGCACAAAGCTTAATGAGTCCCCCAAAATACCGCATACCATACATATACGTCAGTTCAAGGCTATTTCACCCTCGAGTCCATTTCACCCCTAGTCTATTTCAACTCATATGTCAACCCAAGGCTGTACTAGGTCTATTTCACCCCCGAGTCTCTTTTAACTCATATGTCAGCACCAATATGTACCGGGTCTATTTCAACCTACATACATATAGCAAACAGGCACACTGGCATACAACACATATAACAAGAGTCACAAAGACTACAAGCACCTACAATCCCTAGTATTGTATAATATAATGAGCAAACTCTCCTCAGCCCGCTGACAATCAAATTGATGCTCAGGATACTGAACTAGAGAATCCTCGCACTAACCAATCAAATAAAACCCTAATTAATAATTGAGTCATTACCATAATCAGGACTTTAATCAACTAGTAAAAGACCATTTTACCCTTCCCTCAATCGACCTAATAGTCATGGCCCAAACTTAATGGTGTAATATCCCAAAATACGGACCAAAATTTTCATTTTAAATTAAACAAATATAAAACTATTTGTCTGAAAACCTTATAGTAATATATATATATATATATATATATATATATATATATATATATATATATATATATATATATCAAAACCAATGTATCCATGTCAAACATTTAATAACAAAATCATATCACAGTATAAAACCCATAAATCTATGGTGTGAAAAATATGGTGTGATGCGCTGCAATCATGTTGGCTCCTTTCCCTTCGAAGAGAAAGTGTTAATCCAAATCAATTGTTGGATCATAAGCTTAAGTGTAACAATTAGGGTTAAACATATGACTCTTGGAATTCTACACTATAAATGTATACCCTAAGCCTTAAAATCGGACACCCCTTGTATACTAAGAAGAGCTAGCTGATTTTTTAGTCTCATAAACCTCTCTGATATTCATCTAGTTGTTTATTGGTGTTTGTGACTTGTTTAAGGCATCACACTTGAGGTGCTAAGCTCTCTTAAGGCCAAGTTCTACAAGCTACTACACAAGGTAATCTTCTAACTAGTTTTTTATGATTCAAATATCATCTTTTCATGCTAGTTAGGCTTCATGCTTTGGAAAATGAATATTACATGTATAATTAGAGAAAAATTAGATCCAAAGCAATAAGGTTGTATGTGTACCATAGGAATGTTAGAGTACATAAATCCCAATAGTGGTATCAGAGCCATGGGTGTTTTTGTTGGATTATTGTCTAAGCCCGTAACTATATTTGGTAAGTATTTGACCCGGTTGTGCATGATACTTTTGGGTTGTCCTCACCAAAGCAACTAGATAAGATAATTTATGAAGGAAGAGGTTGTTATGGTTTATTAATATATTATATGAAATATGTATGCTATTAGGGTTTATAATTCTTAGATGAATTGCATGTACAATAGAGAAACCTAGATCCAAGCTTTAGGGTTTGCATGAGCACATAGGATGTTCTTTTGTATAAAACCCATCAGTGGTATCAGAGCCTTGATTGGTTTCTATTGTATTGATACCTTGTATGTTCATCTTGCTCAAAATAGTTTTTCTGCCCTCTGCCCGACCTGACTCGGCGAGTCACTTGCTGCACTCGGTGAGTCAACCCAACTCGGCGAGTCCGGTGAGTGACTCGACGAGTCGAGGAGTCAGATAGAGGGAAATTTAGGATTTCTTGTTGTTTTGCTGAATGATAATTACCAAAACTGTTTTTGACTAGTAAAATTTGATGATTATTATTATAATGTGATTTTCCTTACCAAAACAATAGATAATTACCAGTTAATTGAATGATAAATTCTTTATATGATAAAATTTGATTATTTAAATTATTTGATGAATTATCTTGTGAATAAAATGGAATAGGTGAAATTTAGATCATCATTAGATTAATTGTATGATTTAAATTATTTGCTATTTGATCCTATGTGTATTGAAAAGTTCAAAACTTGCCCTCATGTTTTGGAATTTAAATTTTTGATTAAAAGTGTAATTTGAATTATTTAAATTTCAAACCCTAGAATTTTACAAGTTTAAAATTCACTCTATACTATAATAATATTATAAGAATTATTATATATATAACTTAAATGCTAGTTTTACCGTTAGTAAGCCTCATTCACGAAGCCGATTTATAAGGGGGGTATAAGGATATAGCCTATTAAATGACCGTTTAATGGGAGTCCAGTCTCATCCACCGTTTCCTTGATTGGTGGAGGGTCGTTAGCCGAACGTGTAGGATAAGGCAAACCCTTTCCTCATTAAAACTATAATGAATTATAAAGTAACTAAATGTTCTTACAAAATTCTCAATCTTAGTTTCTTTAGGAAAAAGTGAATTTGATGCAATTCCATGAAATTACACTTTGTACCCTTGCTAAGACGTTAGTAGAGCGTGTGTGGTTAACCAGCGCACTAATTGGGCTTTAAGCAAATGTGGCAAAGGGTGACTCGATGTTTGTCATTGATCGATAACCAACACGTCGATTAGGTGACTGTAACATTGGGGATACCATGTATATTTGCATGGTTATTCACACCCGCTTTATGATCCTCGACATCCTAGTCACAAACTTGAGGGGCATATTGAGATTTAAACATGCCATTGAAAGGTTCAATGAATCTCAAAAGATCTAGGAGTTTTCAATACATTTAAAACTTAATCTCTTTTTCGTTTTTCATGGTGGAAAATTAGTGAATCATCATTCACTTACCTTCAAATTGGTTTCATGTTAGATTACGACATCCCTCTTCTAATTTGTAAATAATGTTGTTGGATCCTAGCGCTAATTTATCATTTGGGTGTTTAATTAGGGATTCATTTCTAATCATACTTGTCTCTTGTCTATTTCAGATGTCGAACGTGAACAACAACGCTTCCGGCTTAAATTCCTCTGGCTCATTCCCACTCATGAATTTATGTCGGAGAGTGATCTTTGACGGGTCCAATTTCAATGATGGGATTTGAAACATCCGAATGGTCACTCGTTATGAAGACAAAGAGTATGTCCTCGATGAAAAACTGAAGGAAATCAACATCAACACTGCTCCTGCTGAAGAGATCGTCATCGTTGAGGTCCATGAGCGTGATGCTACGAAAGTCCATTGCATCATGCTGGCGACTATGACTGTAGAACTCCTGAAGTCCTATGAGGACATGTATCCCTATGAGATGCATCAAGATCTGCTAGATCGGTACCACCAAAGCGCTAGGAAATAAAGGTACGAGATCATCACTACCAAAATGGGTAATGGAGAGTTCGTTACTGCTCATCTGCAAAAGATGCATAGATATGTTGATCGCCTGCTAAATTTAAATGTTAACTTTGATGAAGAGCTGGAAATTAACATCATCATTCACTCATTGCCTCCTTGCTACAACCATTTCCGCATGACCTACCACATGAACAAGGAGGAGGTTACTTTAATCAAGCTTCAAGGCTTGCTGAGAGCAACCTCAAAGACAAATATGTTGCATCAACTCCTACTCCTCCTACTGTTTGGAAATTAGGAAAGGAAAGGGTAAGAAGAGGAAGGCTCCCTCAAAGAGTAACCGTAAGGGAAAGTCCCAAGATGGTACCATTTTTAGTAACCAAGGCTGGTTCTGCTAAACCCAACTCCAACCGCAAGGAGGCAAATTGCCACTACTGCCATGAAATAGAGCATTGGAAACAAAGCTGCCCTAAGTATCTGCAAGATATCAAGGATGGAAATATCAACCCGTCCTTGGTAGGTATTTACACTATTAAATCTAATGATTCATCGCATGCTATTTCTTAGGTTCTGGATACAGGGTGTGGTTTTCACATTTGTTCTAATTTGTAGGGCCTAAGAAGAAATAGGGATGTGGAGCATGGGAAGATAAAATTGATCATGGGGAACAGAAGATCGTCGCTTGTCACCAAGATTGGATTTTACTCTTTAGTGCTTAGTAATGGATTAGGATCAGATTTAAATAATTGTTGCTATTCACCAGATATGGCAAGAAACATAATTTATTTTCATGGTTTATATAGATAAGTATTTAGATCTTCATTTGATAATGAAAAGGGTTCTATTAATGCTTATCTTAATGGTGTTTTCTATTTTGAAGCATTGTCTTGTAATGGAATATATGAAACTATGATGATTGTAGATAATTTAGGAAGTGATGTGTTGTGTATCGATTCTTCTAATAGTTTGGATAAAGCATGCTTGTGGCATTGTCGTCTTGGACATGTTAATAAGAAACGCATAGCCCAACTCCAAAAGGATGGAGTGTTGGAGTCATTCGACCTTAGGGATAATGACGTGTGCGAGTCTTGTTTACATGGAAAGATGACCAAGTCAACCTTCACTGGTACTTGTGAAAGGGGTGAGGGTTTATTGGATCTCATACACATCGATGTGTGTGGGCCCTTTAGATCCACAACAAGGGATGTGAACTGCTTCTATGTGACTTTCATCGATGATTATATCAGATATGGGTATATCTACTTAATCAAGCACAAGTCAGAAACCTTTGAAAAGTTCAAAGAGTTTAAACAAGAAGTGGAGAATCAGTTAGGTAGGAAAATCAAGATGCTTCGATCCGATAGAGGTGGAGAGTACCTAGTCTTGAATTCCACGACTACCTTAAAGAATGCGGAATCAGTTCGCAACTGATGCCACCTAGGACACTGCATTTTAATGGTGTGGCTAAGAGGCATAATCGAACCCTACTAGACAGGGTTCATTCCATGATGAGTCGTGCTTCGCTACTTATCTCATTCTGGGGGTATGTCTTAGAGACTGCCGCCCATATCCTTAACTTAGTCCCTACCAAGAAGGTTTCCAAAACACCTCACGAGATGTGGACATGGAAAGCTCCCTCATTGGCACATATCAAGGTTTGGGGTTGCGAGGCTTTCGTAAGACGAGAGACTCATGAGAAGCTTGAACGTCGTAGTAAGTGGTGTATTTTCATCGGCTACCCGCAGAATTCCTTTGGATATCTCTTCTATAGACCGAGTGGCAATATTGTCTTCGTTGCAAGGAGAAGGGTTTTCCGAGAGTGAGAACTCATAAGCTAAGGGGATAGTGGGGGGGCAAATCGATCTTAAAGAGATTCAAAAGTTGATTGATGAAGGAATCTCTAATGTTGGTGCTCAACCCGAGGGGGAAACTCCGATTGAACTGATTGACGAGTCCTTACCTCTTAGACGTTCCGATAAAGTTAGTGTTCAACCCCAATTTTATGGTATTCATATTACCACAGAAGGGGATACGTTAATTAATGATAGTACACTAGTGAATTTAGACAAACCTAACAGTTACAAGGAAGCCATGGCGGGTCCAGAGTCTGCAAAGTGGAAAGAGGCGATGGAAAGTGAGATCCAATCCATGTACAATTACCAAATTTGGAGCTTGGTTGATAATGTGCCAGGTTGTAAGACGGTCGGGTGCAAGTGGATCTTTAAGAAGAAGACCGACATGGATGGGAATGTGCACACTTATAAGGCGTGATTGGTTGCGAAGGGCTTTACTGAAACTCCTAGAGTTGACTATGATGAGACCTTCCTACCGGTTGCGAAGATAAAGTCTATTTGGGTGATGCTGGCCATTTCTACATTTCATGACTATGAGATATGGCAGATTGATGTCAAAACTGCTTTCTTTAATGGAAAGTTGGCTGAGGATGTGTACATGAATCGGCTAGAGGGTTTTGTCGATGCAAAGCACCACAATAGAGTGTGTAAGCTTGATAAGTCCATTTATGGACTAAAACAAGCATCTCGCAGATGGAATCTTTGTTTCGATGAGAAAGTCAAAGAGTTTGGTTTTCTGTGAAACGAGGATGAATCTTGTGTATATGTAACATCCCAAAAAAAACGACCCAAAATTTTTTGTTGAATAATTACTAAAACACCATAATAAAATCATAAGGTAAACTCGTACGTCAATATCTCACAAACAAAAGTAAAGTGTTATGAGTAAACTGAATCAAGAATATATCAGTCACATCTATGAGAATCAAAACAACTCCTAGGACAACTGAAGCTGTGGTGTGTGTGTGTGATGCCATCAACCCGAGCTCTTCCCTTTGCTTGCGGAAGTACCTGAAACCAAAACTGAAACTGTAAGCACGAAGCTTAGTGAGCTCCCCCAAACTACCACATACCATATAATACATATAATCACATACTAGGCCATGCCCACTGCATCGGACTGAAGTCCGGAAACTGCATCGGACCAAAGTCCGGAACTAACCAAGGCCTTGCCCTCTGCATCGGATCGGGATCCGGAACTACTGAGGCCTTACCTCCTGCATCGGACCAAAATCCGGAACTACTGCATTGAACCGAAGTCCGGAACTAACTGCATCGGACAGAAGTCTGGAACATACTGAACATAGCATCACATAAGCATATCAACTAACATGAGTACATAGATAGCATACTACATCGAGATGTAACCCGGAACACATAACACAAAATATTGTCTGAGCCACGAAGGCATCAAACATACTAGAATCTGCATCGAACCGAAGTCCAGATACTACTGCTAGCTAAACGGGCCGGCATTGTGGCCTTAGACCCGTTCCTACTGAATGGAAACTCACCTCGTGATCTGGTTGCTGAGTGTGTGGCTCCGGGAACTATCTGCTGCCGCTCCGGTATCTCCCCAGCTACAAATCCACAATTACACTCAATCAAATTATTAATAACTGTATTGGGGTAAATGACTCCTTTACCCCTGGTTAAAGTCAACTCTCCTGGTCAAAGTCAACTTTACAGTTGACCTGACTCGCCGAGTTGGGCCGCCAACTCGCCGAGTCCCTACTCTCATTTCTCAAACCTACTCGCTGCTACTCGTCGAGTATGGCATCAACTCGACGAGTTCCCTTTCGAATCTAAAACTTCAGGCAATCTGCATGAGACTCGCCAAGCCGTATGAACAACTCGACGAGTTGTTCTTCGAGCTAAGAAGATTGCCTTGGACTCGCCGAGTTGTATGAACAACTCGCCGAGTCCCTCCATTACTGAGTCTAACCACAACTCGCTGAGTCCACTCAATCACTCACTGGTCCCACTCGGCATCACTCAAAAAGGGAAAATTTGGGGACTCGCGGCTCGACTCGCCGAGTCGCTTGCATGCAGCAACTCAAAACTTGATTCTGCTTGAATCCAGTGCATAAAACTTATAGATCTGGACTCCCTTAACTCGATTAGAATGTAAAGAGTCTATCTTTACGTGCCCATATGCATTCATGAAGATAAAATGGCTCAAAAAGCATAATAAAGGCTAGATCTAGGGTTTCCATGCAAAGTATCTTCATAAAGGCAATAGATCTGGGCTCTGAAACTTCTAAATGAATAGATCTAAGGATATCTCGACTTATTAGGGCATCCATACAATCATAAGGCTTGGGAAAAGCATCAACTAGATCTAGAAGAGTCCTAAAGGAGGTTTAAAGCATAAAACAAGAGGGAATCCGAAGAATACCTCAAAGAACTCTGATTTGCCCTTGGATCTTTGCACTACTCCTCTTCTCCTTGCTCCTTTCTTCTTCTCCTTCTTCAAGCCTTCACAAATCAACACAAGAACACTTAGTTCACGCAAGGATGGATTAGGGTTTTCTCACAGCGTTCTGAGGGTGAAGGAGGCGAGAATGGGGGCTATAAGGTGGATTAAATAGTGAGCAAACCCGGAGATTTAGGGTTTCAACCTGGCAGGCCGACTCGCCGAGTCCCGAATATGGACTCGCCGAGTCGCCGATCTATACGCTGATCAACAACGCGACCCTACTCGACGAGTCGGGACATAGACTCGCCGAGTTCCTCTACGAACTTCAAAAATAAATACTAAAAACCACATACCAGAGACGGGTCGTTACAACTCTCCCCCATTTGACTCAGACTTCGTCATCGAAGTCTGCTGCTGTATCTGCAAATAACCCGGGATAATGTTCTCTCATCTCATCTTCAGCCTCCCACGTCCACTCAGACCCCTTCCGGTGCTCCCACTGCACCTTCACTAGCTGAATTACCTTGTTCCTCAAGGTCTTTGCTTTCCGATCCAGAATCGCGACCAGCCTCTCAATATAATTCAAGCTGCTATCCATCTGGATATCCTCTAAAGGAACAACTGCTGACTCGTCCACCAAACACTTCCTTAACTGAGACACATGGAAAGTGTCGTGGATCTGGCTAAGCTCTGCCGGAAGATCTAACCGATAAGCAACCCGACCCACCCGGGCCAAAACCCTGAAAGGACCAATAAACCTGGGACCCAACTTGCCGCTCTTCCGGAACCTGATAACACCCTTCCAAGGTGAGACCTTCAGAAGAACCATGTCACCCACCCAGAACTCCAAGTCTGAACGCCTCCTATCGGCGTAACTCTTCTGCCGACTCTGCGTAGTCTGCAGTCTACTACGGACCTGCTGGATCAACTCGATTGTCTTGAGCACCACCTCTGTGCTCCCAATGACTCGCTGACCCACCTCGCCCCAACAAATCGGGGTCCTGCACTTCCTCCCATAAAGCATCTCAAAGGGAGGTCGATCAATGCTCGTATGATAACTGTTGTTATACGAAAATTCCGCTAACGGAAGATACGTATCCCAACTGCCACCAAAATCCAAAACGCATGCCCTAAGCATGTCATCGAGAGTCTGAATCGTCCTCTCACTCTACTCGTCCGTCTGAGGGTGGAAAGCGGTGCTGAAGTGGAGACGAGTACCCATCTCATCATGGAACCGCTTCCAAAATCTGGAGGTAAAACGGACATCTCGGTCTGACACCACCAATACCGGCACTCCATGGCGTGCCACAATCTCACGCACATAGATATCGGCTAACTTTTCTACCGATATACTCTCCTGGATCAGGATAAAATGGGCACTCTTCGTCAACCGATCCACTACTACCCATATTGAATCTACTCCTCGTGCGGTCCTGGGAAGCTTGGTGATAAAATCCATAGTGATGTCCTCCCATTTCCACACGGGAATGTCTAATGGCTATATCTTGCCGTGAGGCCTCTGATGTTCTGCCTTGACCTTCCTGCAGGTCAGACACCTCTCCACATACTAAGCAACATCCCGCTTCATGCAGGGCCACCAATAATCAGGTCGAAGATCTCTATACATCTTTGTTGCCCCTGGATGGATAGAAAATCAAGACTTATGAGCCCCGTCCATCAATACCTGCCGTACTCCGCCTTCGTACGGTACCCACACTCTCCCATGAAGGGTTAAGAACCCCCAACTATCATAATCGAACGCAGCTGGTCGGCCTACAATCCTCTCACATTTCTGCTTCTCTTCCTTGAGGCCCTCAACTTGAGCCTCCATGATCCGTTCCAACAATGGAGTAATCACTGTCATTCTCAAACACAAATCTTTGATAGGGGCTGCTGTCACCTTCTGACTCAAGGCATCAGCCACTACGTTGGCCTTCCCTGGATGATAAAGGATTTCACAATCATAATCCTTCAGCACATCCAACCATCTCCTCTGCCTCATGTTTAGACTCGGTTGATCCATAAGGTATCTCAAACTCTTGTGATCCGTGTAGATGGTACAACGGGCCCCATAAAGATAATGTCTCCAAATCTTGAGGGCAAACACCACTGCCCCCAGCTCCAAGTCGTGCGTAGGATAGTTAGCCTCGTGAGGCTTCAACTGTCTCGAGGCGTAAGCTATCACATGCCCCTGCTGCATCAACACTGCTCCCATACCTGTGATTGAGGCATCACAGTAGACTACAAAATCCTCTATCCCCTCGGGCAGGGAAAGAATCGGAGCCTCGCATAACCTTTGCCTGAGGATCTCGAATGCCGTCTGCTGCTCAGGCCCCCAACAAAACACCACCGACTTCCTAGTCAGTCGGGTGAGCAGTACTGCAATCTTGGAGAAATCCTGAATGAACCTCCGGTAATACCCTGCCAACCCCAGGAAACTTCGAATCTCGGATGGAGACCTCGGGACTTTCCACTGCATCACGACCTCTATCTTGGCTGGATCTACCAATATACCCTTCTGGTTGATGAGGTGACCAAGGAACTGCACCTCACACAACCAAAACTCGCACTTGGAGAACTTCGCGAAAATCCTCTCCCTTCTCAACACTTCTAGCACCTCCCTCAGGTGCTCCTCATGCTGCTCCTGAGTCTTGGAGTACACCAAGATATCATCTATGAATACTATCACAGACCGATCCAACATCGATCTGCATACGTGATTCATGAGGTCCATGAATGCGACTGGAGCATTAGTGAGCCCAAAAGGCATCACTACAAACTCATAATGACCATATCGGGTCCTGAAAGCAGTCTTCTGCACATCTTTGCCTCTAACTCGCATCTGGTGATATTCGGAGCGTAAATCGATCTTGGAGAACCAAGACGCTCCCTGAAGCTGATCAAACAAATCATCTATCCTCGGGAGGGGGTAACGGTTCTTCACCGTTACCTTATTCAGCTCCCGGTAGTCGATGCACATACGGTGCGACCCATCCTTCTTCTTCACAAATAAGATCGGCGCCCCCCAGGGTGAACTACTCGGCCGTATAAAACCCTTGTCTAGCAACTCCTGCAGCTGCGTAGACAACTCCTGCATCTCAGGGGGAGCTAACCGATACGGTGCCTTGGCTATCGGAGCCGCACCAGGAATTAGGTCGATCCCAAACTCAACCTGTCTCTCGGGAGGTATTCCTGGTAAATCCTCCAGGAATACATCCGGAAAGTCTCATACTACCGGAACATCGTCCACTGTCGACTTGCCCTCCTCCCGGGCATCCATAACGTAGGCTATATAGCCTGTGCAACTCTGCTGAAAATAGCGTCTCGCCCTCGCGGCTGAACAAAGAACTGGTCCACGCTGTGGCCTCACGCCCTGAATCCCTAACTCTCCTCCACTGGGAGTGCGAACCCTCACTAGCTGTAACTCGCAATCAATCACGGCCCCGTTGGGACTCAACCAATCCATGCCCACTATAACCTTATTTCCTCGCAGGGGAATAGGGACCAAATCCACCAAAAACTGCTCGTCGAACAACTGAATAGAACATCCTCGATGTACTCTGGCGACCCTCACAGTCCTATCATCTGCTATCTCGACCTCTAGTGGACAATCCAGCTCCCCAGGAGCTCTACTAAATCTCTTGCTAAGCGCTAGCGATACAAACGATCGGGTAGCCCCCGAATCAAATAATACTGTAGCAGAGATGCCGTTCACAGAGAACGACCCTATACAAAACATATAACCATAAGCAATACTCAATAATAATAACAATAATATAGAGATAAAGGGAGAATACATACCCGTCACCACATCAGGAGTCGCTCGCGCCTCCTCTGCTGTCATCTGAAAAGCTCGACTCCTAGCCACTGGTGTCTCTGCTCGGCCCTGATGGCCATCTGTAATCCTCAAAGTAGCAGGGGCAGGTGCAACCACCTTCCCTGCTGCAACTAAATGTGGACACTGGGACTTTTTATGTCCCCTCTGATTGCACTGAAAGCAAATCAGATCTGATGCTGCAACAGCAGTAGCAGGGGCCGTACAATCCCTGCTCAAATGTCCAGTCCGACCGCACTTGTAGCAGCCGGAACTCCCTACCTTGCACGTCCCCTCGTGCAATCTCCCACACTTGCCACATCGACCGTGGCTCTGCTGACTCCTGGACCTGTGATCAGATACCTTGGGCTTTTTGCCCGAACCTCTTGAACCCGAAACCGCCTCCGGTTTCCTCTTCTTCTCCATCTCTAGATCAATCTCCCTCTCCCGAGCTCTAGCAATCATGTCATCCAGCGTTTTACAGATGGACCGATTCACAAACATGCGGATATCACTCTGCAACATCTCATGATAACGGGCCTTCTTCATCTCCTCATCGGCTGCATACTGAGGAACAAGAAGAGCCCTCTCCCTGAACTTGGCGGTGATCTCCGCCACGGTCTCTGTAGTCTGGGTGAGGTCCTGAAACTCTCGGGCTAACTGCTGTACCTCAATAACTGGTGCAAACTCCGCCCTGAACCTGGTAGAAAAATCAGCCCAGGTCATGGCATCTAATGCTGCATCATCTCCAATGGTATGACCAACCTCCTCCCACCAATCCCATACCCTGTCCTTCAGAAGACAGGACGCCAATCTAACCTTGTCCCCCTCGGGACACCTGCTAGTGCGGAATGCGTTGGCCACATCCACTAACCATCTCGTACTCGCTATGGGGTCCCACGCCCCATGGTAGTCTGGAGCTCCACATGCCCTGAACTCCCTGAACGTAAGTGTGCGCGACCCCATCATGGTCGCCATCTCAGCACGGAAAGTACCCAATCTCTCATCCATCAGCTTTAGAATACCCTCCTTGATCGAACCGAAGATCACAGGAGTCTGCTCCAGTATGATGCGGGTAACCTCAGAAGAAAGAAACTCTCTGGTCTGCTCATCCATCTGCCCGGCCTCCGGGCCTGATCCTGGTCCTGATCCCCCTCTGGCATCTGAACTGCCGACTGCTGGTCTCGAACGCAAAACTACCATTCTGAAACATATCATAACAACATCAGAAAACTGAAATATCTCAAGGGATCATGATACTACTACTGGCTTCCTGGTCTTGTCTTGGCCTTCCTTGATTCGAGTACGGATCCTCTGCTTTCAGTAGTACGGGCCCATACTACCTTCCACATCTATCCGTACTTTCCTCAAGAACTGCCTTGACTCCACCAAGTCACTTCTACTACCGCTGATCTCTGCTACTCTTATCCTAGGCTTGCCCTAGGGAAATCTTGACTCTGCTCAAAACAGTCCTCAGCTGCTGAAGGCCTCCTTGAAATGCTAATTAGCCATCACCTGAATACCATCACATGTGATGAGGCTCGGATAATCCTTCGAGTAAAAGGCTTGTCCCTACAATGGTTAGACTCAAACAAGAGCTGCGCAATAGGGCCAAATCCAACACTCTGAGATTATTCAACCCTGATCACATGTGACGTGACGTATTCACCTAACGGCTAACTCTCATTACTAAGAGTTCTACAAAGCACGAAGCAAGCAGCATTCGGACACCGGAAATTACCCAAGCAATCCTACTCTCATAACGAGAAACCGATCTAGCACACAATGCTAAGCTCGCGCTACCAGGCATAACCTAAACAGGCTATCCTACTGCTGTCTACTCGTTACTAGCATGCAATTCTCATAAAGCTAAACACATATAGCAGGCACATAAGGCATCCTCCTAGATCCTTAGTCCTATACTAGCATGCTGTTCTACTGAAACTGGAACAATTATTCATAATTATTAAACTTGTATGGGTAATTTCGGAGTACTTACTTGACCTCGGCTGATCGCATGCACCACACCCTTATCTTGTTTAAAAATTCTTTTCTTTCTAAGTGCTTTTTTTTCTCAAAATTTCACTCGAAAACATTTTTCCTTTTTGAAAATCTTTTTATCTCTCCCTTAGTTTGAGTTCAGATACACCCGGGGGTGTATCCAAATCCCTCAAACCAAGGCTCTGATACCAACTTGTAACATCCCAAAAAAAACGACCAAAATTTTTTGTTGAATAATTACTAAAACACCATAATAAAATCATAAGGTAAACTCGTACGTCAATATCTCACAAACAAAAGTAAAGTGTTATGAGTAAACTGAATCAAGAATATATCAGTCACATCTATGAGAATCAAAACAACTCCCAGGACAACTGAAGCTGTGGTGTGTGTGTGCGATGCCATCAACCCGAGCTCTTCCCTTTGCTTGCGGAAGTACCTGAAACCAAAACTGAAACTGTAAGCACGAAGCTTAGTGAGCTCCCCCAAACTACCACATACCATATAATACATATAATCACATACTAGGCCTTGCCCACTGCATCGGACCGAAGTCCGGAAACTGCATCGGACCAAAGTCCGGAACTAACCAGGGCCTTGCCCTCTGCATCGGAACGGGATCTGGAACTACTGAGGCCTTAACTCCTGCATCGGACCAAAATCCGGAACTACTGCATCGGACCGAAGTCCAGAACTGACTGCATCGGACAGAAGTCCGGAACATACTGAACATAGCATCACATAAGCATATCAACTAACATGAGTACATAGATAGCATACTATATCGGGATGTAACCCGGAACACATAACACAAAATATTGTCTGAGCCACGAAGGCATCAAACATACTAGAATCTGCATCGAACCGAAGTTCGGATACTACTGCTAGCTAAACGGACCGGCATTGTGGCCTTAGACCCGTTCCTACTAAAAGGAAACTCACCTCGTGATCTGGCTGCTAAGTGTGTGGCTCCGGGAACTATATGCTGCTGCTCCGGTATCTCCCCGGCTACAAATCCACAATTACACTCAATCAAATTATTAATAACTGTATTGGGGTAAATGACTCCTTTACCCCTGGCTAAAGTCAACTCTCCTGGTCAAAGTCAACTTTACAGTTGACCTGACTCGCCGAGTTGGGCTGCCAACTCGCCGAGTCCCTACTCTCATTTCTCAACCCTACTCGCTGCTACTCGTCGATTATGGCATCAACTCGACGAGTTCCCTTTCGAATCTAAAACTTCAGGGAATCTGCATCAGACTCGCCGAGCCGTATGAACAACTCGACGAGTTGTTCTTCGAGCTAAGAAGATTGCCTTGGACTCGCCGAGTTGTATGAACAACTTGCAGAGTCCCTCCATTACTGAGTCTAACCACAACTTGCTGAGTCCACTCAATCACTCACTGGTCCCACTCGACATCACTCAAAAAGGGAAAAACCGGGGACTCACGGCTCGACTCGCCGAGTCGTTCTTCCTACTCGCCGAGTCGCTTGCATGCAGCAACTCAAAACTTGATTTAGCTTGAATCCAGTGCATAAAACTTATATATCTGGACTCTCTTAACTCGATTAGCACGTAGAGATTGTATCTTTACGTGCCCATATGCATTCATGAAGATAAAATGGCTCAAAAAGCATAATAAAGGCTAGATCTAGGGTTTCCATGCAAAGTATCTTCATAAAGGCAATAGATCTGGGCTCTGAAACTTCTAAATGAATAGATCTAAGGATATCTCGACTTATTAGGGCATCCATACAATCATAAGGCTTGGGAAAAGCATCAACTACATCTAGAAGAGTCCTAAAGGAGGTTTAAAGCATAAAACAAGAGGGAATCCGTAGAATACCTCAAAGAACTCTGATTTGCCCTTAGATCTTTGCACTACTCTTCTCCTTGCTCTTTTCTTCTTCTCCTTCTTCAAGCCTTCACAAATCAACACAAGAACACTTAGTTCACGCAAGGATGGATAGGGTTTTCTCACAGTGTTCTGAGGGTGAAGGAGGCGAGAATGGGGGCTATAAGGTGGATTAAATAGTGAGCAAACCCGGAGATTTAGGGTTTCAACCTGGCAGGCCGACTCGCCGAGTCCCGAATATGGACTCGCTGAGTAGCCGATCTATACGCTGATCAACAACACGACCCTACTCGACGAGTCGGGACATAGACTCGCCGAGTTCCTCTACGAACTTCAAAGATAAATACTAAAAACCACATACCAGAGACGGGTCGTTAAAGTATATATCAAAGCTAGTGGGAGTATAGTGATCTTGCTCGTATTGTATGTCGATGACATACTACTCATAGGAAACGACGTCCCAACCCTACAGGAAGTCAAGTCTTGGCTTGGGAAGTGTTTCGCTATAAAGGACCTTGGAGAGGACGCCTATATTTTGGGTATAAGGATAGTGATAAACAAAAGTAAAAGAATAATAGGACTTAGTTAGGATACTTACTTGGACAAGGTAATAAATCATTTTAGTATGGAGAATGCCAAAAAAGGGGAGTTATTGATCCAAAGTAATACCAAGCTGAGTAAGACTCAGTACCTGAGTACAGAGGTTGAGATAGTGGAAATGAGTCGAGTACCTTACGCTTCTGTAGTTAGCTTGATCATGTATGCTATGACTTGTACTCGCCCTGAAGTGGCCTTCACTTTGAGCATGGTCAACAGATATCAAGGGAACCTTGGTAGAGCGAATTGGACCACAGTAAAGAAAATTCTTAAGTACCTTCGAAGTACCAAGGAATGATTTCTAGTCCTTGGTGGGAGTGATGACTTAAGGGTACGAAGGTATAGTGACACTAGTTTTCAAAATGGTCGGGATAACTACCGATCGCAGTCAGGATGGGTCTTTAACCTAAATGGAGGAGCAGTGACTTGGAAAAGTTCCAAGCAGGAGACTGTAGCTGCTTCAACATGTGAATCAGAGTATATTTCAGTGAGCGAAGCATCAAAGGAGGCAATATGGTTGAAGAACTTCATTGGAGACCTTGGAGTTATCCCAACCATACAGGAGCCTATGGAAATTTTCTATGATAACGACGGTGCGGTTGCCTTGACCAAGGAACCAAGGGATCATGGTAGATCCAGGCATATCAATAGGAAATACCATGTCATTAGACATCGGGTAGAAGAAGGACTCCTCGTAGTGAAGAGGGTATCGTCAGAGGATAACCCAACAGATCCCCTTACGAAGGGACTGAGTAGGGTGAAGCACTTGCAACACGCTAGGAGCATGGGGCTGAAGGACGATATTAATTTTGATTAGATAGTTTAGAAACGTGTAATAGATAAAATGTAATTAACATTTGATGATTAAATAAATGAGTACTATTTATGAGTGAAGTTACTGTCTTATGTTAGTTATTTATGATGGGTTTTGGTCATAAGAACATCCTATGTGCTCATACAAACCCTAATGCTTGGATCTAGGTTTCTCTATTGTACATGCAAGTTATCAAAGACTATAAGCCCTAATTCTAGCATTCAAGTAATCATATTAACATAAGAATGGGTTTAAGACATTACCTTGATTGTTATGTAGCAATAACAATCCAATTCCTCCTTGTATTGACTTTAGAAAGCTTAGAGTCACAAATGTCACTCCTCTAATGGTTCACAAACACCAAGAGCAAGAGGATGAAGAAGAGAGAGGATGGAGGCTGCACAAAACGTTTGAAATCCTAGAAGGATGCTTAGCCACGTTTTTGGGTCATAAGGGTTCTATATATAGTGAGACTATTAGGGTTATATAACAAGGAAACCCTAATTTGGATGCTTAAGCCCTAAGCAACCCATGGACTCCTTTCCTTAAGGCCTTGGACGATTTCTTATGGGTTTCCCCATAGAATCTGTCCACTCCTTAATATAAGACAATCCATAGCCCAAATTGAAGTTATCTTATAATTACAATTCCGGTCCCTTAAGTTTAATTAATCTCTTTTAGTCACAAAACTAATTACCAATTAATTCTTGACTAATATTAATTAAACAATATGATTTCTCCTTTTATATATTATTCTCATAATATATTAATAAATCATATTTAATCCTTTCTCTCCATAATTCATCCTATCAAGTTGCTTTGGTGAAGGCAACCCAAAAGGACCATGCACCATTGGGTCAAGTACATACCAAAATAGTTATGGACTTAGACATTAATCCAACAGTCTCCCACTTGGATAAGTCTAATAACTATTCTGCGTATGACTTCAGATCCTGATCTGCTATCGAAGATTTCCAAAGCCGCTGTCAACTCTGATCCTATCAGATACGCGTGTCCTTTAGATAGGGGATCATATATTCCTCCATTCTAGATATCGTATGAGACATGATTTCAAATCATTCTCTTTGTACTGTTTCTCGATTCCCGATTTATGACAACTAACTAATTGAACAAATCAATAGCCCTAGCTCGGCCGATCATTTACGTTTGTTATCACTAAATCATCGAGGGGCCCAAAGATATCGCTTTTATCCTACTTTGGATAAAAGGACGGATAAAATTTGATTCAATGCTCGCTTGTACTCACTCACCGAATCACACACAACAATATGTTTTATGACACCAAGTTACTGGTGCGTTTACATAATATCAATGTGCAACCGATTTGAAATATACAACTCACACATCTCGGTTTCAAGAATATAAGATGTTATCGTCTCACCAATCACTCGTGATACAATTCATGGAGTGATCCAAATGAGCGTGGGTTTAATCCAATGCTCAAATCTTATTCATAAGCACTCATGAACGTTGCAGCAAACATTTGCTTATGTCTAATACTCTTTAGACAATCCACACACCAATTCACGATAGTCTTCTTTCATATCTACTTCCAACATATGAATGACTGTGGCCTATTTGAATAATTTGACTGTTCTTAACCAATTAAATTATTCAGGAAGTCAAAACATGCAAAGTGAAACAGAAGAATAATACTAATCCCATATGGCCTCAAACCTTTGAGCATAAATAAAACACCTTTTATTTATCACCATATTGATTACTCATTATTTGTCGTTGCGGGTAATCGACTTCTTACTTGAATTATTACACTTGTCCCATGCTCCTAGCATGCACACAATGTTTACCTATGGTTCTTTCTTTGTGAAATAGATCAAATTGAACACATATCCAATCATTCTCATTTCACAACTCCAAATCCTTTTCCATAAGTGAAAGAATATCAAATTCTTGCTACTTATAGAATATGCTAGATTCTAACATTTTATGCAATGATCCTTTCATAATGTCACTGCACCAAAGTCACAAAGACTATTGCCAATGATATTAGAAAGTCCTCTATTGGAGATTGTTACAAGACAATTCCTTAGATATGATGTCTCTCACTCAAAGTACATTCATTTGAACATCCTTTTGTATAAATGTTTCTAATCTAGATATAGATTTTCAATATTCAATTCCCAATATGGACACGTTTCCATATTTTCCATATGACACCTTATTCTTAATAGAATCTGATCTATTCATAATAATGTCGATATGGTCCATCCAATATGGAAACATTTCCATATTTTCCATATGACAACTCATTCTTAATAGAATTTTTTCTATTCATAATAATGTCGATATGGTCCATCCAATACCATGCTTCCAACTACTCACAAGCAACCATTCCTCGTCGAACTTTAGATTGTCCTTTGATTATTTTAGTCAAAACCGATTCTAGACATTTGGAAAATTTTATAATGGTCAAATATTAAAGCATTTGCAATCGACACTATACCCAAAGCATATGGGACACAATGCATAATGTTTTATTTGCTATGTTCTCAAAATTCGAATTGTGAAGAGGAATGCCGTAATCATAATCGAAATTTTAAGAACACACTATGTACCTTTGACTAAATTTATTAACATTTCTCAACCTAGGCCTTTAGATTTGAAATGAAGCATAATATTCTCTCCCTTAATTATAGCAAAACAACTATTCCATCCTTACAACTTTGCAATGTATAACTCTTGTTTTCTATAATTAATATTGCCAACTTGCAATACATGCCTTAATAATCATACAATCATAACATTTATGCTCCCACTATCATGATGATTATTATAAAACATAACACTTATGCTCCCACTAGCTTTGACATGTATTCAGAAACAACTTAACTTTTACAAAAACAATACCTATTGAGTTTCTTAAGTCCATGTTTCTAATACTTAATGCTTTGATAATCTTTTATCAAGGCCTCTTAAACTTATACACTTTTTCCTTAGAGAGCTTATATATGTGTCTAAACAATTAAGACTAATTGCTAAACCTCACAATTTAAATCATGGAAAGGGATACCGTAACCATAATCGAATTTGAGAATGCAATTTTACAATCACTATCTTCTTAAAATCTTTCTTAGTGAAAGAATTTCCTCATAATCATCTTCATGAGGGAGGAAATCTTATGACACTTAGATTTAAACGGTGTATGTGTTCCTATCCATGTGAATTTGTTAAAACCAAAGTTTACGACAAATTCAAACTCATATGGACCGAACTTTCTTAATCTTGCTTTCTTGCCTTATGGTAGCACAGCTGCCCACCATGTCTTCCATGTAGTTAAGCAGCTCACCCTTTTCCTATCAATGTACCTTTCATTGATTAAGGTGCCTTGCCTTTTATGCGTTCAAAATGAGAACTCATAGGACTCACATGCATAATTAACTCAATTGGAATAGCACAGAAACAAAATAATGTCAACACGATAGGTTGTAAACCTCAACTCGTGTGCTAGTGATGATCGATAAGGTTTATTTGATTTGTTCTTGAAACTTTTCAAGACCATTAAGACTCCCACTGACTCCTTGACATATAAGATTCTCTTGTCAATAAACATTTCTTGACAAACAAATATTCAAGAGTTAGTGTAGTTTTTATCAAAACACTTCATAAATTGGTCCTAGTTGGTCTTTATCTTATCCAAGACATCACAACTTTCCACATTTAATGAATGTCATAAACCTTAATCTTAACTTTAAGACTTGTTATTGGAACGAAGTATGATTGACCTTTTGATTTAACCATTTCTTCAATTCTTGATTCCTCTTCTTAAACATACAATTGTACTAAGACTCACTTAGAGGATCAATTGAGATATGGTTCTTAATCATTAAGACCTATCATAAAGCATAAACAGTACTCTCCCTTCTTCTTAGAATGGAGAACCTTTTATCTTTCTTCCTACTTGATTCTTCTTATTCGTTCTGCCATTGATTTAAACCTTTTCAATCAATTCAGAGTTACACTTAATCTTATAAGTATAATCATATTTACTAAAATTTTAGTAAATCATGATGAATGTCTTGTTACTATTATGGTGGACTTTGACCATCACACAACTTTGTGTACTCGATCTCCTAGTCCTTCACTTGACACTTTGTCAACGAATTAGTCTAATTTCCAAATATGAAATTTCTCATTCATCATGCAACCAAGTTGCGTGATTCCAAATTTCTGTCCAATTGAAACTTGGGCGATGAGAAACTCTCCCTATTTTGTAAATTCTCGACTTTTTCCATAAACACCATAAATAAGAATCATATCCATTTGTTGTAGAAATATTCAAACATCAATTTTCATAACGATTTCATTGCAAGGAAGTAAACAAATAAATAAATAAGTCAAACCAAAATTTATTTTATTTATAAAAGCAGCGGAAAACATTTGTCCTTACAATGCAAAATCCATTGAAAATTATGTATTTCAAAAGGAAAATTTCTAACAACTCTATCATAACTATCTAAGCTCAAAATCTAATCTTCAAATTTATGCGATCGAGATCCATTTCTTCGTGATTAGACTCATCTTGCTCTATTTCATCAAGCTTCCTCTCCTTTCACCGATCCTACAAAACATTTAAATGCAATATTATCACATTATGTATCATGAATCAACGAATAGGAACTTAATTGAGTTAGATAATGGATTTTTCCTGAAGCGCAGCCATACACTTTGACTCTCCCATCTTCTGGACTCTTCAGGCTCTTTGGGGAGACTTGTATCCAACGCCCTTTCTTTTGGCAGCAAACGCAGGTCGGTTCTCCTAGAACGTCCTCGGAAGCATGGTCGGTTGACTTTCCCAACAAATACACTCCATTGCTTCGCCAAATCATTTCTGATTCAGCAGCAATGAGCATGTAAGTTAGGTCAATGAGGTTGTCGTCATGATCCATCATATAATACTTTCTTTTGAACTCATTATATGATTCAGGAAGTGGCTGCAAAACCCAATTCACAGCCAACTCATCTGGGAATGACACACCCAACATTATCAACCTATCAATGTGTGATTTCATTCCTAGAACGTGGGTACACACGGGTTTACCATCTTCATGTTCCATTTCCAATAGGGCTTTAGTGATATTGAACCTTTCAATTCTTCGATCTTGTGGGTTAGGGAGAACAATTTGAGGAGGTGGAGGAAGTGAAGCATGATTTCTTGTTCCTTGATCGAATCGTGGAATACCATCTTCATGTGGAATGCTTGTTCCACGGGATTTGGGAAGACCATAGTTGTCAAACTTAGACATCTACAAAACGGGAGAAACAAATTCAAGTTAGTTGATTGATTGAGTGCTTAGTAAATCACCAATATGAGATACTAAGGCTAGGACCCAACACAATATTCTACAACCTAGAAAAGGGATGTTGTAATCTAGTTGCAGAATATTTGAAGGTAAGTGAATGACGACTCACTAATTTCCACCATGAAAAACAAAAAGAAATTTAAGTTTTAAATCTATGAAAACTCCTAGATCCTTTGAGATTCATTGAACATTTCAATGGCATGTTTAAATCTCCATATGCCCCTCTTGTTTGTGACTGGGATGTCGAGGATCACAAAGCGGGTGTGAATAACCATGCAAACTTACATGGTGCCCTCACATGTTACAGTCACCTATTTGATGTGCCGGTAAACCACACACGCTCCACCGAACTATGACAAACATTGAGTCACCCTTTGCTACCTTTGCTTAGAACAATTTAGTGTGCCGGTAAACCACACATGCTCCACTAACGTCTTCGCAAGGGCACAAAGTGTAATTTCATGGAATTGCATCAATTCACTTTTGCCTAAGTAACTAAGATTGGGAATTTAAAAAACATTTAGTTACTTTGTATTTCATTATACTTGTAATGGAAGGTTTCGTCCTATCCTACCCGTTCGGCTAACGACCCTCCACTAGTCAAGAGTACGGTGGGTAAGAGTGGATACCCATTCAATCCCCATTTTATAGGAAATTTCCTTAAACACCCCTTATAGACTAGCTTCGTGAATGAGGCCTACTAACGGTAAGACTGACTTTTACTCATACATATATATAATGTTATACTTTTAATGTTATATATATATATATATATATATATATATATATATATATATATATATATATATATATATATATATATATATATATAGTATAGGGTGTATTTTACACTTTTAAAATACTAGGTGGTCAAATTTAACAATTATACTTTTAATTCAATTAAATTGTAAACCTAAACTTTTATGGATTTATTAAGCCTCTTTTAATTATACACCTTAATTAATTAATAAAACCACAAGGGTGTGATTTGAACTTTTTAAAACATTACTAGGGTTTTAGAATTTAACATTCCTAATTAAACCTTTTAATCAACTTTTAAATTCCAAAACTTGAGATCAAGATTTGAAACATTTCAAAACATTAGGGTTAGAATTTAAATATACATCAAAATTAAACTTTTAATCAAATTTAAATTCCAAAACATGAGGGTAAGTTTTGAAACCTTTTTCAAAACATGAGGGTTTTAACTATTTAAATTTCAAAACAACAAAACTTTTGAGTTCAAATTTAAACTATAAAACCTAAAGGGGAAAATATGAAACTTTTCATAACACAAGGATTAAATAACAAATAATCTAAATTAACATTTAATTACGTAATTATCGATATTTGATTTATTTAATGATTTCTTGCAAAACAATTTACCAATTTAATCAAAATAATTAATCAATTATCACATAAGGAAACAAATATTTTATTAATTGATAAATATCTTTAATTAGATCAAGAATATAGTCAAATATATCATAAAATCGGATTTATATTGATCTAATATGATATGATAAGGCAACTATCCTTAAGCAAAAACAGCAAGAAATCCCAGTTTTCCCTCCATCTGACCAGCCGACTCGCCGAATTAGGTATGGACTCGTCGAGTCAGCATGAATTCGGCGAGTTCATCTATGGACTCGGCGAGTCCAGCCCCCAGAAACACAAAAATCAAAATTTTCAATCATACAAAGCATCAATACAATAGAAACCAATCTAGGCTCTGATACCACTGATGGGTTTTGGTCATAAGAACATCCTATGTGCTCATACAAACCCTAATGCTTGGATCTAGGTTTCTCTATTGTACATGCAAGTTATCCAATACTATAAACCCTAATTCTAGCATACAAGTAATCATATTAACATAAGAATGGTTTTAAGACATTACCTTGATTGTTATGTAGCAATAACAATCCAATTCCTCCTTGTATTGACTTTAGAAAGCTTAGAGTTACAAATGTCACTCCTCTAATGGTTCACAAACACCAAGAGCAAGAGGATGAAGAGGAGAGAGGATGGAGGCTGCCCAAAAACGTGTGAAACCCTAGAAGGATGCTTAGCCACGTTTTTGGGTCATAAGGGTTCTATATATAGTGAGGCTATTAGCGTTATCTAACAAGGAAACCCTAATTTGGATGCTTAAGCCCTAAGCAACCCATGGACTCCTTTCCTTAAGGCCTTGGACGATTTCTTATGGGTTTCCTGATAGAATTCGTCCAATCCTTAATATAAGACAATCCATAGACCAAATTGCAATTATCTTATAATTACAATTCCAGTCCCTTAAGTTTAATTAATCTCTTTTAGTCACAAAACTAATTACCAATTTATTCTTGACTAATATTAATTAAACAATATGATTTCTCCTTTAATATATTATTCTCATAATATATTAATAAATCATATTTAATCCTTTCTCTCCATAATTCATCCTATCAAGTTGCTTTGGTGAAGGTAACCCAAAAGGACCATGCACCATCGGGTCAAGTACATACCAAAATAGTTATGGACTTAGACACTAATCCAAAAATTTACCTGTTGTTTCATTTTGCATGTTTTGACTTCCTAAATAATAAGATTATTCGAGCAGTCCACATTCGTTCATATGTTGGAAGTAGATATGAAAGAAGACTGTCATGAATTGGCATGTAGATTGTCTAAAGTGTATTAGACATATAAAAGGTTTGCTACAACGTTCATGAGTGCTTATGAATTTGATTTGAGTATTAGATTAGACACATGCTTGCTGGTATCAATTCATGGGATTTATCTCGAGTGATCGCAAGACGATAAGATCTTATGGTCTTAAAACCTAGATATATGATTTATTTTTTGCGAGTTGGTTGTGCATTGATAATGCGTAAACGCATTAGTAACTTGATGTTATAAACACATTGTTGCGTATGATTCAATGAGTGAATGGAAAATGCATATAAGTCGAGGTTTATCTGTTCCTTTTATCCTAAGAGGGTAAAAGCGATATCTGGGCCCCTTTATGATTTGGTTTGACTTATGTGTCGGGCCCTGTCATGACTGAATTGATGTGTTCAATTAAGTTCTATGTCTGACGAATCTGAGATCGAGAAAAAAACTATTGGACAATAAGTATGACTATGTTCCATGTAATTTTCCGCACGATATCTAGAACGGAGGACTATACGATCCCTTATCTAAAGGATAAGTTACCAATAAGATCAGAGCTTGATAGCGTCTTTGAGAGCTACAATTGCTAATCGGATTGTGCTTGCATTTATAGTTACTAGACTTATCCAAGTGGGAGACTGTTGAATTAGTGTCTAAGCCCGTAACTATATTTGGTAAGTACTTGACCCGATTATGCATGGTCCTTTTGGGTTGCCTTCACCAAAGCAAGTAGATAGGATGATTTATGAAGAAAGAGGTTGTTATTGTTTATTAATATATTATATGAATAATATATTAAAAGATAATCGTATAGTTTAATTAATATTAGACAATAATTAATTGAGAATTAATTATGTGGGTAAAAGACATTAATTAAATAAAGGGGACTAGAATTGTAAATTGTGCGATGGTTGGATATTGGGATGGGAAGCTTTATAGATTAGCCATGGAAAAAATTAAGGATGTGTCCATCCTAAATTTCGGCCATTGAGGCCTTATTCCAGAAGGTTCCTTATATTGCTTAAGGCATAAGTTGTCCATTAGGGTTTTGACTGAAACCCTAGCAGCACAAATATAAATAGACCCCTAGGGCATCAGTTTTTCGGCCACTTGAAACCCTAGAAGAGTTCATAGTCAAGTTTATGCCTCATCCCCTCTCTCCAATACCATCCTCTTGCTTGTGGTGTTTGTAAGCCATTAGAGGAGTGATATTTGTGACTCTAAGCTCCAAGAAAAGAAGATTCAAGCCATTCTTGAAGAGGTAATCATCTAGATCTGATTTTATATGATAATTTTGAAATATGTATGCTAGATTTAGGGTTCATAAGTCTTGGAAGAATTGCAAGTACAATAGAGAAAGCTAGATCCAAGCTTTAGGGTTTGCATGAGCACATAAGATGTTCTTTTGTATAAAACCCATCAGTTTTCTATTATATTGATGCAATTGTGTAATTTTCAAAGTTGAAAAAAAGACATTTCTGGCCACTGACTACTAGACTCATCGAGTCCCATAAGGGAACTTGACGAGTTAGTTCATATGATGATGAACTCGACGAGTCAAATGCCTGGCTCGACAAGTTGGATCATCTGTTGTCCGAATTTTCGAGTTTTTGGCATGTTTTGGATTAGGATCATTACCACAAAATGTTTTGGTTCATAAAATTTGTCTTTAATGATATGGTAATGATTATCCCCATCCAATAACATGATGATTGTCAAATTTTAAGATAATTACTTGATTTTGTGAAGAACTAATTATTTGTAAAATTTGAAGTTATATAAATAGTATTAGGTCAATTGGTAAAGGATAAATTATAATATAATGTTATTTGTTAAATTGATCTAAATATTTCTTGAAGAGTTTCATAAGTTGTCCTCAAGTTATGAAATATGAAAAGTCACATTCATGAATCATTAACTTTTTATGTTATAGAATTCCAAAAGTCTTGAAGAGGTTCATAACTTGTCCTCAAGTTATGGAACTTGGAAAGTCTCATTTATGTAACATAAATTCTTAAACTCAAGAGGTTTTGAAGAGTTTCAAAACTTGTCAGTTTTGAAGAGTTTCAAAACTTGTCCTCAAGTTTTGGAATTTGAAAATTCTCATTTATGAAAATTTAATTCCAAACCCCATAATTTTAAAAGTTTAAAATTCAACCATATACTATTATGATATTAAAGTTTAGTACTTATATATGTGTAAGACAATTCAGTCTTACCGTTAGTAGGCCTCATTCACGAAGCCGATCTATAAGGGGTATAAGGAAATTGCCTATAAAATGGCGATTGAATGAGTGTCCACTCTTACCCACCGCTTCCTTGACTGGTGGAGGGTCCTTAGCCGAACGGGTAGGATAGGACATTAATCCTCATTAATAAGTATAATGATATTATAAATTAACTAAACTTTTATAAATTCCTAATCTTAATTACTTTATGAAAAATGTGAAAAGGGTGCTACTCCATGGAAACTGCACTTTGCACCTTGCTAAGTCGTTAGTGGAGCGTGTGTGGTTACACTAATTTGGGACTGGAAAGAGTGGCAAAGGGTGGCTTGATGTTAATCATGGATCAATGGAGTGTGTGTGGTTAACCGACACATTGATCAAGTAATATGTAACATCAAGAGTACCAAGTACATTTGCATGGTTATTTACACATTGTTTGTAATCTTTAGTATCCCAGTCACACACTTGAAGGGCATAATCGAGATTTAAACATGCCATTGAAAAGTTCAATGAATCTCAAAAGATTTAGGAATTTTAATTCATTTAAAAACCTAATGTTCAATTTCATTTTTCATGGTGGAAATTGGTAAATCGTCATTTACCTACCTTCAAATATTTTACAATTGTATTACAGCATCACTCTTCCAAATTGTAGAATATTGTGTTAGGTCCTAGCCTTAATATTTCATTTTGGGTGTTATATTAGGGATCCTTATCTAACTAAACTTTGTCATTTTTTCAAGATGTCTACTTCTAACAATGCTTCAAATCCAATTGTTTTCGGCTCTTTCTCCCTCATGAACTTATGTGGGAGGGTCATATTTGATGGATCAAATTTCAGTGATTGGATTCAAAACATCCGCATGGCCATTCACTACGAGGACAAAGAATATGTTCTCAATAAAGAGCTAAAGGAGATTGATGAAAACACTGCTACTCCCAAATAGATTGCTAAGTATAAAACTCATGAGAGGGACGTGACAAAAGTGTCATGTATCATGATTGCTACCATGACCGCTGAGCTTCAGAAGTCTTATGAGGACTTTTGGCCTTATGAAATGCACCAAGATTTGATGGAAAGGTACCATCAAAGTGCTCGGTAGGGAAGGTACGAAATTATAGCCTCCATGATCACAATAAAGATTTGGCCATTTACATTATCCTACACTCTTTGCCTCCTTGTTATGATTAGTTTCGTATGACTTATCATATGAACAAGGAGGAGGTCACTCTTAGCAATCTTCAAGGTCTTTTGAGAACTACTGAAAGCAGTTTGAAAGGCAAATCTGTTGTACCTACTCCTACTACTACTGCCCTATATTGGCAATTGGAAATAGGAAGGGAAAGAAGAAGAAGACTCCTTCTAAGAGCCACAAGGAAAAGTCACATGATGGATCATCTTCTAGTGGAATCAAAGTTGGTTCTGCTAAACCCTCTTCCAATCCAAACGAAGCAGAATACTTCCATTGTCATGAAAAAGGGCACTGGAAATGAAGCAACCCCAAATACTTGCAGGACATAAAGGATGGGAAGATCAAGCTCACCTTCATAGGTATTTATACAATTCTATCTAATAAATCATCACATGCTAATTCTTGGGTCGTTGATACAGGATGTGGTTTTCAGATTTGTTCTTATTTGCAGGGTCTAAAAGGAAGTAGGGATGTGGAGCATAGGAAGATGAAATTGATCATGGGGAATAGGATAAAGTCTCATGTCACCACGATTGGATTTTATTATTTATTGCTTAGTAGTGAGTTAAATTTAGAATTGAATAATTATTGCTACTCATCTAATATGACGATAAAAATTATTTCCTTTCATGGTTTGTATGAAAAGGTTTTACTTTTCCATTTAATAATGAGAATGGTGGTATTAATGCTTATTATAATGGTAAATTTATTTTGAAGCAGTACCTTGTAATGGTATATATGAAACTGTGATGGTTGTAGATAACTTAGGAAATAATGTGTTGCATATCAATTCGTCCAATGGTTTGGATAAAGCATGCTTGTGGAATTGTCGTCTTAGACATGTCAACAAGAGCGCATAGCCTAACTCCAAAAGGATGGAGTGTTGGAGTCATTTGACTTAAAATCGGATGACACATGTGAATCATGCTTACTTGGAAAGATTACCAAGTCACCCTTCACTACTTCTTGTGAAAGGGGTGAGGGTTTGTTGGATCTCATACACATCGACATGTGGACCTTTCTGATCTACCACAAGGGATGCTAACCGCTTCTATGTGACTTTTACTAATGATTATAGTAGATATGGGTATGTCTACTTAATCAAGAATAAGTCATAAACCTTTGAAAAGTTCAAAGAGTTTAAACAGTAAGTGCAAAATCAATTGAGCAGGAAGATAAAGATGCTCTAATCTGATCGAGGTGGTGAGTATCTTAGTATCGAGTTTCGCGACTATCTTAAGGAATGTGGAAT
This sequence comes from Lactuca saligna, assembly GCF_052625555.1. Lineage (NCBI taxonomy): Eukaryota > Viridiplantae > Streptophyta > Magnoliopsida > Asterales > Asteraceae > Lactuca > Lactuca saligna. The sequence goes on along the minus strand of NC_136425.1, from coordinate 80,528,667 downwards.
TATTTCACAATTGATGCCACCTAGGGGACCACAACTTAATGGTGTGGCTGAGAGGCGCAATCGAACCTTGTTGGACATGGTTCGTTCCCTGATGAGTTGAGTTTCGTTACCTATCTCATTATGGGGTTATGCCTTAGAGACTGCCACCCATATCCTTAATCTAGTCCCAATTAAAAGGTTGCCAAAACACCTCATGAAATGTGAACAGGGAATGTTTCTTTGTTAGCACATATCAAGGAATGGGGTTGCGAGGCTTTCGTAAGACAAGAGACTCACGACAGGCTCGAACCTCGTAGTGAGCGATGTATTTTCATCGGCTACCCACAGAAATCCTTTGGATATCTCTTCTATAGACCGAGTGAGAGTGTTGTCTTCATTATGAGGAGAAGGGTTTTTCGTGAGAGAGGAATCATATGCCAAGAGGATAGTGGGAGGAAAATTGAGCTTGAAGAGCTTCAAGAGTTAAGTGATGAAGGAACCTTAAACATTAGCGCTCAACCCGAGGAGGAAACTCATGTTGAACCGATTGACGAGTCCATACCTCTGAGACATTCAAGTAGAGTTAGTGTTCCACCTGTGTTGTATGGAGTCCATATAGCAGCTGAAGGTGATATGTTTACCAGTGATAGTACATTGGTAAATTTGGATGAACCTAACAACTACAATGAAGCCATGACGGGCCCCGAGTCTGCAAAATGGAAAGAGGAAATGGACCGTGAGATTCAGTCCATGTATGACAATCAATTTTGGAACTTGGTTGACAATGTAACAGGTTGTAAGATGGTCAGGTGCAAATGGATCTTCAAGAAGAAGACCGACATGGATGGGAAAGTACACACTTATAAGGTTCGATTGGTTGCGAAGGGCTTTACTCTAACTCCTGGAGTTCACTATGATGAGACCTTTTCTCCAGTAGTGAAGATTAAATCTATAAGGGTTATGCTAGCGATAGTTGCATTTCATGATTATGAAATATGGAAAATAGATGTTGAAACCACTTTCCTTAATGGGAAGTTGGTTGAAGATGTTTACATGAATCAGCCAGATGGTTTTGTCAATGCAGAGTACCCTAATAGGGTGTGTAAGCTTGAGAAATCCATTTATGGATTAAAGCAAGCATCTCACACATGGAATCTTTGTTTCGATGAGAAAGTCAAATAGTTTGGTTTTTCAAGAAGCGAGGATGAGTCCTTTGTATATGTCAAAGCTAGTGGGAGTATTGTTAGCTTTCTAGTATTGTATGTAGATGACATACTGCTCATAGGAAATGACATCCCAACCTTGCAGGAAGTTAACTCCTGGCTTGGGAAGTGTTTCATTATGAAGGACCACAGAGAAGCTGCTTATATTATGTGGATAAGGATATTGAGAAACATGTGTAGAAGACTAATATGACTTAGTTAAAATACCTACTTGGACAAGGTGTTGAAACGTTTCAACATGGAGAACTCCAAGAAAGGAGAATTTCCTTCCCAGAGCAATACCTAACTGAGTAAGATTCAGGGTCCGAGTACCGATGATGAGATAGCAGAAATGAGTCGAATACCATATGCTTCTACAATTGGCTCGATCATGTATGCTATGACATGTACTCTCCCTGATTTAGCCTTTGCTTTGAGCATGGTTAGGAGATATCAATGGAACCCTGGTAAAGCTCACTAGACTATAGTAAAGAACATTCTTAAGTACATGCGGAGGACTAAGGATTAGGTCCTTACCCTCGGTGTGAGTGATGACTTGAGAGTAACATGGTATAGTGATGCCAACTTTTAGACCGACATAGTTAATTTCCTCTCTCAGTTGGGCTGGTTATTTACCTTAAATGGAGGATCAATAACTTAGAAATGTCCTAAATTGGAAACTGTAGTTGATTCAACGTGTGAATCAGAGTACATAGCAGCTAGTGAAGTGTCGAAGGAGGCGATATAGCTAAAGAACTTCATCGGATACCTTGGAGTTGTACCGGATGTAAAGGAGCCTATGAATTTTTTGTAGACAAAAAGGGTGCGGTTGCCTTAGCGAAGGAACCAAGGGATCATGGCAGATCCATGCACATTGACAAAAAATATCACTTCATAAGACTGAGTAGGGTTAAGCACTTGTAGCATGCTAGGAGTATCGGGTTGAAGGATGATACTATTTTTAATGATTAGATAGATATTTAGAAAATTTTAATAGTTTAAATGTAATCGACATTTGATGATGAAATAAAAGGAGCCTTTTATTTATAAGTAAAGTTAATATCTTGTGTCAATTGTTTACTATTGCTTCATTTTGCATGTTTTGACTTCCAAAATAATGAGATTATTCGAACGATCCACAGTCGATCATACTTTGGAAGTAGGTTATGTAAGTAGACTATGATGAATGGGTTTTTGTAAGATTGTGTAAGGAGTTAGACATTACAAAAGTTTGCTACAAACATTCACGAGTGCTCTTGAAATAATATTTGAGTATTGGACTAAACCCACAATCACATGAATCACTTCATGGAATTTATCACGAGTGATTTGAGATGATAATATCATATAGTCTTCAAACCAAGATATATGAGTTGTTGACTACAAGTTGGTTGTGCATTGATAGTACGAAAACGCATCAGTAAGTTGATGTTATAAAACGTGCTTTTATGTATGATTTAACGAGTAGTTAATATAAGCATATAATTCGAAGTTTATCTGTTCCTTTTAATCCTTGGAGAATTGAACGCAATATCTTGGGCCCTTCGATGATTTTATTTTGACTTATGTTCTGGGCTCGGTCAAGACTCAATTGATATGTTCAATTAAGTTATATATCAAACAAATCAGAAATCGGGAAACAAACTACATGACAATAAGTATGACTATGTTCCATGTATTTGTCTGCACGATATCTTGAAGAACATACGATTATATGATCCCTTACCTAATGCATGCATCAGAGTTTGACAACGGCTTTTAAGAGCTACGATTGCTAATCAAATTTTGAAGTTACATTAGCAGTTATAGCTATTAGAGTTATCCAAGTGGGAGACTGTTGAGTTAGGTGTCTAAGCCCATAACTATAATTGTTATGAACTTGACCCGATAGTAGCATGGTCCATTTCGGGTTGTCTTCATCAGAACAATTTGATAGATGGATATTTGAGAAAGAGGTTATTTGTGATTTATTAATATATTATAAGAATAACATATTAATTGAGAAATCATATTATTTAATTAGTATTGATAAAGAGTTAATTTGGAATTAATTTAGTGATCAAAAGAGACTAATTAAATTAACATGGACTGATTATGTAAATCAGTGATACATATGAATTGGGCTAATGATCCGTGATTGATTTGTGATGAGCTAAAATTATGAGTTAGTCAATGAAGTGTTAGTCCAAATCAATTGTTGGATCATAAGCTTAAGTGTAAGAATTAGGGTTAAACATATGACTCTTGGAATTCTACACTATAAATGTATACCCTAAGCCTTAATATCGGACACCCCTTGTAGACTAAGAAGAGCTAGCCGATTTTTTAGTCTCATAAACCTCTCTGATATTCATCTAGTTGTTTATTGGTGTTTGTGACTTGTTTAAGGCATCACACTTGAGGTGCTAAGCTCTCTTAAGGCCAAGTTCTACAAGCTACTACACATGGTAATCTTCTAACTAGTTTTTATGATTCAAGTATCATCTTTTCATGCTAATTAGGCTTCATTCTTTGTAAAATCAATAGTGCATGTATAATCAAAGAAAACTTAGATCCAAAGCATTTAGGTTGTATGTGCACCATAGGAATGTTAGAGTACATAAATCCCAACACAACAATGGCTGAAAAACACTCAAAGATAGATTAGGGTTTTGTGGCTAGGGTTTAGGGTGATGGAGGCTGCAAATGAGGCTTCTATTTGGAGGTTAAGGTGCTTAAATAGCGTGCAAATCCTAAAAATTAGGGTTTCACTCTGGTATCTTTACTCGTTGAGTTGAGGATCTTAACTCGTCGAGTAGACTTTGAGTCCCGCATCTAAAAATCCCATTCCTACTCGACAAGATTGGGGCCTCCAACTCGTCTATTCCCCTTGCAAAAATGAATAATTCTTATTTAAAATACGTACTAGGAACTGGGCATTAGAAATCTCCCCTGCTTATTTTAGACTTCGTCCTTGAAGTCTGCTGCATCTGGGAATAGCTCAAGGTAGTGCTTCCTCATTTTGTCCTTCGGCTCCCAAGTCCATTCCGAGACCTTGCGGTGCTTATATTTCACCTTCATCAACTTAACCCTCTTGTTCCTCAAATCCTTCAACTTCCTGTCGAGGATAGCTACTAGTCGCTCAATGTAGTTCAGACTATCATCCACCTGAATATCCTCTGGAGGCACCACTACATAGTCATCTACTAAGCACTTCCGCAGCTGGGAGACATTAAATGTGCTATGGATCTGACTAAGCTTGGCTGGAAGGTCCAGCCTAAATGCCACCTTACCCACCCAGGCTACAACCCTAAAAGGACCAATGTATCTGGGGCCTAACTTGCCCTGATTCCTAAAACAGATGACACCTTTCCAAGGTGACACCTTCACGAGAACCATATCCCCAACCTGGAACTCCAGGTTCGATCAAGGTTTGTCGGCGTAGCTCTTTTTCCGACTCTGAGCAGTCTGAAGTCTGCTCCGGACCTGCTGTATCCTCTCTGTCATCTTGAGTACCACTTTGGTATTCCCCATGACCCTCTGTCCAACCTCACCCTTGTATATCAGGGTTCTGGACTTCCTCCCATATAACATCTCGAAGGGAGTACAGTCGATACTTGCGTGGTAGCTATTATTATAGGAAAATTCTGCCAAAGGAAGGTCGGTATCTCAACTACCAAAAAAGTCCAGGATGCGTGCCCAAAACATATCCTCTTGATTTTGGATGGTCCGCTCGCTTTGACCATCTATCTGTGGGTGAAAAGATGTGCTGAAGTGCAGATGAGTACCCAACTTGTCGTTAAATTTCTTCCGGAATCTAGAAGTAAATCGTACGTCTCGGTCAGAAATCACGGAATCTAGCACTCCATACTACCTCGCTGATGTAGATGTCGGCAAACTTCTAGACCGAAATGCTATCCTAGATCGGGATGAAATTGGCACTCTTAGTCAACCAATTCACGATGACCCAAATCGAATCCACTCCCTGTTCAACCCTGGGAAGCTTATTGATGAAATCCATAGTGATATCCTCCCACTTCCACACAGGGATATCCAACGACCACGTCTTGCTGTGCGGCCTATGGTGCTTTGCCTTGACCTTCTTGCTGGTTAGGCATTTGTTGATGTACTAAGCTACATCCCGCTTCATGCAGGCCCACCAGTAATCAGGGTGAAGATCTCTGTACATATTCGTCGCCTCGGGATGGATGGAAAATCCGAACTTATGGGCCTAATCCATCAGAATCTGTTGTTCTTCACCCCGGTATGGAACTTAAAGCCTCCCATGCAGGGTCAGAAGCCCACGACTGTCATAGTCAAAAGAGACCACCTGGACTATGATGTGCTCACACTTCTGGCACCCCTCCTTCACACCCTCAAACTACACCTCTTGGATCCCCTCCAAAAGTGGAGTCACCACTATCATCCTCAAGCAAATGTCTCTGATCTGTGCTGCCTTGCGGCTAAGCGTATCGATCACAATGTTGTCCTTCCCCAGGTGGTAGAGGATCTCACAGTCGTAATCCTTCACCACATCTAGCCACCAGCACTGCCTCATGTTCTGATTAAGTTGATCCTTGAGGTACCTCAAGCTCTTGTGATATGTGTAAATGGTACAATGGACCCCATAGAGGTGGTGTTGCCAAATCTTGAGGGAGAAAACAACCGCCCCCAACTCCAGATCGTACGTTTGGTAGTTCTCCTCGTGAGGCTTCAGCTGCCTCGAAGCGTAGGTGATGACATGCCCCTTCTGTATCAGTATTGCCCCCAAACCCAAAATGGGCGCATCACAGTACACTACAAAATCCTCCACACCCTCTGGTAGGGCTGAGATTGGCACCTTACACAACCTTTGTCTCAACGTCTCAAACGCTACCTGCTGCTCAGGCCCCCAACGAAATACCATGGTCTTTTTTTTTTCAGTCGCGTCAAGGGTACTGCTATCTTGGATAGGTCCTGAATGAATCTATGGGAATAGCCTGCTAAACCGAGGAAATTTTGAATCTCAGATGAATACTTTGGAACCTCCCATCGGATTACGACCTCCACTTTGGCCGGGTCAACCAAAATATTGTTCTAGTTGACAAGGTGCCCAAGAAATTCCACCTTGCGCAACCAGAACTTGCACTTGGAGAACATGGCGTACAAGTTCTCCCTCCTTAGGCTATCCAACACATGTCAAAATTGATCCTCGTGATGATCCTACATGTTGGAGTAAACCAAGATCTCATCAATAAAAAAATCACAAACCGATATAGCATCAGTTTGCATACACGGTTTATGAGGTCCCTGAATGCGGCAGGGGCATTGGTGAGACCGAAGGGCATCACTACGAACTCGTAGTGGCCATAGACAGCTCGAAAAGCAGTCTTCTATACATCCTCATATCTGAATCGTATCTGGTGTTAGCCTGAACGCAAATGTATCTTGGAAAACCAAGATACCCCTATAGTTGGTCAAAGAGATCATCAATCCTCGGGTGTGGGTAACAGTTCTTCACCATTACCTTTTTCAGCTCCCGATAGTCTATACACATTTGATGCGACCCGTCCTTCTTCTTCACAAATAGGATCCGGGTTACTCATGGCGAACTGCTCAGCCTAATGAATCCCTTGTCTAATAGCTCCTGCATTTGTGTAGAAAACTCCTGCATCTCAGGAGGAGCCAACCGATATGGTTCCTTGGCTCTCGGAGCCGCACCGGGGACTAGGTCGATCCTAAACTCCACCTATCTCTCCGGAGGTATCCCAGGCATCTCCTTTATAAATATGTCTGGGTACTCTCGCACTACGGGTACATCACTCACAATCGCCTTACCCGTCTCCCGCGTATCCATAACGTAGGTGACATACTTTGCGCAACCTTGCTGAAGGTAGCGCTTAACCCTCGCTGCTGAACACATAGCTAGTCCACGCTGCGGCCTCTCATCCTGAATTACCAGCTCTTCCCCACTTGGGTTCCTGAAATGCACTAACAACTTCGTACAGTTGATTACCGCCCCATTAGGGCTCACCCAATCGATGTCGATGATAACCTTGTTCTCACGCAACAGAATGGGAACCAAATCCACGAGGTAACACTCGTCATAAAACCTCAAATCGCAATTTATGAAAACCTGGGATGCCCGGACAGATCGATCGTCAGAAATATTGAACTCTAAAGGGAAATCCAACATTTCCGAAGTCTCAGAAAACCTCTTGTTAAGAGCAAGAGAGAAACATGATCGGGTAGTCCACGAGTCAAATAACACTTGTACTGGGATGTCGTTCACATGGAACGATCCTAAAAAAACACATAAACATAGCGCACAAATATCACAACTGACATGTAATAAGAGTTAGGGAGAAGAAAACATACCCGACACCACATCCGGTGCAGCACGTGCCTCCTGGGCGGTCAGCTGGAAGGATCGGCTCCTCACCACTAAAGAATCTGTATTGCCCTATCGGCCATTCATGATCCACAGGGTCGCTGGAGCTGGTGCCACCGCGTGGCCGGACTGATACCTCAGCCTCTCAACAGGCTCCAGTAGTCTTTGGGGTGCCCGCAAACCCATTCGACACCACCATCGAATTCCTTTCAGACTCAGAAAGTGAGTCTGTTTCACCACAACGTGGAGACTTGTGACAACCTGAAATTTTCCATTCTAATCAAACCATTTCAATCCAATAGAAGTAGAGCAGTTACAGTAAAAAAATTCATACTTAGAATATAAGTTTGGCAGTTTCAGGGTTTTACACCAAAAAGGGGTATTCGGAGAGTGGTTGCACTAGGATTTTGTGCAACACTTTAAATTCCATTACCCTAGATCATTAGAATCCATTCCGAGAATAGATATATTTTCTGCCAAAAATCTCAGGACTATAAATAGAATTCTGAACCAAATTGGTTCATTAGTTGAATTCCATTTAGAGAAAAGCCAATTTCTCTCTCACGGATCTTCGGGTTTTCATCCCAGATTGTGAGTCTACGTCCCTAGATGTGTTTTAATACTTGTTATATGCTTAATAACATTATTTACATGTCCAAAACACAAGATCCGGGAGCTTACGGCCCAAGAACGTTCTTGGGGTGTAAACTCCAAAACAAGGCCTAAAGGCCACCTAGTCCTATTTCCTTGTTAGACAACTAGTTAAGGACTTATTGTAGGATGTTTTGAGGCTAGAAACCATCCAAGAACATAAAGCTTTTGGAGTTTACGGCCCAAGAGTTTCTTGGACCGTAAACACCATTTTCAAGGGCTTAAATGTGCCCTACTTTCCCCAAAGGCTTAGGCCTCATTTTATACATGTACACTAATGAGTTTAGAACCTAGGAAACATAAGAAAAGCACAATTATTGAAGAGTTTACGGAAAAGAATGGTTCTTGGGCCGTAAACTCCTTTAAAGGGGTCAAATGACACCCTAAACACTTCCTTAGGCCAAGGGACAACTTGGACAAGTACCTAGATGAGTTATGGACTAGCTAAAACATTTAGAACCCCATGTTTGGGGGAGTTTACGGCCCAAGATGTTCTATGGCTGTAAACTCCAAGAAATGGTACCAAATGGTGCCATAAATCCTCCTAAAGCCAAGTACTAAAGCCTAGACTTGTTCCTAGAAATGTTTGAGACTTGAAAGCACCATAATCACCCTCCCAAGGGAGTTTACGGCCTTGGTCATAAATATTAGTTATATATCATGTGTACATATATAGTCATAAAAGGTCCTTCCAGTTCAACATATGCCCTTGGGTAGCAAGGGTATACATCCATGTCCACACGTACCACTTAGATTTCTAGAAAGCTACAATATGGATAGTTCAGGAAGATGCTAGAACCATTACTAGAACGCGATATCATACAATGAGTCAGTTCATTCATGAGTCAATACTTTCTAGAACTTTTCAGTACATTACATATACAACTATACTAGGACGAGAACATATATAGCTATACTAGAATGATTTCATTACTATACTTGCTAGATAGAGAGAACACACATTACAGCTAGCACACGTAGAACATTACAGTACACTACTGTACTATTACATGATCGCTCTTACTTGAGTACAATTACATGATCACACTTACATGAGTACACTTACATATACATAGAATAGACGTCACTAGGTGCTATAGAACAGAACCAGTTCAGGATCTAACTATACTGATGAATCACACCGCAATTGTGATAATTATATCGAGTATACATGATCATTCGGTAATGTGGATGCTCACGGCTTGCATTCAGGCAGGGGTCGTGGGTAGGTCCCAAAACCCCTTTTATAGGGGAGCGTATAGTCTGTGATCTAGACATCACATTATACCTTATCCCTCAAATAAGGCAGTTGAGTACCGATGTAGTTATTTATATTAAATACTAAAGTACATGGAAGTATTACCCTAGATTTAAGGTAATAGGTACGGTTGTAGTTCTTACAGCACTACACCATAATACTATTTCATTTTCCCATTACATTCACTTCGTGAACATTCACACGACACACATTAATGTAGGAACTATATTTTTGGATAATGATAGTTATACTTGGGGAAATACATACTCTTACAAGGAACATACATTCCGAACAGTTAGGTCTTGGTAGAAGACTACATTCATAACAGTTAGGTCTTGGTAGAAGACACCTTCATATACTAGTAGGAATCATAGGGATTCTAGGGTTTTTCAAACGTTTACAGTTGCTTCATATACATTTTCAAAACTTACAGTTCATATACATTTACAATACTTACAATTCGTATACATACAAATACTTACATTTCAAATACATACAAGTATTTACATACAAATTAAGACACTAAAATACTTATGATCTCACCAGCTTCAAAGCTGATACTCGCTTTCAAAATTACTTGTATCCTCAGGTCATCATAGACAGGTACCGATGCAAGAAGAAAGGAAGATGGAGCTTGTTCAAGACTTATCTTTCATTTTGATTTATGCTTTAGTGTTTATCAAAATTTGACAGAACACATTTGTATAATAATTATATTATTAATGCAATGGATGATGTTGTTGCTTGTTTACTACTTTACATTGTTGTTGATATTATACATGACGTCCTCCGCCCCAGAACGTTTCTGCCGTTCCTGGTTTTGGGGTGTGACAGATTGGTATCAGAGCATTGTTTATAGTGAATTAAGTATATTAACCCATAAAAGATATACTAACTATAAATATATAAGGGATTAAAAATACTCTGACCAAGAGTTTTTACTTTAAATAGTAAAATATTTAAGTAAGTATACGTGCTGCATTCATACTAAAATCAGTGTCACTAGGACAGTACAAAAGAATTACGATTGTTGGGCAACACAAGTGGGCTTAGAGACATATGGTCAAAACTGGGAAGATATAGCCTGATCACCTATATTATCCGAGGGTTGACTAGCATGTGCCTAAGTTTAAGTGTGTGGTTGCAACAATGCTAAAATCTTACCAACCCTACCACAATGAGAACAATAGAACATAACATTAAATTTAAAATACTATATGAGTATTTGTTGTTACTATAAGTACTTTATACTTGAGAATTAAAACGGGATCTTCATTACTAAGTTGATAGTTGCTAAGTGGATACACTAAGGCTACATGTAATTAGGATGTTATAGAGTTAGAATCTGTAATAATTTTGCCTTACCCCTATTCTGTGTGAATTTGGAATTAAGGTCACATATTCGAAGGTCTATCCTATTTCGATTACACATAGCTGGTATGCACTTCACAAATAGCGATGTAACTAATGAAGGTTTTCTAAATAATTATCTAGATAGTTCGTCTAATAATTATTCCCCTACCCTAAATTCTCGCATAGAAAACATAACTGTACTCCATCCCCTCGACAACCAGTACCTTCCGAATGAAGTCATAGCTGGTTGGTTTGGAGAATAACCAGAGAATGATCATCCTATCTCTTTGAATGATCACCATGATGAAGACTTTTCGTATGATGCTAACTCCGAAGCAGAGGTTGAAAACCTACCCCGCGCAGCTCCCTTTCCAATTCCTAACCCTAGTCCGGCTTTTCATGGCTGACCCTGAGTGAGTGGAATGCTTGGAAATATGGAGCCAAGGACAAGATCAGCCTATGCTATTTGATGGCGACCGAAGCTTTCACGACTTGAGCAATGAGGGCTTAACAGATATAGTCTTGCCAATCTCTGTCCGTATAGAGGCCCGAAATGAGATTCAAGGCAGGACAGCCCTACATCAGATTTCAGAAATAGTCGCCTATGCTAGAATGCATACCCTCCACACCATTCATCTAGGAGATGCACACGAGAGATCAGAGAGAAGCCATGAAACCCTGCTGCAAGCACTGGCTGAAATCACGAGCCGAAGTCTTAGAGCTCCGGGTACGCCAGATGGGGTGCGGAAGACACCTACTTGACATGGAACGTCAATTGGTTGAACTACGAGTTCACCAGAGGGATGACCGTCGCCAGTAGTAGACGCTTTACTTTATTTCCTTATAATGAGGAGTCATATTAGTCTGTCTATGCCCGATGCGGCATTTTTTATGAAATTATCTTGTACCGTAAGTACTTTAGTTAGGTCTTTATGCTGTCAGGAACTATCTTCTGTGAATATGATTTAAGACCTTTACAAGGTCATTTGCCAAAATCTTTACATCGTGAATATCCAAGATATTGACAGCTGGCTAACTTCTGTGTCATTCTTCATTCAAGTACTCTTGTCATTCATTCATAAGAGTCTATCTGAATCATGCTTTAGTCAAGTCATTGGACTATAGCGATTTATCTCTGGAGACACTTCCAAGTCTCTTTCAGTGGTTGGATCTTGTTATTCACCAACCCACGATACCTCAGCTTGAACAACAAACGCCTTGAGACCATACTACGAACTTACTTCCACCCGTGACTAGGACTGCATCATGGGGATGTAGGTCCAACTTTCGAGAACATACTTCTACTCTTTACATGAACAATCTAAGTACCCCAGGGTCAACCAGAATCGCTCACAAATTCCTTATTTTTGTATTACAGAATCATGTCGTCATCCAAAAACGATCAGCTGAGCACTGAAATCCCTACCCTCCATATCGACGCCGCTACATTACAAGCTGCAGTAGCAGCTGCTGTGAAAACTTTCCTTACACACATCAACTCAGGCAACACCAATAGGACTGAAGAGGGACTCGAGAGTTTAGATGGTAGTACCAAACTGGGAAACCAACAAACAGTAACAATCACTGGCTCGCAAAGCCGAAAGACAGAGAACAAGAAACGAAAGCGTCAAGCCCAGAAAGAACGCAAGATATCCCATAAGCTGGATATGCAACCGCAACAAGTGGAAACCCCTGCCATCCCAGTGCCGAGCAGGCCATACGAGGGAAAACTCCCGAAGTGTGATACTTGTGGTTTCCATCATCATGGGAATTTCCATGAGATGCAATGTTGCAATTGCCTAAGCATAGGGCATCATGCTCGTGACTGTGGAGCAACGAAACGACCCATCACTCAAGTCCCTTTCATCGGGACTAACCCTACACACAAGGTGAGTTATAGTGTAGAACGATTTAAGAAACAATTTTCAAGGTGGAGTAACGAGGAAGGCACTCGTGTCCACATAACTTTGGCTAAACACCGCAATCCCATCACCAAAGCTAGTACTACCCAGGCATGCCACCAATGCGGGGAAGTAGGGCACTTTATGAAAGATTTCCCGATAGCAAAGAACTCTGGCGCAGATGGGAGAATTCTCAGGATCACAGCTGCAGGAGAGCCTGCTCCGGAACCACGTTAAATGTAATTTAGGCGTTTCGTTGTAACAGACTTATAAACTATCTAGAACTAGTGCAACTAGAGTCTTACCTTTTGCGAGATCCTATCTGTATAAGGACTCTCGTGCTGCGTATACTTGTCTTTTGTAGTATACCTTATTCGCAGAAATAGTCTTGTGGTAAACCTAAAGTACTGTAACTCTGTTCGTGGTTGCACGGTTGTGTTTTGTCTGTAAACATCTTATGTTCAAATCTAATGTCTTTAAGTTTCGGTATGATTTCGACATTATCATACGACTCGATTCAATTTGATCCTCACGAAAACAGCTTCATACGTACACCCCTTTCTTCTAGATCACTTTTCCAGCGAAACCGTCACATCAGAACACCGAAGTACCCATGCCAGGAGTACCTATTAGTTATTTTCTTTCCGAAGAAATCCCCAAAGTACCACTCGTGCAGTACGTCAAGTTTAATCCAGGGATTCATGCGGTTGATCTATCACTGAAGAATGTATGCATAAGAGTGATATATAATCAAGGTTCTACAGGTTTAGAATTGATGATTCCACTTTAAATTCTTTTTCCCCGATGGGATGTGAACTTAAAGAAGAACCAGTTATTCGACTACCTTTTCAACCTTAATTATATATGAGTCGTGTACACAAAAGGGTGATTGTGAAACTAGGTATGAATTCTAATATGAACTTCAGGACGGAGAACTGCCTAAGTACGAGTAATCACATCGTCATGAGAACAAGCATAGAAACCGGTACGACTCCCGAAAGCAGATCGCCCTATAGTTTAAACACCCACGGAGATACAAGAACAGTTTGGACAACTTAGCGAACTACACATAAATAGAATTAGAAGACTAGGTTTCTCACCCTAGAGAACCTCGGTCATATTCTTCCAGAGATCGACTGATCGCATTGCATGTAAATCGTTATCTCTGCCACGCGTAGACAAAATGGTTGAGCAAACGCAAAGAAAGAAACTACTTCCAGGAATGGATCCGGGATCCGAGCATCACCAGTTCGAGTGTAAGGGAAAGATGTCCGAAAGACTATCTCCTGAACTCGATGCGGACACTTCGAGTCCGTAGTGATACCCTTCGGGTAGGACCAATACGCCCATAGCTTTCATGAGCTAAACGAGTAGGGTACGTCTTTCTTACTTGGATCAGTTCATCATTTCTCCATGTAATGACTTACTTATCTACCCTTGTAGTAAGAAGGAACCCATGGGAAAACATCTCCTTCAGAGGAACTTTTAGCGATATTCTCAAAGCATGAGTTTTGAAATTGAAGAGTCAAATTTCTAAAGACACACTGTTAGTAATGTGAGGAATTATGAGCACTCTTACAATTTGTCAAAAACCGTTGAGCATTTATCGACATTAGAGATGCCGACATTCCTTCGCTAAATTCTAGGTCTTACCGACCTACCGCCTTAGTTCATTCAGAACTCCTCGCAAGCTACAGAAACTCGTACGACTTTGACCCAGCAAGGGGTGGCCTTTGACTGGGAAGTTACACAAGAAAAGGAACCTTTGAGATTCCAAGTGAGTGACCAAGTTCTTTAGAATAACTCACTCTGGGAATGGCTTAATACGCTTCGTGAAGCGTGGAAAGCTAAATCCAAGTTAGACAGGACCTCCAAGATTCTTATCAGAATCGGTCCTGTGCCTCGCACAAACTAGACCTACTCCGCGAACTCGGTAACATACTTTCTACTCTTCGCATCTCGATCGTGAAACCATACCTTTCCGTTCGGACTCTTGCAAGTCCACTCGTCGAGATCCTCGCCTTCGTATTAGAACCGTAGTGACCTTCGACCGAGGGGTCAAGCGGACAAAGCAACGTCGTCGCCAGTTAGTGAAGGTTCGATGGAATGCCAACCGAGAGCCCGATTTCACTTAAGTGCGCTAGAACCAATCGATTAGGAAGTTTCTCCTCACGACTCGATCATTTGTGCATACTTCCTTGCCTAAATTCTAATTTCGGGACGAAATTCCCTTTAACAGGGGGATGATGTGACAACTTGAAATTTTCCATTCTAATCAAACCATTTCAATCCAATAGAAGTAGAGCAGTTACAGTAAAAAAATTCAGACTTAGAATATAAGTTTGGCAGTTTCAGGGTTTTACACCAAAAAGGGGTGTTCGGAGAGTGGTTGCACTAGGATTTTGTGAAACACTTTAAATTCCATTACCCTAGATCATTAGAATCCATTCCGAGAATAGAAATATTTTCTGCCAAAAATCTCAGGACTATAAATAGAATTCTGAACCAAATTGGTTCATTAGTTGAATCCCATTTAGAGAAAAGCCAATTTCTCTCTCACGGATCTTCGGGTTTTCATCCCGGATTGTGAGTCTACTTCCCTAGATGTGTTTTAATACTTGTTATATGCTTAATAACATTATTTACATGTCCAAAACACAAGATCCGGGAGCTTACGACCCAAGAACGTTCTTGGGGTGTAAACTCCAAAACAAGGCCTAAAGGCCACCTAGTCCCATTTCCTTGTTAGAAAACTAGTTAAGGACTTATTGTAGGATGTTTTGAGGCTAGAAACCATCCAATAACATAAAGCTTTTGGAGTTTACGGCCCAAGAGTTTCTTGGACCGTAAACACCATTTTCAAGGGCTTAAATGTGACCTACTTTCCCCAAAGGCTTAGGCTTCATTTTATACATGTACACTAATGTATTTAGAACCTAGGAAACATAAGAAAAGCACAATTATTGAAGAGTTTACGGACAAGAATGGTTCTTGGGCCATAAACTCCTTTAAAGGGGTCAAATGACACCCTAAACACTTCCTTAGGCCAAGGGACAATTTGGACAAGTACCTAGATGAGTTATGAACTAGCTAAAACATTTAGAACCCCATGTTTGGGGGAGTTTACGGCCCAAGATGTTCTATGGCCGTAAACTCCAAGAAATGGTACCAAATGGTGCCATAAATCCTCCTAAAGCCAAGTACTAAAGCCTAGACTTGTTCCTAGAAATGTTTGAGACTTGAAAGCACCATAATCACCCTCCCAAGGGAGTTTACGGCCGTAAACTCCAAGGGAAAAGAGTCTTTGGGCCGTAAACTCCCCAAAGGAGTCAATATGGTGCCCAAACACTTGTATAAGCCTTGAAACAATTCCCACTAAGGTTGTAGTAATTGAAAGGACCATTCCAAGCCTTGGTTGAGAGTTTACGGCCAGGAACTTACTTCCTTGGGCCGTAAACTCCAATGAATATGGTCTTTTGACCTTCAACTCACATTAGGGGCCTTGCACTCCTTTGTTGCAACCCATTAGCCTCCTAGCACTTGACCAAAAGTGTTTTCCTCGCGCTTAAATGTTATTACTTGTAGAATTAGTGTTATAATCACTAATTATTTGTATACATATGTTTTCATATGTAATTAAGATCATTGTGTGTGTCTAAGTCTCCACTTGACACCAAGCACTTGTCTGATCCTTCCGTACGATAACAGTCCCTTCAATCCCAGTCACTTACTGCAGGTGAGTTCATACCCCTTAACTAATGTTTTAAAATCTTTTTAAATGTTTTATGGGGGGGGGGATACAAGTAGAATCATGCTACTTATTATGTCAATCACATGTGATTAGTAAGTAGGATTATATTACTTATTGCATCAATCACATGTGATTAATATACAGCATTCAAATGATTTGGCTACTCATTAGCCGTTTTACCAAACAGTTTCCTTCAAATGACTTTTTATAAACATTTTATATGTTTTAAACTCCTTTTTACACTATACAGCTTACTCTGTACATTTCCTTTCAAACTTATTTACAACTGTGTTTCAAACAAATGTTTCCTTATACTTATACTGTTTTATTAAACTTATGCCTTCAAATTGTTTTATAGATTGAAATCAAGTCGATCTTTTCTTAAAATAATACTTATATTTCAAATGTCTTACAAAACTTATTTATGCTTTTATATTATAAATTGCATGCCTCTATATGTATAGTTATATAAGAAATGTTTAAAAGACTTAGGAAGGCTATCCACCCTATTTCCTTTTCGCGCCTTGAGATGTGGTCTGGTGGGATATTGGGTATTCGTCCGAAGGTCATTTAAATATTAGTTATATATCATGTGTACATATATAGTCATAAAAGGTCCTTCCAGTTCAACATATGCCCTTGGGTAGCAAGGGTATACATCCATGTCCACACGTACCACTTAGATTACTAGAAAGCTACAATATGGGTAGTTCAGGAAGATGCTAGAACCATTACTAGAACGCGATATCATACAATGAGTCAGTTCATTCATGAGTCAATACTTTCTAGAACTTTTCAGTACATTACATATACAACTATACTAGGACGAGAACATATACAGCTATACTAGAATGATTTCATTACTATACTTGCTAGATAGAGAGAACACACATTACAGCTAGCACACGTAGAACATTACAGTACACTACTGTACTATTACATGATCGCTCTTACTTGAGTACAATTACATGATCACACTTACATGAGTACACTTACATATACATAGAATAGACGTCACTAGGTGCTATAGAACAGAACCAGTTCAGGATCTAACTATACTGATGAATCACACCGCAATTGTGATAATTATATCGAGTATACATGATCATTCGGTAGTGTGGATGCTCACGGCTTGCATTCAGGCAGGGGTCGTGGGTAGGTCCCAAAACCCCTTTTATAGGGGAGCGTATAGTCTGTGATCTAGACATCACATTATACCTTATCCCTCAAATAAGGCAGTTGAGTACCGATGTAGTTATTTATATTAAATACTAAAGTACATGGAAGTATTACCCTAGATTTAAGGTAATAGGTACGGTTGTAGTTCTTACAGCACTACACCATAGTACTATTTCATTTTCCCATTACATTCACTTCGTGAACATTCACACGACACACATTAATGTAGGAACTATATTTTTGGATAATGATAGTTATACTTGGGAAAATACATACTCTTACAAGGAACATACATTCCGAACAGTTAGGTCTTGGTAGAAGACTACATTCAGAACAGTTAGGTCTTGGTAGAAGACACCTTCATATACTAGTAGGAATCATAGGGATTCTAGGGTTTTTCAAACGTTTACAGTTGCTTCATATACATTTTCAAAACTTAAAGTTCATATACATTTACAATACTTACAATTCGTATACATACAAATACTTACATTTCAAATACATACAAGTATTTACATACAAATTAAGACACTAAAATACTTATGATCTCACCAGCTTCAAAGCTGATACTCGCTTTCAAAATTACTTGTATCCTCAGGTCATCATAGACAGGTACCGATGCAAGAAGAAAGGAAGATGGAGCTTGTTCAAGACTTATCATTCATTTTGATTTATGCTTTAGTGTTTATCAAAATTTGACAGAACACATTTGTATAATAATTATATTATTAATGCAATGGATGATGTTGTTGCTTGTTTACTACTTTACATTGTTGTTGATATTAAACATGACGTCCTCCGCCCCAGAACGTTTCCGCCATTCCTGGTTTTGGGGTGTGACAAGACTCCCCTTTAGGCCATTCAAAAACCCCCGTGGGGACCCGCTCCCGTGGGACCCCGATCCCGTACGAGACTAATTTTTTTAAAAAAATCGGCGGCGGGAGCGGGAGTGGGGGAAAAATTAAACCCCGCTTATTTTCGGGACCGAGGTCGGGAGTTGGTATTTCCGTCCCGTACTCCTGCGGGGGTCCTGGTTGTACATTTATGTAAAAAAATATATATTTAATATAAAATACATATACAAAATAGATTTTCTAATTTTAGGTTTAGGTTAGGTTTTACTTTCCCGTTTCCAATTAATGGATATTGAAGAGGTAGTGAATTGATCATATAATTTTGTACATGTAAGTATTTTATATTTGTAATATTGGATTTGTCATATTTTATATTTATAAGATTGTTAGAATTGTCATTTTGTAATGTTGGATTCGTAATGTTGGATTTTTAATTTTTTAGTTTCTAAAAGATTAGGTTTTAAGCTTTTAAAGTTGTTAAAAATAGTCTTTTTAGCCTATACCAAAGTAGTTGTTAGCAAAAAAAAAATCGAATTTTAAGCCTATAAACCGGGGAAACGGGGGCGGGACTGGGAGCGATGGAGGTAACCGGGGGCGGGACCGGGGGCTATGTAAACGGGGGAGTCGGGGGCGGGACCGGGAGCGGGGGAACCAACTGATTTCGGGGGCGGGAGCGGGGGCAGGTATTTCCGCTCCCGTTTGGTCCCGTTGACATCTCTAATCCTAAGAGGATAGATCTGGCTCCCGCCCTAAGGTCTCCAGGGCTTCCCGTCTTCATTTCTTTTCCCCTGAGGAGTTTCACTCCATCCTTTGGTCTGTCACCCAAACACTTCAAACACCATCCCAACCGTAAGGCGATTCTTCAGCCTTTTCCAGAACTGATCTGAGGCTAGACTTGACTTTAGGTCAAGGAGACCGAGGAAGCTCAGGAAATCCTACTCTGCTTACATCAATAACAGGTGGTTTAGGCACGGTGAGCACAACTGTGCAATGATCCATGAACCCGAGGGACACCTCGGTGCGCTTCCAAGGAATTGACGAAATTGATCTTAATGACTCATGGTGTCAGTATCCGCCATCAAATGAAGCCGAAGCCAATAAATATGCTACTTTCTGTAGGGCATTCCAAGCAAGAAAGGCACAAAAAACAAAGCTGCTTCAACAGAAACAACAATAAATCCAGACCGTAGCAAAGTATTCGGCAGATGCAATCAACAATGCCAATACCGTAGCTACTATTTGCAAGGTTCAAGACCTAATGGAGAACATGGATGATACCATCTGCAAGGCACAAGAGACGACTGCTGATCAGACTCCTTCAAAACCTCCTCCATCTCCAACTGCCAGAGACTCACAAGATGCAGGCACTAAAATCGAAGTTAGTTCAGCTCCCACCTTCGGTTTTGACGATGTTGATCTTCAAGAGGTCAATCAGCCAAGTCCTCCAGATAATGACCCCATGATGTATGTTGAAGAGGAATCGAGTGGCTCTCAGCACTCGACGTCCAAGCCAAAGGAAAAGAAAAAGAAGAAGAAGATGGTCGTATCAAGAAAAGAATTTCTCAATCTTCAATCCAAGGTTTACTAAATTCTGGCCGCAGTCAAGTCTACTCAACCACAGTCTGAAGACAATCCTGTGCCACAATCATTAATTGAAAGGATTGAACATCTTGAAACAAAAGGAAAGATTGGCTGCTAAGAGAATTTCTCTCAAGGTTGAAATGGGGATATGGTCCCTTGATAATAACCGTCAAGCGGATCACAAAGAGTTTATGGATGCTGCGGAACACCTCATCTTTGAGGTATCCGCAATCAAAGACCACTTATAGAAAGCCATTGCGGATCAATCTACACTTTCTCAGAAATTGATAGATGAGACTCACACTGCCTATCAGTCCACTATTTCAGTTCTTCATGCAACCATCAACAGACTCCGATGATCCTTATCCGTAAACTTCCATGGTCCTAAAATCCTTAACCTAACCAAGGAGATTCATCAGTTACTCTTTAACACCACCATCCGTGACAATCAACAACTGGCTGATGCTCTTAAAGCCCAATTCAAGGAGGTGTGTGCCAAAGTTGATGGACTTAAACAATGGCTTGAGGAGTCTCCGAGTTTGAACTCCTCAAGAGGGGGAAGTGAAGAACATCATAGAGAAGAAGAACATCATGGAGAAGAAGAACACCATGAAGAAGTCAATCCATCAATGCTTCTCAGAAAGTTCCTTCACCGCAACCATCTGATCACAACAATCCAAGCCATCAATCTCCTCTACCACAAAAAAAAAATCATTCCTTCCACTGAACAACCAAAAACTCCACCTTATTTCAAAAATCTCACTGAGTACATGTCATATCCAAGATCAAATGACTCCCCCATCACTAAACAGAAGAAAGCTGACTGGAGAACAACTAAATTTGCTGAGCTTATATGGAGAGAATGCGGTTTTGACATTGTTATGGATGAATCCCTGATAAATTCTTGGGTCAATCTCCACCGTAGACTGCTGGATGACAATTACAAACCATACCTCACATTTTCCGAACATCCCCCTGATGGCTACTGGGATGTTCCTATCTCCCCAAATTCTAGATACTTCACAGTATTTGAGCAACTTGACCAAATCCTTCCTGATCACAAAAGACTGCCAGTGGAGTTTGAAAGACTAAACCGGTTCTATACAAAGTATGCCTCCTGTATTGAGAAGATCTGGTCCAACGACAGACCATCAATAGTCAAGAACTTTAAACTTCACAAATTCATGAAGGTTGATTTTGTGCAATACACACTCGCTAGAAGGAATCAGGACTATGTCCGCACCCAAGATGACTTCCCCTGCATGAACCTAGAAGAAGTCTTCCTTATAGCAAAGGTGTTCCAGAACAAGTGTAAGAAGCATCCAAAGATAAAGATAGAACTTGAAAGGGAAAGTATTTTTTCTGAAAGAGACTGTGTGTGACTTCGCAAAGATTGATGCGAATATCCATCCAGTCATTGCCAAAAAGTTTAATCTACCTCCACTTGATCCCGCATCGATGCCAACCGAAGGTTATGAGGAAAGATCACTTGGTGCTACAAACTTTCCTGAACTTGGAGTCATCTTCAAGAGGAAGACTGATCAAGTCAAATACTTCATTCCTATGGTCTCCATGAACCACCTCACCAAGAAACAACTTGAAATATGTCGAACCGCAATGGAAAAATCAAAACATACAACTGCCGAAGTCAAGTTCGAGATTTTAAGAAGGAACACTTGGTTGTAGAATTTCAGGAAGTTTTGGTAGATCTTGATCAAGTTCCTTCAACTTGATAAGTGAAGAAAATTACAGGTCACCTAGGGGGAAATTGTTGATACATGAAGTGACCCTCTTAATTTTGCCTACCGCAATCTACATGCTACCGCAGTCAAGCTTCTTCAATGATCACATCCAAAGTCATCTAATGCTACCGCATTCACTTTTTCTGTACTTAGTCTTCTTTTTATCTACTTTTCTGTAATACTCTCTATTGTCCAGTATGCCTTGCATGGCGACTCTTATAGAATGAACCACTTGTACTTCTCGAGTCTCTATAAATAGAGCTCACTACTTATCAATCAATACATATCTCTTTTTACTCATCTCTAAGTCTTCATCATCTTAAATTATTACGCATCTCATATCTTTCTTACTCTCTAAAAATCCTCTCGAACACAACTGAATAATTCTTCTCTTCGGAGCGAGTCATTCGTGACTTTATCACTAAGTTTGATCTCACTCACTAACTTGGTTTGAATGCATTCCATGTTATGAATCAACTTATGTGTTTGCTTGATATATCACCTGCTGTCATTTATGTTTCTTTACTTTTTCGCAACTAACTATCTAACCATCTAACATATTAACTTATTATTGTTGAAGTGTGTCTAACGTTTGTTCTGCAACTATACTTGTTTTAAAGTTTGTTCAAGTGTGTCTCAAGTTTTTCTCTCAATAGGTACTAATGTTGGGAAGTTGGCCTTTTATAGCCATCCTGATCGCAATGAAAGCGAATCAGGTCTAATGTCTAAAGTGTGGGGGTAGGAGCAGTACAATCCATGCCATAGTGCCCAAGATTTCCACACTTGTAGCAGCCTAATCCCCCTAGTCTGCAAGCTCTATCATATGTCTTTCCGCACTTCCCACAATGGCTCTGGGCCTTCGACCTAGAGTCGGATCCCTTGGGGTTCTTCCCCAAAACCCCAGTAACTTGCCCAGCCTCCGCCTTCCTCTTCCGGAGGTGCTCAATGTCAATCTCCATCTCCCTCTCCCTCACCCTCACAATCATGTCATCTAAAGTCGGGCATGCCGAGTAGCTGACATGCTTACAGATGTCCACTCTCAACATGCCGTGGCACCAAGTCTTCCTCATCTCCTTATCCCCTGCATACTGAGGCACCAGTAAGGCCCTCTCCTTGAACTTGGTGGGAATCTCCGCCACCGACTCAGTCGTCTGCCTCATATCCAGAAACTCCCTGGCTACTGAAGCTCCACAGCCGGTGCAAACTCATCCCTAAATATTGTCACAAAGTCCGACCAAGTCATAGCTTCTATGGCTAGGGATACCAATGAATCACTGAGTTCCTCCCAACAATTTCTAGCTCTATCTGTCAAACAACTTGCATCATACCAGACCTTCAACCCCTCATGATAAAATCTCGTCAACTGGGCAGAATTGATGCCTGCAATCCATCTCCTGGACACAATGGGGTCCTTCACCCTGTGAAAGTCTGGCGCACCACATCCTCTGAAGTCCTTAAGGAGTGTGTATGTGTCGCTGACTAGCCAGATTCCTTGTCGCTCCTGAATGCCCTGAGGCGATCCTTCATGAACTCAATGATCCCTTCCTTGATTGACCCGAAAATCACCAGGGTTGCCTCATGGATGCCTCTCGTAATCTCGGACGTGATGAACTCGTTAAATCCATCATCAACCGGCTTGGAGCCTGCACCCGAACCTGAACCTGACCCAAACCCTGAACCTCCCGCTTCGAAACATGTCACCACCATTCTGAAACAAAACACATAATTGTCAGGGTCATATATAATCTCGAGAGGTCTCAAACATTCTATAAGTTCCCTGGTTCTATCTCAACCCTCCTTGATTCGAGTATGGATCCTCTACTTTCAGTAGTATGGACCCATACTACCTTCGACATCTATCTGTACTTTCCTCAAAGATTTCCTTGACTTCACTAAGACCCTTCCACCATTACTGCTCTCCGCGATAATCTCATCCTAGGCTTACACTAGGGTAATCTCCGACCAAATCTCCACCATCAGTTTCATAATAAGTCCATACTATCTCTCCCTAACAAGCTCGCGAATACCATTACATATTACTAAAACCAGATAATTCTTCAAAAGAGAGGCCTTACCCTATAACGGTTGGACTCTGACAAGAGCTACGAAATAGGGCTAGACCTAATCTTCTAAAATTATTTAGTCATCGTAATATGTAACATAACATATTCATCTACTAGTTAAATAAAGATAAATAGGACTCCTAAAAGCACAAAGATAGCAAAATTTTGGTATCGAGTAACCCAAACCAAGCATATCCTAAACAGACTGCCATATCACTGACTAGTCAGTACTATCATGCAGTTCCATAAACACATAAAGCAAGTACATAAGGCATCTTCCCAGATCCTTATCCGTAATCTAGCATGCAGTTCTCATACACATACAATAGGCACATAAGACATCCTTCATATATCCTTTAGCCCTAATCTAGCATGCAGTTCTTAGGATCATATCATATATCATAACAAACATGTATGGGTATCTTGGGGAAAACTTACTTGAGCTTGGCCGATGGCACGCATCACATACATTGTTCTTTCTCAAAACTCTTTATTTTAAATTTTAGAAAAACAATTTTTTTGTAAAAATCTTTCAAACCTTCAATTTGATTTCAGACACCCCGAAGGTGTGTCCAAATCTCTCAAACTAAGGCTCTGATACCAACTTGTAACATCTCAAAAATACAGACCAAAATTTTCATTTTAAATTAAACAAATATAAAACCATTTTTCTGAAAACCTCATAGTAAAACATCTCATAACAAAAATCATTTCAGAGTATAAATCCCATAGATATTTGGTGCGGAAAATATGGTGTGATGCGATGTGATCATGTCGGCTCGTTTCCCTTCAAAGAGGAAGTACCTTAAACCAAAACTAAAAACCGTAAGCACAAAGCTTATTGAGTTCTCCCGTCATACCACATACCATACAATAACATACTGTCTAGCATATTCGGGTGATGGCCTAGCCCTTCGATCTCTTTTAAACGGTAACTTGCCTAGCATATCTGGGTGTTGACCTATCCCTTCGGTCTCTTTCAATTGGTAACCTGCCTAGCATATATGGTTTCTGGCCTACCTCTTCGATCTCTTTCAACTGGTAATCGAGGACTATTTCACCCCTACCACTACCACATAAAACCCTAGCATATACATATAAGTTATATACTTCCTAGCATATCTAAGTGCTGGTTTACACCTTCGATCTCTTTCAACCAGTAACCAGGGACTATTTCACCCACTACCACTATCACATAAGAACATAATATACTAGCACATAAAGCATAGAAGATAGTGGCATACTAGACAATTATCAAAAAGACAATCATCTCAACTATAATCTCCTTTAATTACCCTACGCATAAAATCTCCTTTAATTACCCTTCCATACTCATAACCACTTCAAGGGTCGACTTAGGTCAAAGTTAATGTCAAGGTCAACACCTTGGTCAAAGTCAACCTTGGTCAAAGTCCAAATCCTGGTCAAAGTCAATCATCTGTTCAAAGTCAACATTTGATTGACTCAACTCGCTGAGTTGGTCCATCAACTCTCCGAGTTCCATAAATCATAGCATCTCTAACTCGCGATCCAACTCGTCGAGTTACCCTCTAACTCGTCGAGTTCTTCCTTATGATAGAATCGGGACTTCTTGCTTAAACTCGTCTAGTCCTTCCTTGAACTCGTCGAGTTCTCCAATCTTCAAAGCCTCAAAAACTCATCCAACTCACCGAGTTGTCTCCTAGACTCAAAGAGTTAGCGCAGTAACCAAAAAAGGTTGGGGCCACGATCCAACTAGTCGAGTTCCCCTTCATAACATAGTCGGGACCTTTCACGCACAACTCACCAAGTCCTTCCTTGAACTCATCGAGTTCCTCAATCTCCATCACCCCAAACCATGGCTAACTCGCTGAGTCATCTCCTAGACTCAACGAGTTTACCTAGTAACAGAAAAGGTTGGGGGCCCACGATCCAACTCGCCGAGTTGTATGAACAACTCGTCGATTCCACCATAGTCTAAATCCATATAGTTATTTCCAATCGGGTTCATTGCTTCCAAACCATAGATCTGGTTCCCTAGGGTCGATATATCTCGTAAAGTTTCAAAGTTTACGTCAACACATGGGTTATTTAGCTCAAAAATCTCTAAAAAATGGTTCACAAGTTGCATGGGACTCCCATGACCATAAAGTTGGCACCTTTATGCCATGGAGTCCCTCAAAGGCTCTGGATCTGAAGTTATGACTCCAAAACATGATTGCATAGATGAATGGTTCCAATAATGGTAAAATACAACCCTAAATGAAGATCTAAACAATAGAAATCCAAGGTATCAACTTTATACCTTAAGTGAGTCAGAAGTGCAACTAAACTTCCAGATCTACTGCCCCCTCTTGAATCCTTAAGCTTCTCCTTCCTTTATAAGCTTCAAAATCACCAACAACACACAAAAATGGCTCAAAAACACTCAAAGATAGATTAGGGTTTCGTGGCTAGGGTTTGGGGTGATGGTGTCTGCAAATGAGGCCACGCTTTGGAGGTTAAGGTTCTTAAATAGGATTCAAACCCTGAAAATTAGGGTTTTACTATGGAAGTTCTACTCGTCGAGTAAACTTCGTGCCCCACGTCCAAAAATCCCATTCCTACTCGACGAGTTTGGGGCCTTCAACTCTTCGAGTCTCTTTGCAAAAATGAATAATTGTTATTTAAAATACGTACGAGGAACGAGCATTACAAATGACACTAAAAGTACAATAATTACCCAAATCCCAAAAGACACTCAAGGCACAATATGGGCCCAAATCCATGGGCCCAAGTACTAATAATGGCCAAACTTAGAAAAACCGGTGACCTGATAAGTGCCCTAAAACCCAAAGCCTAATGGCGGCCTAAACATCAAAAGCCCAAGTCTAAGTCGAGTATGCTAAGCACACCACTAGTACACCCCGACGTAATAGGTCGTTATGTCAGATCAGGGATCCAGACATGTACAGGCGGCATACATCTTCGTATGCCTGATGTACACCTCATTCAACTAATTCATCCATTACACCCTTAAAGCTTAAGACCAAATGTCCATATTTCAGATCCAAACATTGGGGAACGTCTTAATCCACAAAGTCACTAACTTGATGTCTTTACATGGCTCAAATGGACTTAAACCTTAGATTTAGCATCCTACTTTAATCAAATGGACATTTACTCATTTATGGTTGATCTTCAACCATCAAGATGCAAATTTATGGACTAGGGATCTCAGAAAAATCAAGAGGAGCAACTCATAACTTCTGACTTGTAAATTCCCATTAGATCTCATTCATGGGACCAAAAAGTGACCAAAACTCAACTAGATCTTGACATATGAATTGAATGAGCAAGGTCAAAGCTTTATACCTTTTGAAGCTAAAAATGATAGATATAATTTGGATCTAGAAGCTCTTTCTTGATCAATGCTAGTCAACCAAGCTTCTTCTTCTTGAAGATACACCAAACACACACCTACACACATAAATCCCAGCTCTCTCCAGAAAAGGGCTAGGGTTTCGAAATGGGACTCAAAGAGGCTATGAAGGATGGTAAGGAGGAAACCTTAGGCATAAGGGTTTTTAAATACGACCGAAACCCTAAAATTAGGGTTTGTTCCCTGATCACGTGCGCCATGTGTACTAGAAGTATGCCCATCGTATGCGTATCTTTCCCAAACTTATAATAATGTCCGCTTGGGACCAAATTTGCAAACTATATTCACACCAAGGGTCAAATGAAAGATAATTTGAATCGAATATTATAATTCTCCCCCACTTGAATTAGACTTTTTCCTCGAATTTTCCTTTACAAATAACTATGGGTAATGCTCCCTTATCTCTTCCTCGTGCTCCCATGTCCATTCAGACCCCTTTCGGTGCTGCCACTGCACCTTCACGAGATTCACCACCTTGTTTTGTAGAGTCTTTGTCCGCCTATCAAGGATCGCCATTGGTATTTCTATATAATTCAGGCGATTTTCGAGCTAAATGCCCTCCAATAGAACCACTATAGAATCATCAACCAAACATTTCCGTAGATGACAGACATGACGGACATGAAAAGTGCTATGGATCATATTGAGCTCATCTGAAAGATCCAAACGATACGCAACCCTACATACCTAGGCTAACACCTTGAAAGGACCAATAAACATACGACCTAGCTTACCCCGCTTCCTGAAGCGGATGACACCTTTCCAAGGTGACACCTTTAGGTGTACCATATACCCAACCTGAAACTCCAAGTCTGATCGACATTTATCTGTGTAGCTCTAATGTCGGCATTGTGTTGTCTGAAGTCAGTCGCAAACCTGCTAAATCAATTTCATTATTTTGAGTACTTCCTCTGTAATCCCCATGACTCGTTGACCGATCTCACCCTAACACATTGAGGTCCTACACTTCCTCCTATAGAACATCTCAAAAGGAGGTTGTTCAATGCTTGTGTGATAACTGTTGTTATATGAAAATTCCACCAAAGGAAGATAAGTATCCTAACCACCTCCAAAATCCAGTACACATTCCTGCAACATGTCCTCCAATGTATGGATAGTTTTCTTACTTGGACCATTAGTCTGCAGGCGGAAAGCCTTGCTGAAGTGCATATGAGTACTCAACTCCTCGTGGAATCTCTTCCAGAACCTGGAAGTAAACCAAACATCCCTATCAGAGACTACATAAACCGACACCGCATGCCATGCCACCACCTCCTGAATGTAGATGTCGGCCAGCTTCTCTGCCGAAATATTCTCCTGGATCGGAATAAATGTACACACTTGAATGGTCAATCAATCCATGATGACCCATATCAAATCCAATCCACTTGCCTTCTAATGCAATTTTGTGATAAAATCCATTATGAATTGTTCCCATTTCCAAACAGGAACTTCCAACGACTCCATTTTTCTGTGAGGTCGTTGATGCCCGACCTTGAATTTCCTGCAAGTCAAGCACATCTCCACATACCAGGCCACGTCTCACTTCATACATGGAAACCGATAGTCAAGCTGGATATCTATATACACCTTTATCGCTCCGGGATGAATAAAGAATCTTGAATTGTAGGCATCCTCCATCAAAAACTGATATGTACCACTCTAGTGTGAAACCTACACCCTATGATGAAGGGTCAATAATCCCTAGCTATCATAACTAAAGGAAGCCACGCGACCCACTATACGCTCACTCTTATGGTGCAATTCTTTCATAGCCTCAACCCGAGCCACTCGGATTTGTTCTAAGAGTGAGGGAATCACTGACATCCTCAAACACACGTCCCTGATCAAGGTAATACCTACATTGTGGCTTAGAGCATCGACCACCATGTTGTCCTTTTCCGGGTGATAAATGATCTCGTAATCGTAATCATTCACTACATCCAACCATCTATGTTGCCTTATATTCACATTCGGCTGATCCATCAGATACCTCAAACTATTGTTATCCATGTAAATAGTACAACGAACAACATATAGGTAATGTCACCAGATCTTGAGGGAGAACACCACAACCCCCAACTTCAAATCATGCGTAAGATAATTCGCCTTACGAGCCTTCAGCTGCCTTGAAGCCTAAATGATATGTGATCCCTCTGCATCAGCACTACACATAAAACTGATGCATCACTAGTACATTACAAAATCCTTAACACCCTCTGGTAGGGTCAGAATTGATGCCTCACACAATCTCTGCCTCAGAGTCACAAAAGCTGCCAGGAGGTACCCCTTGAATTTTCTTTTTTATGGATTTTTACACTTAAGTTAATTTGGATCCTAAGAGAAATTAACTATGGAAACAATGAAGGAGGAAAGTTATGGATCAATAGTTAGAGCTTAATAAGGTCTGAAATATGTACTTTTTCGTTGAGAGTTTTCCAAAAACTGAATTGTTAGCAATTATTACTAGATAAATGGAAGACATGGCTCGTAGTCTATACACATTTCTCTATCTATTTTTTTTAAACTTTGCATTTATATATACTTTTAATCAAGTTTCTACAAAAAGGATATGATACTTGGAGATGTCTGAAGCTAAGCAGTTAATATCGGTGATTTCCAGGTGAGATATCGGTTATCGGTACTTTTCAAAATAACGGTGTCAAATATCGGTCCAAAATATCGGACCGCAAAAATCGGTGGTATTTACCAATATTAAACCGATATTTACAAATATTTCCAGGTGGGATGTCAGTTAAGTAATTTTTACTTGCTTTTTTAGTGTTAAGTCATGGCCTTAAGTCTTATGGTCTTAACTTAACTGAACCTTCTATTATGTTAAGTACTTAATTGTTAGTTCTAGGTCATAAACTCATGTTTTAAGTATTAATCGATCTTATTGTTATGTTAACTGTTAAATAGTTAAGTGTTAACTTGCTAGTTTCTATAGGTTTGTTCATGTTGATGTGTTAACTGTTAAGTACTTAATTCTCAAATGATGATGATGATGATATTAGAGTTGATGTGGAAGATGTAAATAAAATAATTTGATGCCATGGTTGATGTAGACTTGGAGGAAGATTCCATGACTTAAGTAAGATTATATTTAGAACATTGATAGTTTTGAGTTTTGACTTTTTATATTACTTTTATATATGTTTTATGTTAATATATCTTAATTATGCATGATATAGAAATACCGATATCCTACCGCGATAACCTATATCTCAAAAGTCGGCCCTTAACCGATATTTGATTTTGGACCACTATATATAACTTCCTACTTTGAAAGTATCATTTGTTTTCAATTTTTCATCAAATCTTTATCATCCGATTACCTACATGCCTATTGTATTCCTTACTTTTCATATTTGTAGTACATTGATGATGCATGTGATTTGGCTCTATTTAATTTAAAAAATTTGGTGCTTAAAACAAGTATGGAGGCTTTCATTGTCGATGAACTGAATTCTCAAATATGGTCCAAAAATGGAGAATCTCAAGTTGATCATTAGAGAGGTATTCTCATATCAAATTGGTATTTGTTATAAAATATGATCAAATAATAATATAAATTATAAAGTAAAGAAAGAAATAAGAGTAGAGAGAACTTTTATTCCAATACTTGTGATGAAATCATCAAGTGCCTAATACATATGGCTCACTATTTATACTATCCAAATAAGATAAAAGATGAGCTATAATATGAATGCACATTATGATGGTGTATTATTACATTCATAAAACACATTGAAATGGTTGTTACTAATGCTAAATAATGATGGAGAGTTATGGGAGAAATGGAGAATCCAATGGTCATTCACAAACTAATATTTCATAACACTCCCCCTTGAATGACGATTGTATCATGCCTCGTTAAAACCTTAATAGGTA
The DNA here is from genome assembly GCF_052625555.1 of Lactuca saligna. Taxonomy (NCBI): domain Eukaryota; kingdom Viridiplantae; phylum Streptophyta; class Magnoliopsida; order Asterales; family Asteraceae; genus Lactuca; species Lactuca saligna. Next base: position 80,497,510 of record NC_136425.1, on the reverse strand, counting down.
AAACCTCATGGGAAAAACCATTTATTAAGGAAAAAGAGTACATGATTAATAATAGATATTTGGAACAATTGCCTCGTTAAAAACCTTGCTAAGAAAACCCAGTGGGAAAAACATAGCTAAGGAAAAGAGTACAATGTGTTTCCAACTCCCCCTGATCATCACATCTCTTGATTTCCTTAACGCGTCGCATTCCAATATTTCGTACCATGTTTTCAAATTTGGATGTAGGGAGCGCTTTAGTGAACAAATCTGCCAAGTTGTTACTTGATTGAATTTTCTGGATGTTGATGCCACGCTCTTTTTGAAGATCATGAGTAAAAAAACTTTGGTGATATATGTTTAGTTTTGTCTCCTTTGATAAACCCTTCATTGAATTGGGCTATACAAGCCGCATTATCTTCATATAGTATGGTTGGAACGTCCCTGTTAGAAGTTAGACCACAACTCTCACGAATGTGATTAGTTAAATTTCTTAACCAAATACATTCACGGCTTGCCTCGTGAATTGCTATAATATCTGCATGGTTAGAAGAAGAAGCAACTAAAGTTTGTTTAATAGAACGCCAAGAAATTGCGATACCTCCACAAGTGAATAGATAACCTGTTTGGGATCGAGCTTTGTGTGGATCAGACAAATATCCAGCATCTGCATAACCAATTAACTCCGCATTTGATGAATTTGAATAATATAAGCCCATATCCATTGTACCTCGAAGATATCGAAGAATGTGTTTGAATCCATTCCAATATCTTCTTGTTGTGCAAGAACTATATCTTGCTAATAAGTTTACAGCAAAAGATATACCAGGTCTCGTATTATTAGCAAGATACATTAGTGCACCAATAGCACTAAGATATGGTACTTCGGGACCAAGAAGTTTTTCATGTTTTTCACAAGGCCGAAACCGGTTCGTTTTGGCATCTAAATGCCTTACTACCATCGGGGTACTCAATTGATGTGAGTTATCCATATAAAACATTTTAAGCACTTTTTCTAGATAACTAGATTGATGTACTAAAACTCCATTTTTGGTGTGCTCAATTTGAAGACCCAAACAAAATTTCATTTTACCAAGATCTTTCATTTCAAAATTTTCTTTCAAACAAGAAGTGTCATTTTCCAATTCTCCAGGAGTTCCAATTATGTTCAAATCATCTACGTAAACAACAATTATCACAAATTCTGATCCGGATCTTTTTATGAATACACATGGGCTTAATGGATCATTTTTATAGCCCTCTTTTAAAAGAAATGTACTTAAACAATTGAACCACATCCGGCTAGATTGTTTCAATCCATACAAAGATTTATTTAATTTTACCGAATATACTTCACGAGAATTAAGAGTTTGTGCTTCTGGCACCTTAAACCCTTCTGGGATTTTCATATAAATATCATTCTCAAGCGAACCATATAAATAGGCGGTAACTACATCCATCAGACGCATCTCCAATTTTTAATGTGTTGCCAGACTTATTAGATAACGGAATGTAATTGCATCAACCATAGGAGAGTATGTTTCTTCATAAACAATTTCGGGTCTTTGGGTAAAACCTTGTGCAACAAGTATTGCTTTATATCTCACAACTTCATTTTTCTCGTTTCTTTTGCGCACAAATACCCATCCGCGTCCCACTGTTCTTACTCTGTTTGGTGTACGGACTACAGGTCCAAAAACTTTTCGTTGAGTAATAGAATTAAGCTCTTTATTTATATCATCTTTCCATTTTGGCCAATATTTTCTATTCATACATTACTCAATAGATTTAGGTTCAAGATCCTCATTTTCTTTATAATCGCGCACGGAACATGATATGAAAAATTATCGTCGACGTCTATCTTATTTCGGTTCCATCTTATTCCTGTCATGACATAATTTATTGAGATCTCTTCATTTTCATAATTTTCAGGTACCTCAATTTCTTTTGTTATGTCATTGGGCTCTTCTGGAGCTTCATTAATCTTTTCAAAAGATTCTGTTTTCTCTTTTGGACCATCAATTATATTTGCTCCCTTTCGTTTTCGAGGATTTTTATCTTTGGAACCGGTTGGTCTTCCACACTTCAGGCGTGCCTTTGATTCATTTGTAGTTTTATTTTTTCCTTCTGGGATATCAATTCTAACTGGAGCATTTACAGCTGGCAAATGAGACTTTGTTACTCTCTTAGGGTCAGTAAATGCATCTGGCAATTGATTTGCTATATTTTGTAAATGAATTATCTTTTTCACTTCAAGTTCACATTGACTTGAACGAGGATCTAAAACTGAAAGTGACAATCCTTTCAAGAGATTTTATTTTCCAGCTTCTTTATTTCTCCCCCTAATGTTGGAAAATATGATTCATCAAAATAATCATCAAATATAGCTGTAAATAAATCTCTAATTGATGATTTTAAATATTTTACTATAGATGGAGATTCATATCCAACATAAATTCTCATTCTTCTCGAGGACCCATTTTTATGAAGTGAGGTGGAGAAATGGGTACATAAATTATACATCCAAACATCCTTGGATGGTAAATAATTGGTTACTGACCGCAAACCAGTTGAATAGGGGATAACTCATGATAAAAAGTTGTAATTATGCATATAAATGATGTTGCATGTAAAATTGCATGCCCCATGTCAATATAGGAAGTTTAGAATGCTTTAGTAATGGTCTTGCAATTAATCAAAGGTGTTTGGTTAACGACTCAGCTAAACCATTTTGTGTATGAACATATGCAACATGATGTTCAATAGTTTTCCTAAACGACATGGAATAATCATTAAAAGCATATGATGTAAATTCTCTAATATTGTCAAGTCAAATTTTCATAATTGGGTAATTGGGAAATTGTGCCCTTAGGCAAATTATTTATGCAAGTAATCTTGCAAAAACCAAATTATGACTAGACAACGAGCACACATGTGACCATCTAGTTGACGCGTTAATTAAAACCATAAAATATCTAAATGGTCCACATGGTGTTGGATGAATTAGTCCATATATATTCTCTTGAATTCTTTATACGAAACTAAGACTTTCATACCCAATTTTGTTAAATGATGGACTAGAAATTAATTTTCCTTGAGAGCATGCTACACAATTCATTATCTTGAAAAATCTTCTGGTTTTTCAAGGAATGACCACTTGAATTTTCATTTATTCTACATACCATAATTGATCCGGGATGGCCCAACCGGTCATGCCAAACTAGTAAGGTAATATCATACCTTTTTTATTTTCAATAACATGAATCATTGTAATATTTTTAATAGCATGAATCATTGTAATATTTGTATAGTACAATCCGGAAGACAATACAAGTAATTTTTACAAAAAAACTTTTCTTATCCGATATCATTTTTGTAATGTTGAGATAATTTTTATTACCATCATTAGTTGTTTCAATAGGATATGTGTTAGACCGAATATCCTTAAAACTTAATAAATTTCTTGGTGATTTTAATAAAAATAATGCATCACCAATTGTAATTATTACCACTTGTGGTAATACTATATTCGCTCTTCCAGAGCCTTCATTCTTGGTGATTTAGATGAAAATAATGCATCACTAATTTGTAATTAGTGTCCCTTGTTGTAATATTATATTCGCTCTTCCGGAGCCTTCAATCATTTTTGCATTACCTGTTATTATATTTACATTTGCTTATCTAATTGATAAGTAAGCAAAACACTTTTCATTATTAAAATGATATGTGGTATTGCATTGTCTGCAAGAAACATATCTTCCTTATTTCTTTTGCGAATATCTATATTTCTTTTCAATAAATAAATAAAATACAAGAAATATTCAACTTAGAGAAATAAAGTCATATTTTATTAATTTGGGAAGATTGTGACGTCATCATTTCTCATGAAACGAATACGACATAAAAACATAATAAATGTCATGAAACAAAACTACACATTTATTCTGATCAATCACCATCCATATCACCACTTGTCCCTTCGGGGTAGACAAGAAAATCAACAACATCCAAATGTGTCATTTCTGGTTGATCTTCATGGATATCACTTTGAATAAAATTTGTTTCGATATTTTTCTTTATATTTTAGAGAATCTTGATAAGGATCAACAAAATGCTTTGGTAAGCAGCATGTACAAGACTAATGATTGGTCATTCCACATCAATGACAAACATTTTCAACCTTTTTTTTTTTTTTTTGCCTTGACCACTTTTATCATTAGGATGTGGATTTTTGCTATTTTCCAACTTCTGGTGGTTACTTGTAATATTGTTATTTTTATGATGATTATGATAACCTCCACTACCTCGGTTAGACCCATGACTATTATGATTATATGATGTTGCATTCACTTCAGGGAATGCACTAGAACCGGTCACGATTAATTGGTGATTTTTCATCAATAACTCATTGTCTTGTTTAGACACAAGTAGACATGAGATTAATTCATATTTATTTTAAACTTTTCTCATGATATTGCTACTGCAGGAGCATGTTAGTACTATGAAAACTAGAGAAAGTTTTCTCTAGCATTGTTTTCCATAATGAAAATAGAAATCAAAATAAAGACTTGTATGTTAAGGAATTGTTAGTTAAGAAATTCCATAAAATAAGTTGTAAGTATTGTACATGAAAAATTATAAAAAATACATACCTGAAAACTACAAGAACAATAAGGAGTTAGAGCTCTATGGTAGAGTCGTGCTGATAACGTGTTATAAAATATGATCAAATAATAATATAAATTATAAAGTAAAGAAAGAAATAAGAGTAGAGAGAACTTTTATTCCAATACTTGTGATGAAATCATCAAGTGCCTAATACATATGGCTCACTATTTATACTATCCAAATAAGATAAAAGATGAGCTATAATATGAATGCACATTATGATGGTGTATTATTACATTCATAAAACACATTGAAATGGTTGTTACTAATGCTAAATAATGATGGAGAGTTATGAGAGAAATGGAGAATCCAATGGTCATTCACAAACTAATATTTCATAACAGTATTTTTAGTTATTTTATTTATCATATTCTTAAAGCATGGTGGCTCACTTTCCTATTTCCTTGATCGCGAAGGTAATTGCCAAACTGATTACTCTTTTGAAGAACTATTGTTACAAGAGTTCTGGGAAATTGTAGGTAGTACCTACCTATCCATGTGATAGGGTGACTAGATTTCCTGGTCTTATGTGGACGCTTTTTGGATTTTGATTTTTGTTTCGTTTTCAACTTGATGATAGAAATTACCATTGTTTTACATGATTTGTGTTCCACCTACTAAGGTAATTAGTCTAATTGTTGTTTTGATGTTTAGGAATTTGATCTATTTATAATTTGTTTGGTATTGCATAATTTCAGGTGACTGAAAAGTATAAATTGTGGTAGGTTAAGTCATTCCATTACCTTAATCAAACAAATTGTTTTGAGTTGAATGGAATGGATGAGGCTAAACAGTATTTCGCTACAAGAACGGTTGTGGATATTGTTTGTATATCTTTTGATGAACATGTGCTAATATATTTTATTAATAATTATAAAGTCATCTAGTTAAAAAACATTAAGTAAATATTTCTTTCTTGCTCTGATACTGAGTAAATTTTATTATTTACGATTTTTCTTGGGTTGATGGAAGTCTTGAAGAAACTGTTGGAATAGTGTCTAAGGCTATAACTATATTCGGTTGTGCATGGTCCTTTTGGGTTGCCTTCACCATAGCAACTTGAAGGATGATTTGTTAAGAGAGAGTAAATATTATAAGGAATAATATTTAGCTATTTGATTAATATAAGTCATAAATTAATTGGTATTAATTTGGTGACTTAAAGAGATTAATTAAATAAGAGGGTATAAACTGTCAATTGTTTGATAGTTAGACTTTAGACTATAAATCCATTAGGATGGACTTTGGATGGTTTCTAAGAGCTTTAGGATAGCTCAAAATAGTCCATAAGGATATCTATGGAATGGATTTGGATAGCCTTAAGTGAAGATTATCCAATTAGGGTTTAGGGTGAAACCCTTAAGGAGTCTAAAGGTATAAATAGGCCCTTGGGGTGTGGAATTCGGGTACAACCTTTCAAAACCTAAAGCAAGGAACCTCTGGCCGAATTCCATCTCCTCTCCTCTCTCCTAAATCATCTTGCTTGCTATTGGTGTTTGTAAGCCATTAGAGGAGTGACAATTGTGACTCTAGAAGCTCCAAGACAAGAAGATCAACAAGGAACTCAAAGGTATGATTCTAGATCTGTTTTAATGTTGTTGTTTAACCTAATTAGCCATTAGAAGTCTTGGATTCAAAAGCATGTTTGATAGAAAGCCTAGATCCAAGCAATAGGGTTTTGCATGCGCACATAGGAAAGTTCTTATGGCTAAAACCCAACAGTGGTATCAGAGCCTAGATTGGTTTTCTACAAATTGTTGCTTGAATAACTGAAACAAACCTGCAAAATTCGGTTTTTTGGGTTATGAGTCACTGACTCGTCGAGTTCCATGGTGGACTCGTCGAGTAGGCCTGACTCGTCGAGTCCCCTTGTGCACTCGGCGAGTCCAAGCGTCAGGAAGGGCCAGATTCGGGATTTCTTTGTGTTTATCTTATCCAAACTTTCCATAAACTAATTAGATCAATATGAATCCGATTTCTTGATAAATATAAGTGTTATCTTGATCTAGTTAAAGGTAATTATCAACTAATTAAAATATTTAATTTACTTATATGATAATAATTAATTATTTTTGGTAATTATCTTCAAAAAAAATCAAAATAAATCAAATAAAGATAATTAGAATATTAAATTGTTAATTGGAATTATTTGTTATTTGATCCTCCATGTTTTTAAATGTTTAAAACCTACCCTATAGTTTTGAAATTTATATTTGTGATTAAAAGCTTTAATTTAGACAACTTAAATTTCAAACCCTAGATTTTGAAAAGTTTAAAATACAACCCTATACTTATATGACATTATTAGAATAATATATATATGTATAACTAAATGCTAGTCTTACCGCTAGTAGGCCTCATTCACGAAGCCGATCTATAAGGTGGGTATAAGGTTGCGGCCTATAAAATGGCGCTTAATGGGTGTACACTCACACCCACCGCTTGCTTGATTGGTGGAGGGTCGTTAGCCGAACGGGTAGGATAGGGCAACCTCATCCTCTCATTAAAAGTATAATAAGAAATACGAAGTAACTAAATTTTTTTTTTAAATTTCCCAATCTTAGTTACTTTAGGAAAAGTGAATTGATGCAATTCCATGAAATTACACTTTGCACCTTGCTAAGATGTTAGTGGAGCGTGTGTGGTTTACCGGCACACTAATTGGTTCTAAGCGAAGGTGGCAAAGGGTGATTCATTGTTTATCATAGTTCGATGGAGCGTGTGTGGTTTACCGGCACATCGAATAGGTGATCGAAACAATGAAGGCACCATGTAAATTTGCATGGTAATTCACACCCGCTTTGTGATCCTCGGCATCCCAGTCACAAACAAGAGGGGCATATCGAGATTTAAACATGCCATTGAATAGTTCAATGAATCTCATCCGAACCTAGGAATTCTCAAAAACACTTAGGACCAAAAGTTTAAGTTTTGTGATGGAGAATTAGTGAATCGTCATTCACTTACCTTCAATTTATTTGCATGTTGGATTACGGCATCCCTTTTCTAGTATGTAAATGTTATTGTTGGATCCTAGCCCTAATTTTTCTTATTGGGTGATAATTAGGGATTCTTGTTCTAATCTATCTTTGTCCTTTCTATAGATGTCAAACGCAAACAACGCTGCTGCTAGTTCTTTCACGTTGATGAGCCTTTGCCAAAAGGTCACCTTCGATGGGACGAACTTTGGCGAATGGATAAGATACATTCGCACTATTTCTCGCTATGAGGATAAAGAGTATGTCCTCGACGAGAAGCTCGAGAAAATCAACCCCGAAATTGCTACTCCCACTGAAATCACCGCCTTTGAAACCCATGAGCGAGATGCGACGAAAGTACATTGCATCATGATCGCCACCATGAACTCCGAGTTCCAAAAGTCCTACGAGGACATGTATCCATACGAGATGCATCAAGACTTGTTGGAGAGGTACCACCAAAACGCGAGACAAGAGCGTTACGAGATCTTCACCAACATGATTTCCGCTAAGATGGGTCATGGAGAATCTCTTACCGTGCACTTGCAAAAGATGCAAAGGTATGTCGACCGCCTTCGCAAGTTGAACGTTGACTTCGGCGAAGACTTGGCGATCGACATGGTGCTTCACTCTTTGCCTCCGATGTATAATCAATTTAGGATGACCTACCACATGAACAAAGAGGAGGTCACTCTAAGTAAGCTCCAAGGTCTCTTGAGGGTTGCTGAGAGCAATTTCAAGGACAAGTCTGTTGCACCAACTCCCAATCCGTCTGCTGCTCCTGTCTTGGCAATTGGTCAAGGGAAGGGAAAGAAGAGGAAAGCTTCTTCAAATAACTATCGAAAGGTGAAAGCCCGAGATGGTTCCTCTTCTAGTGGGACAAAAGTTGATCCCTCTAAGCCCTGCTCTAACCCGAAGGAGGCAGAGTGCCACCACTGCCACAAGATAGGACATTGGAAGAGAAGCTGCCCGGATTACCTGCAAGCCATCAAGGAAGGAAAGATCAAGCCATCTTTCGCAGGTATATATGCAATAAAATCTAACGATTCTAATCATGCTATTTCTTTGGTTCTTGACACCGGTTGTGGTTATCACATTTGTTCTAATGTGCAGGGACTAAAAGGAAGTAGGGATGTGGAGCAAGGAAGGATCAATCTAATCATGGGGAACAGAAGATCGTCGCCTGTGACCAAGATTGGAGTGTATTCTTTGGTGCTTAAGAATAGTTTAGTTTTAGATTTGAACAATTGTTGCTATTCGCCAGAAATGGCTAGAAACATCATTTCATTTCATGGTTTATATAGACAAGGTTTTAGATTTTCTTTTAATAATGAGAATGGTTCTATTTTGGCTTATCTAAATGGTGTCTTTTATTTTGAAGCTATACCATGTAATGGAATATATGAAACTGTTATGATTGTTGATAACTTAGGAAATGATGTTTTGAATATTGATTCTTCCACTAGTATGGATAAAGCATCCTTGTGGCATTGTCGTCTTGGACATGTTAACAAGAAACGCATAGCCCAACTCCAAAAGGATGGAGTGTTGGAGTCATTCGACCTTAGGGAAGATGACACATGCGAATCTTGTTTACTTGGAAAGATGACTAAGTCACCCTTCACGAGTACTTGTGAAAGGGGTGAGGGACTATTAGACCTAATACATACCGATGTATGTGGACCTTTTAGATCAACCACGAAGGATGGGAACCGCTTCTACGTGACCTTTACCGATGATTATAGTAGATATGGGTATATCTATTTAATCAAGCAAAAGTCAGAAACCTTTGAAAAGTTTAAAGAGTTCAAGAATGAAGTGGAGAATCAATTGGGCAGGAAAATCAAGATGCTTCGATCCGATCGAGGAGGAGAGTACCTAAGTCTTGAATTCCACGATTATCTCAAGGAGTGTGGAATAGTTTCGCAATTGACGCCTCCTAGGACACCGCAATTGAATGGTGTGGCAGAAAGGCGTAATCGAACCTTATTGGATATGGTTCGCTCTATGATGAGTCGTGCTTCACTACCAATCTTCTTTTGGGGGTATGCCTTAGAGACTGCTGCCCATATCCTTAACCGAGTCCCTACCAAGAAGGTTGCCAAAACACCTCACGAGATGTGGACAGGGAAAGCTCCCTCATTGGCACATATCAAGGTTTGGGGTTGCGAGGCTTTCGTAAGACGAGATACTCACGACAAGCTTGAACCTCGAAGTGAGCGATGTATTTTCATCGGCTACCCGCAAACTTCCTTTGGATATCTCTTCTATAGACCGAAAGATAATGTTATCTTTGTTGCGAGGAGAGGAGTTTTCCGAGAGCGAGAACTCATAAGCCAAGGAGACAGTGGGAGGCAAATCGAACTTGAAGAGATTCAAGAATCGATAGATGAAGGAACCTCTACTGCTGGCGTTCAACCCGAGGAGGAAACTCCGGAGGGTTGTTAAGCTCACATCCGTTGTAAGACTTTGTAAGAAATGGGATAGCACTTATTCTCTTTCAATCAACAAAATGAGAAATGGGGGAGAAAGAAAGAGGTCTTTATTGAAGAGGCTTTGCACCCGGAATAGGACTAATGCAGATCCAGAAGAATGGGTCTGGGCTTTCGAAAAGATGAATATGCAAAGGGTAAGGTAAAGAGAAAGTCTTTTGAACAACCAACCTGACATAAGGATTCTAGCTAACCGATTGACGAATCCTTACCTCTTAGACGTTCCGATAGATTTAGAGTTCAACCCCAGTTTTATGGTTTTCATATTACTACCGAAGGGGACACGTATATTAGTGATGGTACACTAGTAAATCTTGATGAACCTAATAGCTATAAGGAAGCCATGGCAGGCCCGGAGTCTGCGAAATGGAAAGAGGCGATGGATAGCGAGATCCAATCCATGTACGATAACCAAGTTTGGAATTTGGTTGATTACGTGCCCGAACGTAAGACCGTAGGGTGCAAGTGGATCTTCAAGAAGAAGACCGACGTGGATGGGAACGTACACACATACAAAGTGCGATTGGTTGCGAAGGGCTTTACTCAAACTCCCGGAGTTGACTATGATGAGACCTTCTCACCAGTTGCGAAGATTAAATCTATTAGAGTGATGCTAGCAATTGCCGCATTTCATGATTATGAGATTTGGCAAATGGATGTCAAGACCGCTTTCCTAAACGAAAGTTGGCTGAGGATGTTTACATGGCTCAGCCAGAGGGGTTTGTGGATCCGAAGCATCCGAATAGAGTGTGTAAGCTTGAGAAGTCCATTTATGGACTTAAGCAAGCGTCTCGCAGATGGAATCTTTGCTTCGATGAGGAAGTCAAAGAGTTTGGATTTGTACGAAGCGAAGACGAATCTTGTGTATATGTCAAAGCCAGTGGGAGTGTAGTAAGCTTCCTCGTTCTATATGTCGATGACATATTACTCATAGGAAACGACATCCCGACTCTGCAGGAGGTTAAGTCCTGGCTCGGGAAGTGCTTCGCTATGAAGGACCTCGGAGAGGCTTCTTACATTTTGGGAATAAGGATAGTAAGAGATAGGAGTAAGAGACTAATTGGACTTAGTCAGAATACTTACTTGGAGAAGGTACTAAAACGTTTTAGTATGGAAAACTCAAAGAAGGGAGAACTACCGATACAAGGAAATGCCAAGTTGAGTAAGACTCAAAGTCCGAGTACCGAAGCCGAGATAGCAGAAATGAGCCGAGTACCATACGCTTCCGCAGTTGGCTCAATCATGTACGCTATGACTTGTACTCGCCCTGATGTAGCCTTCGCTTTGAGCATGGTTAGCAGATATCAAGGGAACCCTGGCAAAGCACATTGGATTGCGGTGAAGAACATCCTTAAGTACCTTCGGAGAACGAAAGAATGGTTCTTAGTCCTTGGAGGGAGTGATGACTTGAAGGTGCGAGGGTATAGTGACGCCAGCTTTCAAACCGACAGGGACAACTATCGTTCGCAGTCGGGCTGGGTCTTTACCCTAAATGGAGGAGCAGTGACATGGAAAAGTTCCAAGCAAGAAACCGTAGCTGATTCAACGTGCGAATCAGAGTACATCGTAGCAAGCGAAGCGTCGAAGGAGGCAATATGGCTGAAGAACTTCATCGGTGATCTTGGAGTTGTACCGGCCATAAAGGAGCCCATGGAGATTTTCTGTGATAACGAAGGTGCGGTTGCCTTAACCAAGGAACCGAGGGATCATGGTAGATCTCGACATATCGACAGAAAATATCACTTCATTAGACATCGTGTAGAAGAAGGACAACTCGTAGTGAAGAGGATATCATCAGAAGATAACCCAGCAGATCCGCTTACGAAGGGACTGAGTAGGGTTAAGCACTTACATCATGCTAGGAGTATTGGGCTGAAGGATGATATTAGCATAGATTAGATTGTATTAGAAACGTATAATAGATAAATGTAATTAACATTTGATGATTAAATAAAGAAGTTTTATTTATGAGTAAAGTTACTATCACATGTTAGTTGTTTAACTATTGTTTCACTTTGCATGTTTTGACTTCCAGAATAATTGAGTTTATTAGGAATAATCGAATTATTCAAATGGTCCACAATCGTTCATATGTTGGGAGTAGATATGAATGAAGATTGTCGTGAATTGGTGTGTAGAGTGTCTAAATGGTGTTAGACATAGCAAGAGTTGCTGCAACGTTCATGAGTGCTTACGAACTGGTTTTGAGCATTGGAATAAACCCGCGCTTGCTGGAATCACCTTATGGAATACGATATAAAAGGTGATCGCAAGACGATAATATCATATGGTCTTAAAACCTAGATATATGATTTATTATTTGTTAATTGATTGTGCATTGATAATGCGAAAACGCATCAGTAACTTGATGTTATAAAACGCATTGTTGTGTATAGTTGGTTAATGAATAAGTGAATGCATATAAGTCGAAGTTTATCTGTAAATTTTATCCTAAGAGGGTAGAAGAGATATCTTGGCCACTCGATGATTTGATTTGACTTATGTGCCGGGCCCGGTCAGAACTGAATTGATGTGTTCGATTAAGTTCTATGTCAAATAAATCGAAGATCGAGAAATCTAAATGCTAGACTAACCATTCCATAGGATTGTCAGCATGATATCTAACAGAGGACTGTACGATCCCTTATCTAAAGGACAAGATTGATTAGATCAGAGTTGACAGCGTCTTTGAGAGCTACGATTGCAAACCGTATTATACTTGTATAGTTACTAGACTTATCCAAGTGGGAGACTGTTGGAATAGTGTCTAAGGCTATAACTATATTCGGTTGTGCATGGTCCTTTTGGGTTGCCTTCACCATAGCAACTTGAAGGATGATTTGTTAAGAGAGAGTAAATATTATAAGGAATAATATTTAGCTATTTGATTAATATAAGTCATAAATTAATTGGTATTAATTTGGTGACTTAAAGAGATTAATTAAATAAGAGGGTATAAACTGTCAATTGTTTGACAGTTAGACTTTAGACTATAAATCCATTAGGATGGACTTTGGACGGTTTCTAAGAGCTTTAGGATAGCTCAAAATAGTCCATAAGGATATCTATGGAATGGATTTGGATAGCCTTAAGTGAAGATTATCCAATTAGGGTTTAGGGTGAAACCCTTAAGGAGTCTAAAGGTATAAATAGGCCCTTGGGGTGTGGAATTCGGGTACAACCTTTCAGAACCTAAAGCAAGGAACCTCTGGCCGAATTCCATCCCCTCTCCTCTCTCCTAAATCATCTTGCTTGCTATTGGTGTTTGTAAGCCATTAGAGGAGTGACAATTGTGACTCTAGAAGCTCCAAGACAAGAAGATCAACAAGGAACTCAAAGGTATGATTCTAGATCTGTTTTAATGTTGTTGTTTAACCTAATTAGCCATTAGAAGTCTTGGATTCAAAAGCATGTTTGATAGAAAGCCTAGATCCAAGCAATAGGGTTTTGCATGCGCACATAGGAAAGTTCTTATGGCTAAAACCCAACAGAAACATGGTTTAAAAAAGAAATTGAAATATACTTCATTTTCATGGAATTGCATCCCATTTTTATATTATTTTGAATATTATATATATGAAATTATCTCAAGACATGCTTTATTCGTTGGTTTTTCATATCCTAAACAATTTTTACTTTAAAGTTTGTTCTTTGATGTTTACAACAGAATATGGGCATGTGGCAGAAATGGTATAACTGATAGTGTCTTTACTACCTATTCATTTTTAGTAGCATACTTTCAATTATTTCTGTTATCAGACCAATGCACATATATATAACCATACATACATATAAACATCCATAAATAAAATCCTACATATACATAAAAATACAAACACACACATAATGATTTGAAATGCTACCAATTTATATCATTCTACTCTCAAAGTGCAATGCTTTAATAAGAAACCAAAATTTAAATTTTATTTAAAACATTTTATAAACAACCAAGTATTTATCATAATGATTTATTGGCTTGTTTTCTTATTATCTTGTATATTTTTTTTAGAATCAAAGCCAGATATATTATCTGGTATAAACTACAAATCATTCATCCGAGATAGAAAACTAGCGTAAGGTGTCTTATAACTTATAATGTTATCATCAATTAATAGTTTCATTACCCTTTAAAATGAATTTAGTTTTGAAAGGATGAATGATGAGCTTGTTGAAAGTACATTATTACAACTTTTTTGCTTTGTAGGTTATTATTGATCGTATTCATGAAGAGATAAATGATGAGGTTAAGGTGGAACTTGAAAAAATTGAGGCAAAAAATAAGAAATTGTCAAAATTTATAGGGACATTCACACTTGATTCACCAAAGGAAGTAGCCTATCCAACTAATTAGACTGTCATACTTAATTTTTGTAATTTGGTTTCGATACTTTGAAATCGATTTAGACTTTGACATTTAATTTTTATGATTTAGTTTCAATAATTTGACTTTAATACTTTGAAATTGAATATTAATCTTCATTTTCCTAGTCAAATATTTATATATAATTTACAAGTTGAATTTTACTTTTAGTTTATATATATTATTTACATTAAATGTGTTTGGTAAAATTATGATTTAGATTTAAAAGGATGAAGGATGAGCTTCTTGAAAGTATGTTGTTACAAATTGTTTACTTTGTATGTTATTGTTAATCGTATTCGTGAAGAGGTAAATGATTAGGTTAGGGTGGAACGTGAAAATTTTGAGGTCAAAAAACAAGGAATTGTCAAGATTTATAGGGACATTCACACTTGATTCATCCAAGGAGGTAGTCTACCCAACTAATTAGACTTTCACACCTAATTTTTATAATTTGGTTTTGATACTTTGAAATCGATTTAGACTTAGACATTTAATTTTTGTGATTTAGTTTCAATACTTTGAATGTGATTTGGCTTCAATACTTTGAAATTGAATATTAATCTTCATTTTCCTAGTCATATATATATATATATATATATATATATATATATATATATATATATATATATATATATATATATATATATATTTAATTTAGAAGTTCAATTTTAATTTTAGTTTATATATATTATATACATTAAATTTATTTTGTAAATTATGGTTATAGATTTAAAACAACAAAATTAATGATGTAACTGACAATCAACAACGAAAATGAGACAAAATCCATTGGTTATTAGTGCCTTCCTGAAAAATTGTTTTGTAATTCACTAACTCATCAGCTACGGATTAGTGACAGACATCATTGACGGATTAGCGACGGAAACCAGAGTTTCCTTGAGCAATTTGTGGCGTCGTCAATCCATCGCTGACAATGGTTTTTTTGGTTACTAAATTTCGTCGTTGGTAACTCTGTTTATATATATATATATATATATATATATATATATATATATATATATATATATATATATATATATATATATATATATATATATATATATATATATATATATATACCCAAGGTCAGTTAAAGCTAAAGTTAATTAAAAAATTTAAAGTATAAAAGTTTGTGACTTTTGATTGACGATAAGTATATATGTTTGGTATTTTAGGATGTTTAAATTGTATAATTGAGTGTTTTAGAATAAAGTGGGACCATAATTTATTCCGGATCGAAACATTATTTATGCAACATGCTAAGGAGGTAAATAAAAAAACTATTAATAAGCAATGATTACTTTAAAATTTGAGGTTGTAAGGTATCAAGTCAACATTTAAACTTTAATTAACAACTAAGAATTTTAATACATTAATTGCAGTTGGTTAATCATCAAATTTGTATATGATTAATATGTGCTTGTATATATCTATATATTAGTTATATTAAAATATAAAGTGAAAATTTTAAAATTATAGCCTAAATTATCATTATGTAGTAAATTTTTATATTTGTCTTTCGTATTTAGAAACGACATGTATTTACTTATTTATTTTTTATTTTATTTTTCAAAATCTAGTTTTTACTAAAAACGACCAACAATAGTAGCCCAAATAAGTAAAATAACGACAAAATAGGTAGTCAACAAAGGCTGTCGCTGACCTGAACACTTGAACGCTACATGTTAAACTGGTTTTGTTGCTCTGTGGATTGAGCATGTGTGAAGATATTTTCCATCTCTATAGGCAGTAATTCTAGTAGCAAATAAACGGAAACTCAAAATATATTTACGCATAATACGTGTTACACTCAATAATAAATGTTTTTTTTTTTTTCCTTTTTTACATCACATGAAATGATTTTGTGTAGGGATCTCTGGATGCGAAATAATATATCTAAATGATCCATGTATATGGTGTACGTAACTGCTACATCAAGATGAATTAACTATACTTATAACTGAAATATCTTCCATATACAGTACTCAATCACTTTCCTCGACCAAACGAAAAGTCTGAAATCTCAACCTGAGCCCTAACCGGTTTAGGTCCAATCGGCAACTGAGTTGCGCTTGTGCTTTGTTCTTGAATCTCGCCTTCTTCTATATCACGTACTTCGTCTTTTCTAAAGTTCTCTGCATCTTCATATCTCTGGTCATGTCTCTGAGGAGACTCATTTGCCCAACCTTCGTGCTCAAAGTGTGAGCCTCGTGGCGAATTTGAAAGACTATCAAGACTGTTGTCTGGGTATCTATGCAAAAGATGCATCGGAGATGTACTTCCATGGAGTGGAGTTCCAGGTCTGCTTGAGAATGGTGAATTCGAAGGTGAATGGCCATGCTTGATGTTCTTTTTGGCTGTATGGTGCCATGTTTTCAGGGCTTTCGCTACATCCTCACTGAAAATGGTGGGTTTCATTCTTGAACCCATCTGTTATGTATATATTATAACATGTGAACAAGAAACCGAAAAAGGTCGATTGCTTTTTGTTTGTTGTACAATGTTAAAGAGACACGAAGGGTGCATAAAAGGGAGTGTAAATGTGTAATAATTAAACTTCAAAAAGTTGCAGTTAACCAAAAACTTTACCTGCGTTACTAATGCGTATAAAGGAAGTGTCACGTAACTGCATAGAAACTGTATCACCACTCTGAAAAAGAGCGACATATACACATACTAACATTAGAAGGAGGAGTATGTTGTTTGTTAATTTTAAGACACTCTCTAGAAATTGTAACTTACGCCATTGAGATCCTGATTACAATGTCTTCAACCCGATGGTGGAAGCAAGACCTGAAGCCGAATGTATACTTTTAAAAAGAAAGAAACACATGAGTTAATTACTTGTTACGCATGATTGGATCCATATATATCGTTTTCTGTACAAAGGTAACTCAAGAAATTAATTGACCATTTTGGTGTGACAATGCTTACCCAACTCCACAAGAAAAACGCCAGTTGAAATGCGTTCTGTAAAGCCAAAAATAAAAGATTAGAACAAAGTTAACTAAAAACTCACATGTGAAATCTAGTTGAAAGACTTTGAATTATATATTATGTTGACCTGAAAGAGAACAAAGTTGATCAATAGGAGTACGAGTTTGGGTCGACCAAACCAGAAGAGATCGTCTCCTGGTTGAACCATTGGTGTACCCTTCACCACATCTGCCATTTCATGAGTCCTTCTTCCCATTTTTGTTATTATCACTTGTAGTTTTGTTCCAATTAAAAGTATCATCTGCATTATCAACGTTATGTCTCAAATTCTAGACATTAATCCTGATCACTATTAAGTAATACAATTCACTCGTGAACGTATACACAACACTGGATTATCTAGAACTTACAACCAATGGGATGAAGGGAAGCCACAGGTATGCGTACCAATCTATTAAATGATGCAAAATTTAAAGAAATTAATAGAGTTATATAATTATACTAGTTTATAACCAGTAAGAACTAAGGTTACATAATTAATTAATTTTTCTTAATAAAAATTCAAAAATTTTAGTCAGTTATTTTAAATAAATTATTAATTAAGAAATATAAATATGTGAAAAATATATTACCTTATAATCTATATTTTTAAAAAATATTTATTTTAATGTTGTTAATTTAATATAATTAGAATAGAAAATTTAAAATTTAAAAAAAAAGAACCAGTAGTTTGACAAATAACAAAGTATTAATTAGAAAGTCTAATAGGATTAAGAATATATATATATATATATATATATATATATATATATATATATATATATATATATATATATATATATATATATATATATATATTATTCAACATTTGATAGACGACCCACAATATAGATAAAGAAATTTATGAGATTCTAAACATTATATAACCAAAATATTTGATGATTTGTCAACATTTACTAAATAGAATATCTTTTAAATTTAAATTAATACTACTTATAAAAAGATTAATCTACGTCATCTTTGGATAATAAAATCCTAAAGAATTTTGAACTAAAAAAATGTTATCTTTTGTTCGCATGACATTAAATAAATAAATATAGTTATATAATATCAGACGGACATAGTTAAAAAATTATAAACTTTTGTCACTCTTACCATGGGTGTTAGTGAGAAGGAGCAGGACCGCAAAAAACCATACTGTTGGACTGCGATATAAAGGTTTAATATTATCTATTAAGCTTCACATGTTCAAATTAAAATAACGAATTTATGAAATAAAAAACAAATATTTTTTTCTCAACCTTATTCCAACTACGACTTTGAAATCTTCTTCAAGCGACCTACTAATGTATTTGTGGAAATCAAACTGTTGCTGGCTCTCAGCAGGTAAATGCGTCTGTATATATACAAACAAAATATGATAAGACAACGAGGTTAGGGTTCCATTAAGATTATGAAGAAAAAAAAATTCTTAATATATATAACCTTAGTTACATATTTCTTATTTTTTATCTAATGCTTCAGCATACCGATATGACATGATATGTTAAATCATAAATGATTAATGATTATATAACAGAAATGTATAATCATATATGAACCAAATGACTTCTAGCTCAGCGGTATCAGGTGGTGCTCTCCCTCTTTAAGGTCAAGGGTTCAAGTCCCGTCGTGAACATAGGTGGAATTAAGTGTTAGTTTAAGAGTAGATTAATATATTTGTATTTGTCAGTTCAAAAAAAAAAGTATAATCATATATGATTATACATATATTTTTGTTCAAAAAGTGATGAATCATATATGATTATGGTGATTCATGGCGGAGTAGATGAAGGTGGCAGAGGTGTGGGTGGCGTACTTGACGGAAGTGACAGTGGTGTGGTCAGTTGGTGGCAAAGGTGGTGGTGGTGATGTCCGTTGTAGTGATGGGGAAAAATGAAAAGGCAGCGCTTTATAATCATTTATGAATATAGCTTTGTCATTGCACCGGTATGCTGGTACGACAAATTAGAAACATATCACTAACGTTGAATCTTGAAATCTTTATTTCTTTTGAAATCTGAATTTAAATAAACAATTAGTCTATTAATTAAGTTTTTGGAGACGCTACTAGAAAACTAATTGTGGCTTGATCTAGTCGTGTCAAAATCATCAAGGACACGATAGAGAAATCTTATAGGGTTAAATATAAAATGCAACTTTTTTTATAATAATTGAACGAACTAACATAAGAAATAAATTTAGAGGTTATTTTTGTAGGGTACTTACATTAATGAAGCCATGTCGGAGGGTAAGATAATCAACTTTCGGAACCGATCTGAAAAATTGCCTGAAAAAACAGCCCTATATTTTGCGAACACAGTAAATATTACTAAATCTAACGAAATGGGATTATCATGTAAACAATGTTTCAAGTTAAATACTAGTTGCATATTTTTTTATTTCATTATTACTTGTATATTTTGGGATTTTCTAATATATGTATCGTTAATGATACATATAATAAACATTAATTATGAAAAATATTATCATAATTAAATAAAGATGTATTAATTATAAGAAATATTTTGTAATTTAAAAATATGAAAGGTATTTATTATGAAAAATATATTTTTAATTAAAATATTACATATTTATGATAATATTTTTTTTATAACTTATGTTTCTTATGTTAATTCTTAAGACACATATAGAAAACCTCTATTTTTAGAAGGAATAATTTTAATATAAAATTTATAATTTATTTATTTTTTGGAGTAACTTAATGGAAATAAAAATTATTAAAACTGATGAAAATGGTAATCTTTCTAATTTAAGAAATACATAAGCTCCATTCAATCGTGATTCGTGACACACCGGAACTTACTTAAGTGAAGATATAAACATGTTAAATAAATGTTTTTTAAGAAAGAAAATTGATTTGTGTCGTTTTAAATAAAAATAGAAAAATTGTCAGAGTGCTATTTAAAGACGTTACCAAAGTCATATATTTATTGCATAATAATGATCCAACTTTTTGTGGTGCTCATTCAATCTTAGAGTAGTCATATTCTATATGTGGTTGAATGCAATTTTCATATTGACAGAATATGTCAACTTGTCCATGTGATTGAATTTCTCGAATTACTCACCTTTCTTGTTTTCGAATGGTACGTATAGTTGTTTAAATATTTAAACAAATATATTGAAATTGTAATAAGATTGATTTTTTTTTTTTTTCTAGAAAATAAACAGATCAGAGTAAACATTTCTTTCTTATTATATATATATTTTTTATGTATTCTGAATTATTTTCTTGAAAATACAAAAACATCTTTTTTCTTATTTTACACACGATGTTGCGCGCGTTATCGATTCTCATCATCCCTGATTAAAAATCCAAGATTTTAACATGCCATTTATGCGGAGAAACTTATAATAAAAAGATTTTTGATAATTGTTGATCGAATAAGATTTAATTGAGTCAGACTCAATTTTTTACCAAACTAATAAGACATATGAGTGACTATATGATCAAATAGAGGCTACCAGATAATTCAAGAATGTCATGAATCAATCTGGTGATAATTCTTATAAATACTTACAATCCATAGAAGAACTGTTGAATTGCTCCAAACTCTCAAATGCCGACGACCAAATGTTGTCTCTCTTGCAAATCTAAATCTCTCCGGATCTGTGTATAACATAAAATTATAATTATAAATTTTGTCATTTTTTCATTTTGTCATATATATAATCTTATAATCAATTACCATGATGATACTGATATTCAACGGTCTTTGTTTCCTCTTCCCAAGCCCTCCACTTCTTCATCTGCATCCATTTTCATTAAAGATTATTGTATGCTTTGTTTGCACTTTTGAATGTATATATATATATATATATATATATATATATATATATATATATATATATATATATATATATATATATATATATATATATATATATATATATATATATATGAGAAAAATGAATATACCCTTAAGGTATATAAGGATAGGTACCCTAGCTAACCCACCATAATACATCGTTTTGTTTGATATATTTATTATAATATTCTTAAACTTCAACCCTAACTTGATTGACTTTCAAGATTTTCAAAATTTCACTATTATCTTCCTCTTACATCATATCTTTATGTCGGATACCTACTAGGCTTTATATTTATAGTTAAAAATTAAAATTATATAAGAGAAAGAAAAATATAAAATTTATATAAATCCTGAAAGTAAATCAAGTTAGAAGTTGAATTAGAAGAACATTAGACATTACAATGTGTATATACGATACAAAATGAAATAATATTGTGAGTTTAGGTACCTAAGTTTATATACATTTAAGTTATATTCATTTTTCCATATATATATATATATATATATATATATATATATATATATATATATATATATATATATATATATATATATATATATATATATATATATATATATATATATAGTAGGTGTGAAACCCGTGTACTACACGGGTTGACAAGAAAATTATATATAAAAATATAAACTTTAAATATGTTTTTTTTTAAAAAAAACATTAAATAACAAAATGTAAACAATAAATATTTTTTAAAATAAAATTTCAAAATATATATACCAACAAAATGATGAATAAATAAGAAATTCAATTTATATTAATAAAACAAACTACAGAAAAATAATTATACTTTGGCCATATAACATTTTTTTAGTTTGTGAATAAAAAATAACAAAATTTGATTATTATATATATATATATATATATATATATATATATATATATATATATATATATATATATATATATATATATATGTTGTAGGAAACATATTAAAATTTAAAAATATAAGAAAACAAATTAATGACACATTAACTACTTTTTATAACCTAAAAATTAGATAATTAATTAAGAAAATTAAAAATTACCACAAAAATATCAAGTGAAAATTAATTTTTAAGAATTAACTACAAAATTACATTTATCAAAATGCATAAGAAATTGACAAGTAGCAAAAAGATTTTATTTATTAGGAAGGATATATATATATATATATATATATATATATATATATATATATATATATATATATATATATATATATATATATATATATATATATATATATATATATATATATATATCAATCATGAGATATTTTACCTTGAGTCTACCCAAAATCAAGGTAAGAAGGCAGTACAGGACATGGACCACAGCCAACACAAAGATGAATATGTGGAGTTGATGTATCCCATAATTTGACACCATTTGCACCTTTCCCTACAGAAAGTTTTAAATAATTTAATATTTTATTGTATACGATACAATAATTCAAGAAAAAAGCAGTGAAATGATTAACGAAAAAGAACTTTCTACATATTAGCTCCCATCTATATATCTACATTTGTTTAAATAATTACTGAATTAAACTTAAATCTATTCAAAAATCAATGAAATTATATACCTTTTTCAGACATGGATCATAGTAGTCATCGTCTGATGTTTTCTTGCTACAAGGGTGCCATGTTCTTGCAACTCTACTTGGAATACATATATCAGAGATTGGTCCTTGACCCACCGTTAACAGCAGCGATATGAACCCTAGAATCATCAATTCTGAAAAGTGTATGCATTTGAATAAATTAAACAATTCAAACAATATAGATTGAAATGATGACTTATCGTTGAGCAACCATTATAATTTTACCTGCTTTGATCTTTTCAAGTGCTTCACTGAGGGCTTTCTTGTGTTTATGATGTAACCACTACAAAACGATACAAAGAGAAAAGGATTTAGAGCTTATTCGTTTTCATTTGTTTAACATTAGGAGTTTTTTGTTGAATGTCATGTTTTTGTCAATGGAAAAACAGTAAATAACTAAATAAGATAGGAATAAGAAGACATAAACAATGAATAAAGAAGCATTTGGTCGAAAAAGGAATGTGGTTTCAAGGGATATAAATAATATATTCTTAGTTGTTGTAATAAGGTTCAGATCATTAAGGCTTTTGAGTTATACACAGAAATGGTTTTATGACACAAGAAGATAAGAGACGAGAAGAACATACATGGCCTAAGAGATGAAGGATGTATTCAAGAGCAATGGAAATGGCAAGTATGACAAACACCACCACTGCTACAGCCCATGATGGTGTTACCTCTAATGATCTCTCTTTTAGCCTTACATACCCTTGATCGCCTCCCTCATCCATATCTTATACTTGTAGAACAGTAGAAGAAGGGTTAATGAGTTCAGTTAGGATTTTGAAGAGTGATACTTGAAATTGGAAACACAATGGAAATATGTAGATACATATATAGCTATCAAAAATAAACTATTCATTAATGTCAAATCTCTAAAGACTTTGACATTACCATATACTTGAGTAAGATGCCAAAACACCCATGGGATACCATGTTGGGGGATATCAACCGATCTTCAAAACTTCGTCCAAAGTTTAAGAGACTTTTTCTATCGAACCTTTAATTTCATTTTTCACATAACAGAGTCAACACGGAATCTAAACATTAACGAGTTCTCTCTCTCTCTCTCTCTCTCTCTCTCTCTCTCTCTCTCTCTCTCTCTCTCTCTCTCTCTCTCTTTCTCTCTCTCTCTCTCTCTCTCTCTCTCTCTCTCTATATATATATATATATATATATATATATATATATATATATATATATATATATATATATATATATGATCAACGAACCGATCGTGAGTGTCGAAAATCATAATATGATCAACGACCAAAGAAATAGATGTATACTTGTATATTGCAAGCACACACATAGATTATACCAAAAAATCCACATTCTTACCAAAAAAAACCTCTTTTTTTCGTTTAAATTTTTTTTAGGTCATATTTTTTATCGAAAAAAAAAAAAACGAATATCCTGTTGTTCATGATTTTCCGTCATCTTTCAATAAAAATCTATGTTGATATATTAAAAACGAATTTTTTGTTAAAAAAAAACTCACTTCATTTTGTTTTTTTTTTTCAACATTCAAGTTTATTTTTATCCAAAAAAAATGTAATTATAGCAAAAATATTAATTTTTTGTACTTTATTAATAAATATGAATATTGATTAAAAAAAACTCGATCAGTTCAGATTCAACATTGTGAATCTAAACTGTAAATATTTCAATTTGTAACATTCACAATGTGAAAAAACTTTATTAGTTCAGATTCACATTGTGATGCTATACTATAAATATTTCAATTTATAACATTCACAATGTGAATTTTTGCTTACTATTTCAACTCTTTGATCATTCGCATATTAACTTAGTGAAATATACATATGAATCGAAATATATTTCGTATATTTTTATAACATTTTAACATTTTCATTACTCATAAATTAGTTTTGTAAATTAACAAATGAATTTATTCACATTGTGAATCTGACTTACTATTAGTCACATTGTGAATCTGAGTAGGTTCACAATGTGAATCTGAGCTGCTTCACAATGTGAATTTGAACAGGTTTATAATGTGAATTTGAACTGATATTTCGTTTTTTTCAAACATCAATATATATATCTATGTTTGAAGAGTACCAAAAAAAAAATATGAATTTTGATATATTTATTAATTTTTTTAAACAAAAAAATAGAGTTTAACTTTTAAAAAACAAAGAAAATGAAGTGAGATTTTTGAAAAAAAAAAAAAAAAGCTCACTGTAAAAATCTAAAACACTTCTTTTTTCCGTTGATCGCTTTAAAATTCGACGTTTTGGATTGGTCCCTTGGTTCCTTGATTAATAATGGTTCTCTATTAAATTTCTTCTCTCTCTCTCTCTCTCTCTCTCTCTCTCTATATATATATATATATATATATATATATATATATATATATATATATATATATATATATATAAAGGTTCATTTGAGACCACCTATATTTTGGGAAACACAGTGATCAAATCTTAGCCTTTGATTAAAACTAATCTTGTGGCTCATAAAAAAACGTGATTAACACTAAATAATCTAAGTGATTAGTTAATTAGGGGTAGATTAGTCTCTATGTTAAATTTAAGATGATCAGATATAATGTTAACGTCATTCACTTCATCAAGAAATCATCTGCTTCGATTCTTCTATGAAGATATTTACTAGATCAATATTCCTTGTTCTCCAGTTCAATTTGATCGATCTTCTATCTCCTTAATTCTTCCATTCTTTCTTCTTCTACATCCCCAATTGATAATCTGAGTGATTGAGGTTAATGTTCATCTATCGACTCCAACAACTCATTACAAGATTGTTATCGATTTTAGCTTTGTGATCATCGATTTCATCCAGGGGAGGTTAAAGTGTTTAGACGATTTCTACTAATCTTCATCTTCAACAATTACTATCGATCTTTCAAAATATGATTTTTACTCTACTTCAAGCTTCAATTTTAATTTCAGATCATTGATTTTTAACCATTCATAAATATCGGTAATCGGTCATCAACTGATATCAATTTCCATCAGATTGATGATTCGAGTTTTACTCTCAAATCAGGTGTTTTAGCAATTTAAATTCATCTTAGATCTATTCAAGGTTACAAAAACGCTTGATTTTAGCTAGTCGCGAGGACTGGGGTCAAGGGATTAATCGGCTAGGCGGAGATTAATCGACGTATTAATCGGGTACCATTAATTGCTAATTTTTTGAATTTAAAAAAAATAAATATGACTAATATCATATCAAAGTTTATAAATAACACTAATATAATAACAAAATATGTTAATATGATTAATACAATACTAATCATGACTCAAATAGTTTCCATTGAGATAAAACTCCTTCAAAATGTTAAAATTTCATCGTTTTATAATGATTCACTCATTATGTATGCAGGGATTAATCGCTAGGCACCCTCTAATCAGTCGAGTAGCGCCTAGGGATTAATCAGAGATTAATCGGGACCTAATCGGGATTTTTACAACAGTGGATCTATTACCATTCCAGTTATTTGATTTCAGCCATTGATTATCAATTTCAAGCTTTTGGTTTTTTCTGCTATTGAAGAGAAGCAAGCAAAAACAACGTATCTTCGAGTTATATTGTGCTCATTCTATAAAATCAATGAGGTATTGTAACGACCCAAAATTTAAGACCAAAAATTTCTTTTAATAAATCATTACTTAAAGTAAAGTCATCATTCCAAAACATAATATGAGTATAAGTTTTCAAAACACATGTTCGTTATTAGAGTAAACATTCCTAGGCTGTCTAATCTATGGTGTGTGCCATGCGATCACCCCGAGCTCTTTCCTCCGCTACCGGAAGTACCTGAAACCAAAACTGAAAACCGTAAGCACGAAGCTTAGTTAGTTTCCCACCCTACCACATACCATGCATAACCACATACTGCACATACTGGGCCACGCCCCCTATCTTGGGTCTCGCCCCCTACCTCGGGCCTCGCCCGCTACAACGGCCCCGCCGCTCCAGGCCCCGCCTGGCTTCGAGCCCCGCTCGGATACATATCTGTTTTACTTAGGCCTCGCCTGTCACGGGGCCTCGCCCGTCAACAAATAATAACACATAAACATTTCACAACACATAACCGACACGTGCAATTAGTTCTGTCCTAAGGCCTCGCCTATCCTGGGCCTCGCCCATGTCCTGCTACTGATGAGTCATGGAACCCCGTCCATGCTCCTAATGGTAGTGAGGTACGGGCCTAGCCCACTCTCACTCCTGTTCTTGTTCGGGCCTCGCCCCTAATCTGTTACTAGTGAGATATAGAACCCCATCCACACTCTGCTATTGGTGAGATACGGGACCTCGCCCACACTCACCTCCTTACCAGGCACATACATGTATCACACAGACAACAAGTATAAACTATCATATATAAACAATTCCTTGGGCACCCGCCCGCTATTACTGGACCTCGTCCTGTAAACAATACTAGCATACTGTGCCTAGGGCTAACCCCCGGGTCTTCTACTCATAACTACATGGGTTGGCATTGTGGCCTTAGACCCATTCACACAAAGGGAAACTCACCTGCACTGGCTGAACTTGTTGATGCTCTCACTAGTTGCTGCCTGACAACTCACGGAACTCCTGCTCCTCTTGCTCCCCGAACTACCAATATCAATGCAACACTGAGTCTAACTGACCCCCGAAAGACAACCAAGTCCACCCTGGTCCAAAGTCAAAGTCCTGGTCAAAGTCAACCTTCCAGGTCAACCCTACTCGCCGAGTCACCCTACTGACTCGCCGAGTTCAAAATGATCAGATTCCTTCCATTCCTGACTCGACTCGCCGAGTCAGTCCATGACTCGCCGAGTCTACCGATTTCTGAGTCTAGACTTGTCCAACTCACTAAGCCTCCACCCAACTCACTGATTCGAGTCACAACTCGAAGGGTTTGGGGTTTCGCGACCTGACTCACCGAGTCCAAGAACAGACTCGCCGAGTACAAGGCAATCTTCATACGACTCGACGAGTTGTTTATCTCACTCGTCGAGTTTCTCCACAACTTCATGCTACTCGCCGAGTCCACTCAAAGGACTCGTCGAGTCCCTTCAGATCTCCTTACATGTAGAGGATTTTAGAGTCATGCATGGACTCCAAACTGTAGATCTACCCTTCCCAAGCCTATTCCACACATAAAGTTGCAAACTTTACGTGTAGAGAAGGAGATCTAGGCAAAATATGCCATAAATTAGGGTGTAAGGCCAAGGGGCTTCAAAATCGACTTAATGGCTGATACTTTATGCTTCTCCAGGCCTTAACACACTTGGATCTGAAGTAGCAACTCCAGATCCGACTTCTAACCCAAAATAATAACATTATGGAAAAAGAGCCCCAACAACCACACATAGATCTAGGTGCAAAAAGGGTCCAGGAACTAGTTTATTACCTCCAAGTGCTCAGAATGAACTCACAATCCCAGATCTATAGCTCCTTCTTGCTCCTCCAAGTTCCTTCTTCCTTTTCCAAGCTTTAATGCACCTTCCAAGGCTCAACTAGGAGATGTGACTGGTAGGGTTTGATATCCAGGGCTAAAGAGGCAGTAAGGAACCCTAGGAAGAAGATTAAGACATTTATATAGGCTCCAAGTCCCGAATTTAGGGTTTTCCACGCACAGACCAGACTCGCCGAGTCGGTCGCTTACACCTCGACCCGGATCCCGCTCGGACTCGCCGAGTCCCTCCTTGGACTCGCTGAGTCGGCCCTTAAATTAGGGCTTTTCTTTCCTTTCTTGGCCTTTGAAACTTTGGGTGTTACAACTCTCCCCCACTTAAACTAAACTTTTTCCTCGAAGTTTACTATACTCTACTGTCGGCGATCAACCTCCAAAGCCCCACCATCCATTCTAGCACCAGCTGCCTAACTTTGCTGGCCTTCCGTTCAGTCATTCAAACCAACGCCAATCCTTACAGATAATAACTTCGGATGCATCCTGACCCTGAACATCCTAGAAACACAACTTACTCAACCGACAATCTTTCTGGTAATCTCCGAGTACTGCAACATAGGGGTCCACCCCTTCTTTCCTTGCGCGATTTTCCTGTCTCCCTAAGGCAACGCTCCATAACCATCTATCCCTTCTGCCGCTGTGAAGACCCTTTCCTCACCAAATCTATTACTCCCGCGACTCCCAGTACAGGTCATCGTTGCCAGTACCCTCTGGGCATTCATCCTGCTATCATTTGGTGTCGAGCACCCCCACGATCGACTAACTGAATTCCACCATACTCTGCATCCCCACACTGCTACTAACTAGAAATCCTGCTATTCTTATCTGGCTTCCGAATGAACTGAGATCATCCTGGTCCCTACCAACCTATCAGCAACTGGATTACCGACCCTCACCGATTATTGACCCAGCACAACCACTAGTCGCTCCCAGCGACATTCGAAGATACTTCCGCCACCTATACTGCTCAATCTATTCTACCATGATGGCACTACAATTTCCTTGGATCCCCGATCCCCTTGCCTAGACGCTAAGATCCTTACTAGGTCCCACCTGTGCTGCTAAAACTCACGGGCCTCACCCACGGGTCTCACCCGACTATATCCTAGAACGGCCTCTTCCAATGTCCCATCTCTCAATGGTTATACCGGCAACTCCATATCATTCTCATCCATTCCCATTCCTGATCCATATTCGAATGCTAGGAGATAAGGGCCTCGCCCCGACTCCGCCAACGAAGCTACTACGAAATGCTACGGCTGCCCCGTAGTCTGACAATACTTCCACCACTGACTGCTAGCACGAAAACATCTCCTGCAATTTGACCTCAAGATCTCCATTCCGACTCACACGAGTTCTACATGCGGCCCTTTAACCTGAATCCGAACCACATACCCACCATTACCCTTCACACGCACGCACTGATGGGAAGTTCTCAAACTCCCAACCCTGAACTTCTAAACGCTGAACTACCCCCTTTCCTTCTCAGAAATCATATACCCGATCTAGATTCGCGTGCCCTTACCCTTATACACTCGGAGGATTCTCCCCCACTTGGATCATGCTTACACCTCGATGATCGATGAGAAGAAATCCCAATCCTTGCTACCATAATCAATCCGCTGAGGAATCCCAAGCTTACCATAGCTGAGGATCCAACCTATCCATCCTAAAACTTATACGGCTCCGAACTAGCGAGACATACCGAGTCTCACCAAGGCATGCTACGGATACTGCACTCAAAGCAACCTTCTTCGATACAACTCATCCCTTAATTACTAACCAATAACCAAGGTATGCAAATGGCATATAACTCGATCACAATGAACCCGCTCGAAAATAAAATGCTCAACCGCTAATGATGCAGAACCATAACAATATAATCATGCACAAAATAAAAGAACTGAAAACGGAAGTCGCATACCTGCAATGTCCGGCGTTGCTCGCATCTCCAAAGTAGCCATCTGAAAAGCCCTGCCTCCTACCGCAGGCACCTCCGCACGGCCCTGACGGCCATCTGCGATCCTTAAAGTTGCAGGGGCGGGTGCCATCACCCGTCCTGCTGAAAACAAACTAGGGCACTGGGCCTTCTTGTGGCCCCACTGATTGTAGTGAAAACATATCAAGTCTGATCCCTGAGTGATGGTAGCAATACAATCTCTGCTAAAATGACCAGTCCGATTGCACCTGAAACAGCCAGACTCACAACCATTACCACTCTTGCACGCGCCCCCGTGCGTCCTGCCACACCTTCCGCATCGAATGCGGTCCTGATAATCCCTCGACCTTGAATACGTTCCCTTGGGCCTTTTTCCCGAACTCGCGGCTACCTGAACCTCATCCGGCTTCCTCTTCCGGGTCTGCTCCAAATCAATTTCCCTCTCCCTGGCCCGAGAAATCATATCCTCCAGAGTCTTACATCCGGACCTGCTCACTAACTCCCTGATGTCATCCTTCAGCATCTCGTGATATCGTGCCTTCTTTATCTCCTCATCCGCGACATACTGCGGAACAAGAAGGGCTCTCTCTCTCTCTGAACTTGGCGGTGATCTCCGCCACAGTCTTAGTAGTCTGCGTCAAATCCTGAAACTCCCGGGCCAACTGCTGCACCTCAATAATCTGCGAAAACTCCGCTCTAAACCTCGCTGAGAAATCACTCCAAGTCATCGCGTCCAACGCGACATCATCACCCAAAGCGTGACCAATCCCCTCCCACCAATCGCTCGCTCTGTCCTTTAGAAGACAAGAAGCGAGTCTGACCTTGTCCTCCTCAGGACACCGGCTCGTACGGAATGCGTTGGCAACATCAGCCAACCATCTGCTGCTAGCGATGGGGTCCCTAGCCCCATGATAATCTGGTGCCCCGCAAGCCCTGAACTCCCGAAATGTCAAGGTACGCGCTCCCAACAAAGCCATCATCTCAGTACGGAAGGCTCCCAGCCTCTCCTCCAAAATCTCCAATATACCCTCCTTGACCGTGCCAAAGATGACAGGAGTCTGAGCTAGAATACTGCGCATAACCTCCGCTGATATCAACTCTCTCATCCGCTCCTCGAGCTGCTCGGCCCCTAAACCCGAGCCTAATCCCTCTCCGGCGCCTGATCCGCCCGCTGGTCCCTCTTGCAATGTCACCATACTGAAACATACAACATAACCACTTATCAGAATACTCCTCACTACTGCGAGACCAAACATACTCACTACCAGGTTCCCGGTCTTGTCTCGGCCTTTTCCGAATCGAGTACGGATCCTCTGCTTTCAGTAGTACGGGCCCATACTACCTTCCACATCTATCCGTACTTTCCTCAGGAACTGCTTTGACTCCACCAGGCCCCTCTTCTACTTCTACTGCTCCCAACACTACCTCATCCTAGGCTTACCCTGGGGAAACCTTTGACTCAACTCAAACCAGTCCTCAGCTGCTGAAGGCCTCCTCGCAATGCCAATTAGCCATCATCTGGATACTATCACATGTGATGAGGCTCAGATAATCCTTCAAGTAAAGGACTCGTTCCTACAACGGTTGGACTCAAACAAGAGCTGCGCAATAGGACCAAATCCAACACTCTGAGATTATTCCACCCTGATCACATGTGACGTGACGTATCCACCTAATGGCTAACTCCCATCACTTAGAATCCCACAATGCACAAAGCAAGCAGCATTCAGACAAGGGAAAATCTAACCATACATACTCAAGCAATCATATCCACATAGCGAGAATCTGAACTAGCATGCAACACAACTCATAAACTCAAGCATAACCTAATCAGGCTATCCTACTATTGATTATTCAGCACTATCATGCAGATCAAAAGCTCATATAACAGGCACATAAGGCATCCTCCCTAGATCCTTAGTCCTAATCTAGCATGTTGTTCTATTAACTGATAATCAAAACATAAACTTGTATGGGTATTTTGGGGTACTTACTTGAGCTCGGTTGATTGCATGCACCACACCTCTTTTCTCTTTTCAAAATTTTTATCTTTCCGAATTCTTTTTGCTTTTCTAAATCTATTTCGTTTCTCAAAAATCTTTTTACAAAACTGTCTTTTCATTTTGAAAACTTCCTTACCAATTCCTCAGTTTGAGTTCAGACACACCCTGAGAGCATGTCCGAATCCCTCAAACCAAGGCTCTGATACCAACTTGTAACGACCCAAAATTTAAGACCAAAAATTTCTTTTAATAAATCATTACTTAAAGTAAAGTCATCATTCCAAAACATAATATGAGTATAAGTTTTCAAAACACATGTTCGTTATCAGAGTAAACATTCCCAGGCTGTCTAATCTATGGTGTGTGCCATGCGATCACCCCGAGCTCTTTCCTCCGCTACTGGAAGTACCTGAAACCAAAACTGAAAACTGTAAGCACAAAGCTTAGTGAGTTCCCCACCATACCACATACCATGCATAACCACATACTGCACATACTGGGCTACGCCCCTATCTTGGGTCTCGCCCCCTACCTCGGGCCTCACCCGCTACAACGGCCCCGCCTGGCTTCGAGCCCCGCTTGGATACAGATCTGTTTTACTTAGGCCTCACCTGTCACAGGGCCTCGCCCGTCAACAAATAATAACACATAAACATTTCACAACACATAACTGACACGTGCAATTAGTTCTGTCCTAAGGCCTCGCCTATCCTGGGCCTCGCCCATGTTAGCTACTGATGAGTCATGGAACCCCGTCCATGCTCCTAATGCTAGTGAGGTACGGGCCTAGCCCACTCTCACTCCTGTTCTAGTTCGGGCCTCGCCCCTAATCTGCTACTAGTGAGATATGGAACCCCATCCACACTCTGCTATTGGTGAGATACGGGACCTCGCCCACACTCACCTCCTTACCAGGCACATACATGTATCACACAGACAACAAGTATAAACTATCATATATAAACAATTCCTTGGGCACCCGCCCGCTATTACTGGACCTCGTCGTGCAAACAATACTAGCATACTGTGCCTAGGGCTAACCCCCGGGTCTTCTACTCATAACTACATGGGCTGGCATTGTGGCCTTAGACCCATTCACACAAAGGGAAACTCACTTGCACTGGCTGAACTTGCTGATGCTCTCACTAGTTACTGCCTGAAAACTCACGGAACTCCTGCTCCTCTTGCCCCCCGAACTACCAATATCAATGCAACACTGAGTCTAACTGACCCCCGAAAGACAACCAAGTCCACCCTGGTCCAAAGTCAAAGTCCAGGTCAAAGTCGACCTTCCAGGTCAACCCTACTCGCCGAGTCACCCTACTGACTCGCCGAGTTCAAAATGATCAGATTCCTTCCATTCCTTACTCGACTCGCCGAGTCAGTCCGTGACTCGCCGAGTCTACCGATTTCTGAGTCCAGACCTGTCCAACTCACTGAGCCTCCACCCGACTCACTGATTCGAGTCACAACTTGAAGGGTTTGGGGTTTAGCGACCTGACTCGCCGAGTCCAAGAACAGACTCGCCGAGTACAAGGCAATCTTCATACGACTCGACGAGTTGTTCATCTCACTCGTCGAGTTTCTCCACAACTTCATGCTACTTGCCGAGTCCACTCAAAGGACTCGTCGAGTCCCTTCAGATCTCCTTACATGCAGAGGATTTTAGAGTCATGCATGGACTCCAAACTGTAGATCTACCCTTCCCAAGCCTATTCCACACGTAAAGTTGCAAACTTTACGTGTAGAGAAGGAGATCTAGGCAAAATATGCCATAAACTAGGGTGTAAGGCCAAGGGGATTCAAAATCGACTTAATGGTTGATACTTTATGCTTCTCCAGGCCTTAACACACTTGGATCTGAAGTAGCAACTCCAGATCCGACTTCTAACCCAAAATAATAACATTATGGAAAAAGAGCCCCAACAACCACACATAGATCTAGGTGCAAAAAGGGTCCAGGAACTAGTTTATTACCTCCAAGTGCTCAGAATGAACTCACAATCCTAGATCTA
The DNA here is from genome assembly GCF_052625555.1 of Lactuca saligna. Taxonomy (NCBI): domain Eukaryota; kingdom Viridiplantae; phylum Streptophyta; class Magnoliopsida; order Asterales; family Asteraceae; genus Lactuca; species Lactuca saligna. Next base: position 80,463,208 of record NC_136425.1, on the reverse strand, counting down.
TAGCTCCTTCTTGCTCCTCCAAGTTCCTTCTTCCTTTTCCAAGCTTTAATGCACCTTCCAAGGCTCAACTAGGAGATGTGACGGCTAGGGTTTGATATCCAGGGCTAAAGAGGCAGTAAGGAACCCTAGGAAGAAGATTAAGACATTTATATAGGCTCCAAGTCCCAAATTTAGGGTTTTCCACGCACAGACCAGACTCGCCGAGTCACCTTGACTGACTCGCCGAGTCGGCCCTTAAATTAGGGCTTTTCTTTCCTTTCTTGGCCTTTGAAACATTGGGTGTTACAGGTATGTACATAACTATTATTGTTATTGAGCCAATTCTCGTATATTATACATGCACTCTAGCTGTTTGATGAAAGTCTTGAATGAATTAAGAGTCTAATGTAGAGTCTAATATATCATTCCTTCCTTCCCACCCTTAAACTTTGTTACTACTTAATGATATTAACCCCAAATTCCAAGATGATTTTTCTTAAAGTAGTGATGATTGGTGTATTTCTTCTTTTTGTCAGTGATTGAAGGACATAAAACTGTTTATCAACGCAAATGTTCAGTGCATATGTTGGAAGAAGCATGTCATCCCTATTTTGCCACCATTAATTAATGATGAGAACGTCAAGAAGTATATTGACATGTTGGTTTCAATGGTGCTTGTTCCATAAAGAGTTAAAGTGGCTAAGTAGTTTATGGATGATGAGGACTTGGTTCATCTTTGGAATCGAAATCTATAATGAGGATGTCAGTTTAATTTACTCCATGCACTCTCCTAATTTCTTTCTTGATGAAATTGTTCACCATATTTGTGCAACTTTAAACATAGTTATTGCATCATATATATATATATATATATATATATATATATATATATATATATATATATATATATATATCCCAATACCCAACAGATCTCTTTCATAGTGTAAAGTGGTACATACAGTTATGCAATTAGCTAAAACTTTCATGTTATCTATCATTACAAATTTTTAGGTAAGCCTTGAATGGAACTGCAGAGAATGTGGCTCGATAATAATTTCTTGGAGACTCTCATTTTATGTAGTGGGATGTTGTAAATTTGTTTATATTTTGCTTTGATTGGTTTCAAGTGATGTATTTAAGGTAATTGAATAAAATGATAACACTATATTATAAGTTTTATTTTTACATTGGTATGTACAAATAAATTATGCATTATTTTAATTTCTTACATATGTTGTTATATTCTAATTCGATATTTGATGTTTATATAATCATTTTTTGTTACATTCTATTTAGAATGTTCTACAGATATAGACAATCTGTAACATTATTCTATAATAATTGTAACTTCAATATAGACAACCTAATTAAATTATTCTGTTAGAATGTTATGTAAATTTAGAATATTACGTATAATATTATAATATTATGTAATAAAAGTTCATTTCATATGTTATAACAAAATTTAGAATATTACACTTTAATATCAAAATATTCAATACAACATAATTTTAGAATACTATGCTTAAATTTCATAATATTACATATAATTTTATAATTTTACATATTAACAACACATTGTAGAAATATCGAATATTTTGAATAACTAGATTAATATCATATCATTAAGTATTAAAAAGTCAAAATTTAATTAGGCATTATTATATTAGAATATTTTGCATATAACTTACAATGTCATAGAGTATTATTCTATTAAAGTATTCTACATATAGATTATAAAAACATACAACATATAATATTATTCTATTAGAATAGTATACACATATATACTACTTTAATGTAATAAATCAACTTATTCAAAGGGTAACCTATAACATTATTCTATTAGAATATATATATATATATATATATATATATATATATATATATATATATATATATATATATTAAATTTATGAAAACTTATAACATATAACATAATTGTATTAGAATATTCTACGTATACATATTATTTTAATAAATGAACTTACTTTAAAAAAAACCTAGAACTTTAATTTATTAGATTATAAATATCATATATCATAAACTACAATATTCTAATAATTTTAAACATCATACACTCTACTTATAAAATTTACCTTGAAAAGTGACTAAAATTCTAAGAAAAGATATAAACATTAATTGACGATAACAAACAACATATAAAATTATTCTATTAGAGTATTATACATATAGTTATTACTTAAAACATACAATACTATTTTGATATAACATTTTACATAGATAATTTAAACATCATACACTCTACTTATAATTACATAAAACATACTATATTATTTTGATAGAATATTTTACATAGAGAATTTAAATTTAAACTCGTCTAATATGTGAAAAATATTACTACCATTACACGACATAAATTATTAATTTTAAAAAAGACGTAAACATCAATTGACGATAACGAACAACACATGAAATTATTCTATTAGAATATTATAAATATAGTTATTATAATATAAAACATACATTATTATTCTGATATAATATTTTACATAAAGACTTTACTTTTAAACTCGTCTTTCATGTGAAAGATTACATGCATTTTCATTTAAAACATAACTACTGTTTCAACCACAATATTGTTTTATTAAATATTCACCAATCTTTAAACCTTCAAACCATAACTATTGTTTACCAAACATTCAACCATACATGTTATTCAAAATATAAAAAATATAGCCAATATTCAAAGATAAAAAGACTCATTAACCACTAAATTCCTGCAAATATTTTATCAATTAGATCAACAATTTTCATTTCACTGCATCGCTTTCTACACCAAGTTAAGATGCTTTAGTCGGTTAGATTTTGCAAACTCCTTAGCTTCTTCAATTAGTTTCGGTGATCATTCAATTTGGCTGCATCATGAAAAGTAGAATTAATGTAAACAAATATTTACCAGAACAAAATACCCAGAATATACAAACTACAGTCAAGTAATAACAAAAATCAAACGTTTTGTAACATTTTAAGAATTTCATTCACCACTACAAATCTCCAAACTTCCATCAATTCTATTTTTGGATACCTTATGCTTTCTTTTTCCATCAATCTTTTCCCTTCATCATATACCAATTTTCTTAGTCAACATTTTTAAATGCATCAAAACATATATCATAACTTTATTAACACAAAAAACTAAAGCAGATGCATCATTTCATAACCTAATAAAAATCAAAATATAAAAATATGTACATTCTAAGAATAATCAACATCTTGAAGAGAAGAATACAACACTTAATAATATGTTAACTTAGAGTATTTATATCAAATATCCATATACGTCAATGTGTTTAATGTTATACCTTGTCCTTTATTTTGCATTCTAATAAAGATCCATCAATAGAACTATCATTGTTTTCTTAGTTTTAATACCAACAACATAGTTTGCTCTTGATTTAGTCATTCTTGTCACTTGATCTGCATCAAAACATGCATCATGCGCTTTTTAGAACAAAATACTAGAATATTCACACTAAATACCATAAAGAAAAATAATACGTGAATTTGTCTATTAAATACTTGAAAAAAAAACTAGACTATTGCTATTATAAAGCGTAAACTACATTCTAATAATAATCAACATCATAGACTCTCCAAATAAAATATAAAGAAATTTTCTTTGAATTGTACATTAAGTTATGATAAAATAAAATCTAGAATATTATAATATTAACATTAGTAATCATATACTTCATTTCAATAATAATAATATCACACATTCTCCTAATAAAGTATAAAGAACTGTTCTTTGAATAATACATCAAGTTATGATAAAAGAAAATATAGAATGTTAGAATATGCAACATAAAGACATTAAATTTACACAATAAAGTCATTCGTGTATGAATTAGTTATGATTTATCAAATTAAACAATAACATCTGATTAATCAATAAAATAACACTCGAAACCAAATTATAAAGTAACACCTAACTTAACAAATCATAGTATCTAGAATATTATGTTATCGAACACTATTTTGCTAATATTTTTAATCGATCATCAAAATAATCAAACAAAGTAACATATGGATCAAATTAAGAAGTACCATATGACTTATCAAACTATCACGTAATAACAATTCATATTTTGAAATATATAGGATTATATATTGCATGGAAGTTCAAGGTTTATATAGAAGTGCAAGGTCTTTAACTGGTGAAAATATGTAGAGTATGATATCACACATTCAATTCAATGAAGATTTTAGAAATTAATCATCAGTTCACAACCTATTTAGCAAATGATTGTGATGTACATGACAAATTGGGAGAAAGAGTTAAAGAACAAGAATACATATTCAGAATAAATAGAATAGTATACTAATATATGCAGAATATTGCACATACCATAGAAAATATAAAGCATATTATATTAACATATGTAGAATACTATCCGTTCCACATTACAATTTATAAAATAATTAGAATATCACATATTTATATTTTAAAATATCTGGCATACAGTGTTTCATGGAAGTGCAAGGTTGATGTAGAATTACAAGGTGTTTAACTGGTGCAAATATGTAGAATATGATACTAAAATATGTAGAATATTATGCATTCTCATTCAAAATTCATAGAATTGGTAGAATATTAGACATTCAAATTTCAAAATGTGAAGAAAGCTATATAAAAAAGATATATCATGGTTTATTCACTTTTCCTTTGACTTTTTTGACACAAAAAGATAGTTATTTGGAATAGATATGAAGTGAAGTAAAAAAAACATTTTATATGAGAATCAGAACCTGAATCTGATTATGTTGAACCTGAATCTGATTATGTTAAACCAGGTATTTTTGAGATCTTGATCCGATTTCTTTGATTCTGTAATGCTATGTGATTGAAAGCTTGATTAAGGAACATAATCAGAATCACAAAGTTGAAAATATGAATCATAGTGAAAAAGAGGATTTTTGGGGTTCTTCAATTGAAAATCTCTCCTGTAATCAGAATGGGAGTAATCACAATGTTTAAGCATGAGAGGAATCTAATTGCTGAAATAAACACTTAATCCCGATTTAACAGTTCTTCAATTGAACTGTAGATCAGGAAAAAAAGGATTTTTAGTGTTCATCGAGGTGGAGGGTTTTGTATGTGAGAAAAATGAAGAAAGGTTTGAATCATGATGCAGATAAATTATACTATTATACGTTACCTGGAATGAATTAATCTGAATCCGATTCTGTATCCATTTGTTGGAAGAAGAAATTTGGATTGCTTTTGATTCAGGATCAATTGATAATTGAGCAATTTCAGAATCAAAATCAGAATGAAAGGTTGATAAGATCAGAGCGTTCTAATCTAAATATGAAGGAAACAAAAGATGTTGATGATCGAGAATGAATCAAACAGGTTTTATTGTTCGTATCGACATTAGGGTTTTATGAATCGGAATAAAGATGATTTAGAAGAATATCGAGTGTTTTTTGCTACTTGGATGAAATAGACAGTAAAATCCCTTTACTTCCCCTCCGCGCCCTTATTCTAATTCTGAAGTTCCATTTAATTGCAAAAATTCCACCGCCTCCTTATGCTTCCCTGTGGTGTAATCTGATTTAACTATAGCCTTAGATTATTCAAGATGAGTGGTCAATATTTGGTTCCCTTGTCTCACAAAATAGTATTGTCTCATATGAACCTAACACTATATATATATATATATATATATATATATATATATATATATATATATATAGTAAAAGGCAAAAGAATACTTCGCTTTGTGTTCACTGCATGGTTTCATTATATATATATATATATATATATATATATATATATATATATATATATATATATAATATCAAATGAGAACTCATACAGGTTAAGAACCATTTATCAACCCCTTTCATTAAAAGTGTTTTTGTTATTCAAACAATAATGTTTAAAATTGATGCTACTGGCGAAGTTTTTTTAGATTTTAAATAGTAAATAATTTGTTAATATAACGTCTCTTCGTATATTTGTTCAGATCTTTTGTTTTATGGTGATTATGAATATGATGTATGTGGTGTACACAACGTGTTTGATGAAACATCTCAACAAAACTCGGTAAGTTATTAAGCTGTGAATATGTGGTTTTATAAATTAATTTGTGCATATGTAAGTTGTTAAATTGTAAATATTTATTTTGTTGTAACGATCCAAAATTCGAGACCAAAAATTTCTTTTAATAAAACTTTACTTAAAGAAAAATCATTAATCCAAAACATAAACAGAGTATTAATTTCCAAAACACATGTTCGTTATCAGAGTAAAACATTCACAGGCTATCTAATCAATGGTGTGTGCCATGTGATCACCCCGAGCTCTTCCCTCCGTTACCGGAAGTACCTGAAACCAAAACTAAAAACTGTAAACACGAAGGTTAGTGAGTTCCCCACCCTACCACATACCATGCAGAATCACGTGCTACACATACCGGGCGACACCTGCTATCTTGGGCTTCGCCCCCTGCCTTGGGCATCGCCCGCTATAACAGCCCCACCGCTCCAGTCCCCGCCTGGCTTCGAGCCCCGCTCGGATACAAATCTGTTTCACTTAGGCCTCGCCTGTCACAGGGGCTCGCCCGCCAACAAGTAATAACACATAAACATATCACAACACATAAGCTAAACTCATATGACTGATCCTGTCCTAAGGCCTCGCCTATCCTGGGCCTCGCCCTTGTCTTGCTACTGATGAGTCATGGAACCCCGTCCACACTCCTACTGGTAGTGAGATACGGGCCCAACTCACTCTCACTCCTTCCCTAAGTTGGGCCTCGCCCCTGTTCTGCTACTAATAAGATATGGAAGCCCATCCACACTCTGCTATTGGTGAGATACGGGACCTCGCCCACACTCACCTCCCTACCAGGCACATACATGCATCACACAGACAACAAGTATAAACTATCATATAAACAAATACTTGGGCACCCGCCCGCTATTAATGGACCTCGTCCTGAATATCATACTAGCATACTGTGCCTAGGGCTAACCCTCGGGCCTTCTACTCATCACTACATGGGTCGGCATTGTGGCCTTAGACCCATTCACACAAAGGGAAACTCACCTACACTGGCTGAACTTGCTAATGATCTCACTAGCTGCTACTGGCAACTCACTGAAGTCCTGCTCCCCTTGCTCCCTGAACTACCAATATCAAAGCAACACTGAGCCTAACTGACCCCTGAAAGACAACCAAGTCAACTCTGGTCAAAGTCAAAGTCCTAGTCAAAGCCAACCTTCCAGGTCAACCCTACTCGCCGAGTCACCCTACTGACTCGCCAAGTTCATATGTTCAGAGTCCTTCCATTCACGTCTCAACTCGCCGAGTCAGTCCATGACTCGCCGAGTCTACTGATTTCTGAGTCCTAACCTGTCCAACTCACCGAGTCTCCACCCGACTCACTGATTCGAGTCTCAACTCGAAGAGTTTGGGGTTTCGCGACCTGACTCGCCGAGTCCAAGAACAGACTCGCCGAGTACAAGGAAATCTTCATCTGACTCGACGAGCTGTTCATCCTACTCGTCGAGTTGCTCCTGCTCTTCATGCTACTCGCTGAGTTCCACTCAAAGGAATCGTCGAGTCCATTCAGATCTCCTTACATGCAGAGGACTTTTGAGTCATGCATGGACTCTAAATTGTAGATCTACCCTTCCCAACCCTAGGGGAGAGAATGAGACATTTAAATAGGCTCCAAGTCCCGAATTTAGGGTTTTCCTCGCACAGACTAGACTTGCCGAGTCCCCTTGGCCGACTCGCCGAGTCGGTCACTTCCTCCTCGACTCGGATCCCGCTCGAACTCGTCGAGTTCCTCCTTGGACTCGCCGAGTCGCCCTTTAAAATTAGGGTTTTCTTTCCTTTCTTGGCCTTCCATACTTTGGGTGTTACAACTCTCCTCCACTTAAACTAAACTTCGTCCTCGAAGTTTTCTATGATCCACCGCCTGCGATTTGCCTCTAATACCCCACCAGTTATTCCAATCCCCGACCGCCTACCTTCGCTGGTCTTCCGCCCAGTCATTCAGACTAACATCAATCCTTGCGGATAATAATCTCGGGTCAACCCTGACCCTGAACATTCTGGAAACCCAATTTACTCAACCGACAATCCTTCTTGTAGTCTCCGAGTACTGCAACTAAACCCATGGGGGTTCACCCCTTCTTTCCTTGCACAATTTCCTTACCTTCCCAAGGCAACGCTCCATAACCATCTATCTCCTCTGCCACTGTGAAGACCCTATCTTCACCAAATCTATTACTCCCGCTACTCCCAGTATGGGTCATCATCGCCAGTATCCACTGGGCATTCTCTCTACGATCATTTGGTGTCGAGCACCCCACGATCAACTAACTGAATTCCACCATATGTTGCATACTCGCACTGCTACTGACTGGAAGTTCTTCTATTCCTTATCTGGCTTCCGAATGAACTGAGACCACCCTGGTCCCTACCAACCTATCAATATTTGGATTACCGGCTCCCACCGATCGCTGACCCAACACAACTACTAGTCGCTCCCAGCGACTTTCAAAGAAACTTCGACCACCTAATACTGCTCAATCTATCCTGCCATGCAGGCACTACAATTTCCTGGGATCCCCGATCCCTTATCTTGACTCTAAGGTCCCTACCAGGTCCCACCTGTGTTGCTAAAACTCACGGGCCTTGCCCACGGGTCTCACCCGCCCCTATCCTTCTAGTCTCGCTTGCCTAACTACTATCGTAAGGGCCTCGCCCACGGGTCTCACCCAACCATATTACTGAGCAACCCTGCTCTCAGGTCTCACCTACACTGCTATTCTCATACGGGCCTCGCCCGTAGGTCTCACCCACTATATCCTAGAGCGGCCTCTCCCAAGGTCTCACCTCTCAAGGGCTATACAGGCAAACTCCTTACCATTCTCATCCATTACCCATTCCTAATCCCTATCTGAATGCTAGGAGATAAGGGCCTCGCCCCAACTCCACCAACGAAGCTACTATGGAATGCTATGGCTTATCCGCAGTCTTACATCACCTTCTATCACTGTCTGCTATTGAATGCTACGACTGCCCCGTAGTCTGACAACACTTCCCACCACTGACTGTTGGTGAATGCTACGGCTTCACCGTAGTCTTACAACCCTTTCCACCACTGATCGCTAGTGACGAAGGCTGAGGCTCTCCCGCGGCTCTTCCATGCTCTACATGTTGTCTCTGCCACGATCTACTAACACGAAAGAATCTCATGCTATCTAACCTCAAGATCTTCGTTCCGGGTCATGTGAGTCCTACAGGCGATCCTTCAACCTAAATTCCCAACCACATACTAACCATCACCAATACACGCACTGGCTGAGGGGGAGTTTCTCAAACTCCTAACCCTGAACTCCTCAATCATCAAACGCTGAACTACCTCTTTTCCTTCTCAGAAATCGCGTACTCGTTTTGGATTTGCATGCTCTTACCATTGTACACTCGGAGGATTCTCCCCCACTTCGATCCTGCTTACACCTCGCTGCTCCATGAATGCAAATCCCAATCCTTGCTACCATTCCATAATCAGTCTGCTGAGGAATCCCAATCTTACCATAGCTAGGGATCTAACCAGTCCATTTCTAAAACTTTTACGGCTCCGAACTAGCGAGACATACCGAGTCCCTCCTAGGCAGGCTATAGATACCGCACCCTAAGTAACCTTCTCCAATAGAACCCATCCTTTAACTACTATCCAAATATCCAAGGTATGCAGATGGCATATAACTCGATCACAATCAAACCGCTCAAAAATAAAATACTCATACTGATAATGATGCAGAACCATAACAATATAATCATGCACAAATAAAAGAACTGAAAACGGAAATCGCATACCTGCAACATCTGGTGCTGCTTGCGTCTCCAAGGTAGCCATCTGAAAAGCCCTGCCTCCCACTGCAGGCGCCTCTACACATCCCTGACGGCCGTATGTGATCCTCAAAGTTGCAGGGGCAGGTGCCATCACCCGTCCTGCTGGAAACAAACTGGGGTACTGGGCCTTCTTATGGCCACGCTGATTGCAGTGAAAACATATCAAGTCTGATCCCTGAGTGGTGGTAACAGTACAATCCCTGCTAAAATGACCAGTCCAACCGCACTTGAAGCAGCCAGACTCACCACCGCTACCGCTCCTGCACGCGCCCCCGTGCGCCCTGCCACACTTCCCGCATCGACTGCGGTCCTGATAATCCCTTGATCTCGAATCCGATCCCTTGAGCCTTTTGCCTGAACTCGCGGCTACCTGAACCTCATCCGACTCCCTCTTCCAGATCTTCTCCAAATCAATTTCCCTCTCCCTGGCCCTAGAAATCATATCTTCCAGCATCCTACAGTCGGACCTGCTCACAAACTCTCTGATGTCAGCCCTCAACATCTCGTGATATCGGGCCTTCTTCATTTCCTCATCCGCGACATACTACGGTACGAGAAGAGCCCTCTCCCTGAACTTGATGGTGATCTCCGCCACAGTCTCAGTAGTCTGCGTCAAATCCTGAAACTCCCGTGACAACTGATGTACCTCAATAATTAGCGAAAACTCCGCCGTGAACCTGGCTTAGAAATCGCTCCAAGTCATCGCATCCAATGCGTCATCATCACCCAAAGCATGACCAATCTCTTCCTACCAATCCCTCGCTCTGTCCTTCAGAAGACAGGAAGAGAGTATGACCTTTTCCTCCTCAGGACACCGGCTCGTACGGAACACGTTGGCAACATCATCCAACCATCTACTGCTAGCAATGGGGTCCCTAGCACCATGATAATCTGGTTCCCCGCAAGCCCTAAACTCTCGAAATGTCAAGGTACGCGCTCCTATCAATGCCATCATCTCAGTACGGAAAGCTCCCAGCCTCTCATCCAAAATCTCCAATATACCCTCCTTGACCGTGCCAAAGATCACAGGAGTCTGATCTAGAATACTGCACGAAACCTCAGCTGATATCAACTCCCTCATCTGCTCCTCGAGCTGCTCGGCCCATGAACCCGAGCCTGATCCCTCTCCGACACCTGATCCGCCCACTGGTCTCTCTCGCAACGTCACCATGCTGAAACATATAACATAACCACTATCAGAATACTCATCACTGCTGCGAGACCAAACATACTCACTACCAGGTTCCCGGTCTTATCTCGGCATTTCCCGAATCGAGTACGGATCCTCTGCTTTCAGTAGTACGGGCCCATACTACCTTCTACATCTATCCGTACTTTCCTCAAGAACTGCTTCAACTCCACCAGGTCCCTTTTCTACTACTACTGCTCCCAATACTATCTCATCCTAGGCTTACCCTAGGGAAACCTCTGATTCAACTCAAACCAGTCCTCAACTGCTGAAGGTCTCCTTGTGACGCCAATTAGCCACCACCTGGATACCATCACATGTGATGAGGCTCAGATAATCCTTCAACTAAAAGACTCGTCCCTACAACGGTTGGACTCAAACAAGAGCTGCACAATAGGACCAAATCGAACACTCTGAGATTATCCAACCCTGATCACATGTGACGTGTCGTATCCACCTAATGGCTAACTCCCATCATTCAGAATCCCACAATGCACAAAGCAAGCAGCATTCAGACAAAGGGAAAATCTAACCATAACATACTCAAGCAATCATAATATCATACCAAGAATCTGAACTAGCATGCAACACAAACTCATAAACTCAGGCATAACCTAAACAGGCTATCCTACTACTATCTAACCAGTACTATCATGCAGCTCAAAAGCACACATAACAGGCACATAAGGCATCCTCCCTAGATCCTTAGTCCTAATCTAGCATGTTGTTCTATTAACTAATAATAAAAACATAGACTAGTATGGGTATTTTGGGGTACTTACTTGAGCTCGGTTGATTGCATGCACCACACCTCTTTTCTCTTTTCAAAGTTCTTTTCTTTCTGAATTCTTTTTGCTTTTCTAAAACTGTTTTCTTTCTCAAAATCTCTTTTTCCAAAACTGTCTTTTCATTTTGAAAACTTCTATACCAATTCCTCAGTTTGAGTTCAGACACACCCGAGAGCATGTCCGAATCCCTTAAACCAAGGCTCTGATACCAACTTCTAACGACCCAAAATTCGAGACCAAAAATTTCTTTTAATAAAACTTTACTTAAAGCAAAATCATTAATCCAAAACATAAACAGAGTATTAATTTCCAAAACACATGTTCTTTATCAGAGTGAAACATTCCCAGGCTGTCTAATCAATGGTGTGTGCCATGCGATCACCCCGAGCTCTTTCCTCCGCTACCGGAAGTACCTGAAACCAAAACTGAAAACCGTAAACACGAAGCTTAGTGAGTTCCCCACCCTACCACATACCATGAATAATCATGTACTACACATACTGGGCCACACCCGCTATCTTGGGCCTCGCCCCCTACCTTGGGCCTCGCCCACTATAACGGCCCCGCCGCTCCAGGCCCTGCCTGGCTTCGAGCCCCGCTCGGATACATATCTGTTTCACTTAGGCTTCGCCTGTCACAGGGCCTCGCCCGGCAACAAGTAATAACACATAAACATATCACAACACTTAAGGTAAAAACATACAACTGATCCTGTCCTAAGGCCTCGCCTATCCTGGGCCTCGCCCTTGTCCTACTACTGATGAGTAATGGAACCCCATCCACACTCCTACTGGTACTGAGATACGGGACCAACCTACTCTCACTCCTTCCCTAACTTGGGCCTTGCCCCTATTCTGCTACTAATAAGATATGGAAGCCCATCCACACTCAGCTATTGGTGAGATACGGGACCTCACCCACACTCACCTCCCTACCAGGCACATACATGCATCACACAGACAACAAGTATAAACTATCATATAAACAAATACTTGGGCACCCACCAGCTATTAATGGACCTCGTCCTGAATATCATACTAGCATACTGTGCCTAGGGCTAACCCTCGGGCCTTCTACTCATCACTACATGGGTCGGCATTATGGCCTTAGACCCATTCACACAAAGGGAAACTCACCTACACTGGTTGAACTTGCTGATGATCTCACTAGCTGCTACCCAACAACTCACTGAACTCCTGCTCCCCTTGCTCCCCGAACTACCAATATCAAAGCAACACTGAGCCTAACTGACCCCCGAAAGACAACTAAGTCAACTCTGATCAAAGTCAAAGTCCTGGTCAAAGTCAACCTTCAAGGTCTACCCTACTCGCCGAGTCACCCTACTGAGTCGCCAAGTTCATATGTCCAGAGTCCTTCCATTCGCGTCTCGACTCGCCGAGTCTACTGATTTCTGTGTCCTGACCTGTCCAACTCACCGAGTCTCTACTCGACTCACTGATTCGAGTATCAACTTGAAGGGTTTGGGGTTTCGCGACCTTACTCGCCGAGTCCAAGAACAAACTCATCGAGTACAAGGCAATCTTCATCTGACTCGATGAGCTGTTCATCCCACTCGTCGAGTTGCTCCTGCTCTTCATGCTACTCGCCAAGTCCACTCAAAGGACTCGCCGAGTCCATTCAGATCTCCTTACATGCAGAGGGCTTTTGAGTGATGCATGGACTCCAAATTGTAGATCTACCCTTCCCAAGCCTATTCCTCGCGTAAATTTGCAAACTTTACGTGTAGAGAAGGAGATCTAGGCAAAATACACCATAAATTAGGTTTAAGGCAAAGAGGATCCATAATCAACTCAAGGGCTAGTACTTTATGCTTCTCAAGATCATAATATGCTTAGATCCTAAGTAGCAACTTCATATCTGGCTTCTAACTCAAAAGGGGTACCTAATCATGGCTAGAAAACCCCCAAAACTCACAACCATACTAGATCTAAAGGAGAGAACGACTTAATACCTTCAATAACTCAGAAACTTCCCCCAAATCTTTAGATCTAAGGCCAATCCTTGAAGCTTCAATGATTCACCTTCTTCTTCTTCCTTCAAATCACCCCAAAATGTCTTGGAAGCTTGAATGAGCAACAATGGGGCTTATGGTTCGATATTCTGGGTGAAAGAGGCAGTAAAGGAACCCTAGGGGAGAGAATGAGACGTTTAAATAGGCTCCAAGTCCCAAATTTAGGGTTTTCCTCGCACAGACCACACTCGCCGAGTCCCCTTGGCCGACTTGCCGAGTCGGTCACTTACTCCTCGACCCGGATCCCGCTCGGACTCGCCGAGTTCCTCCTTGGACTTGCCGAGCCGCCCTTTAAAATTAGGGTTTTCTTTCCTTTTTTGGCTTTCCAGACTTTGGGTGTTACATTTGTGATTTCTTAAATTCTTAGTTAGTGTTTGGAATATTAAATTAATCTGTGAAATAATTTCTTAAATGTTGAATTAGATTGTGAATTCTATTTTTTTATAGGTATGTTATTAAGTTGTAAATTTAGATGTGAATGCTATTTGTGAAGTTTTTTTTAGAGTTTAAATAATGAATAATTATTAATATAATGTCTCTTTATATATTTGTTAAGATCTTCTACTTTATGGTGATTATGGATCTGATGTATGTGGTGCACACAACTTGTTTGATGAAATACCTCAATGAAATTCGTTAAGTTATTTAGCTATGAATATGTGTTTTTTATGTATTAATTTGTGAATATATAAGTTATTAAAATATGAATATGTATTTTTTTGATTCACTAAATTTTGAGTTAGTGTCTAGAATATTGAATTAACCTGTAAATTAATGTCTCAAATGTTGAATTACACTGTGAATTTTGATTTTTTTATATAAGTTATTAAGTTGCAAATTTAGTTGTGAATACTATTGGTGAAGTTTTTTTAGAGTTTAAACAGTGAATAAATTTTAAATATCATGTCTCTTTGTATATTTGTTCAAGTCTTCTGTTTTATGGTGATTAGGGATCTCACGTATGTGGTGCACACAACGTGTTTGATGAAATGCATCAATGAATTTCGGTAAATTATTAAGCCGTGAATATGTGTTTTTTATATAATAATTAGTGAATATGTAAGCTATTTAACTGTGAATATGTATTTTTTTGATTCACTAAATTGTGAGTTAGTGTTTGGAATATTGAATTAAGCTGTTAATTTGTGTCTCAATGTTGAATTAAATTGTGAATTCTATTTTTTTTTATCTAGATCTAGCGGTATTGGCACCGATGGTTGTTGGTTGTGTTGGTTAATGACAGCATATGCTAGTTGGTGGTGTTGATTCTGGTGGTGGTGGTAGAATACAAATATGTTATATTTTTCACTCATCTTCTTCATCGGTTTCAAATAAGTTATTCTGTTTTTTGATTCATGTATATGTTTTTCTTTTGATGTTTGGTTCTAAAATATGAGATAAATTATGTATATATTAAAATGTGAATGAGTTGTTTAATACGGTGACATATGACATTATACTTGTAAATAATCTATAAATGTATTGTATTAAACGGTGAATTTTGTATATTAAACTGTAAATTTTATTAACAAATTAATATAATAAATTCACAATTTAATATAAAAAATGTCTCCAGATATGAACGCATAAATGTAATTTTTAAGTTGATAATATGGATGTGAATAAATAATTTTGTGTATTAAACTGTGAGTTGACTATATTAAATTGTCAATTGACTGTATTATGTTGTGACTCCTTTATGAATTCTGTGTTTGCTTCTGAAATTTGAGAAGAAATAATCATTATACACATATATGATTTTTCTAAATTTAAATAAATTATACAAAATTTGAATTAAGAATATTACATAAATCGAACTTTGAAAAAAACAGTAGCCTTCCGATTTGAAAGTATAAATGTAAGTTTTAAGTTAAACATATGACACTTTAGTGTATTAAGTTGTTAATTTGTTATATAAAGTTATGAATTTTATTTGTTAAATGGTATTGACTATATTAATTTGTGAATTGATAGAAATTTAATGTGTTTTTTTTATAGATTTTATGTTAAAATATAAATGATTTATGTTCTTGTGAATATATTTATTTTTTGTGTTGTATAAGTACGTAAGAATATATTAGTTTTTTTAATTGTTTTCTATTAAATTGAAAACCAGTGAATTAATAAGTTTATTAAATTATGAATGTAGTATTTACCCTCTCGTTAGCATAGGTGGCTGCTAGCATCATGTGTTGGTGGTGATGGTAGAGTTTATGTTTGACTTTTTTAAATTTGTGAATTAGTATTAAGTTGTGAATTTTGAGTATTAAACTATAAATGGACTATATAATGTTGTATTTTACATAAATTTTGTGTTAAAAATATGAAATAATTATATGAATGAAAATATTAGACTAAAAAAGTACAATTTTGCCCTTTTCCTACCAAAAGGACAAAAACTAAGATTTTAACATATTTAGTAATATTCACAATACAATGTAGTTATTAAATTGAGATTCTTAAGGTTCTTAATCTTTTGTAGTTCTTATTTGAACCACTTCTTATATATATATATATATATATATATATATATATATATATATATATATATATATATATATATATATATATATATATATATATATTTGAAGCAAAGTTAAAGAACAAAGTTGGAAATGAGATTGTAAAGAATTGTGTTTCATCATTTGTGGTAAAAACAACAAACATTTTATAATACATATTACTCAGTATTTATACTAAAACAAAGAAGATGAAAGGTGAGCTACATTATGAATGCACTTTAAAATGGTAAATAACTATACTTATAAAACTAATAATAATGTTTATTATAATGCTGACTAATGATGGACAGTTATGGAAGAAATGGGGAATCCAATGGTCATTCAAAGATTAATGTCATAATACTCCCCCTTGAATGACGATTGTATCATGCCTTGTTAAAACCTTAATAGGTAAAACCTCATAGGAAAAAAAACCCTAATTTAGGAAAAAGAGTACGTGATTAATAATAGTCATTGGAAACAGTTATCTCGTTAAAACTCTTGCTGAAAAAACTCAGTGGGAAAAACTTTACTAAGAAAAGGATACAATTTATTTCCAACTCCCTCTGATGGACACATCATTTGATTTCCTTATTGTGCCTTATATGAATGTTGTGTACCATCTTTCTAAATTTAGATGTAGGAAGTGTTCTAGTGAACAAAGCGACCAAGTTGTTACTTAATTGAATTATATATATGTTGATGTCAAGCTCCTTTTGAAGATCACGAGTGAAAAGAACTTTGGTGATATATGTTTGGTTCTGTCTCATTTGATAAATCATTCCTTGAATTGCGCTATGCAAGCCATATTATCGTTATACAGTATGGTTGGAACATCCTTGTTAGAAGTCAGATCACAAATCTCCCGAATGTGTTGAGTTAAATTTCTTATTCAAATACATTCAAGCTTGCCTTATGCATTGTTATAATCTTTACATGGTTAGAAGAAGCAACAACTAAATGTTGTTTAACAGAATGCCAAAAAAATTTTGTACCTCCGTATGTGAATAAATAACTTTTTGGGATCTAGATTTGTGTAGATCAGATAAATATCTAGTATCCACATAACCAATCAACACCACATTTGATAAATGTGAGTAGCATAAGCGCATATCTATTATATCACGGAGATATCAAAGAATCTGTTTGAATTCATTCTAGTTTCTTCATGTTGGGAAAGAACTATATCTTGCTAATAAGTTTACAGTAAAAAATATATCAGGTGTTGTATCATTAGCAAGATACATTAGCTCACCACTAACATTAAGATATGGTACTTAAGGACCGAGAACATTTTCATGTTTTCACAAGGCTGGAACTGGTCCTTTTTGGTATTAACATGCCTTACCACCTCGGGTTATGCAATGGATGTGAGTTATCTATATAAAACCTTATTAAGAACCTTTTTTTGTATAGTTGGATTTTGTAACACCCACAAATTCGGTTAGACGCTTAGGATATTATAAGTAATAAAAATGACATTTTTAAATAAGGTTATTTAGGATAAATGAACTTAGCCAAAGTCATAGTATAAGTGAGAAGGATTGCATATATAGAGAGAATGCCTAAATCCAACTTCCTGAGAGGAAGTTATGATTGTTCAAAGTTTCAGCGTAGCAGTCTACGACTCAGAAACTGAATTCAAAATCAGTCGATTGTTAGGAAAAACAATTAAATGAGAGTTGAAGATCTCATCAATGGCTATCCTTCAATACTAAGACAGTCGAGAACGAATATCATATGAGAGAGTTATACATTTTTAATGGAATTTAATAGTACAAGCCTATTACAAATATAAATTTAAACTTACAATCAAAATTAGCTGACAAAGTCTAATTGAAAGTTGTAGATATCATCAATAGCTATACGTGGATATATAACACATTGAAAACGGAGCTCGTATGAAGAAAGTATGAATTTTTAACGATTTTATAATTTTTTGCGTGCAACCGCGCTCACAGACAGGAGGCATGGTGCGCTTCTAACAATCCACGAGATGGAGACACATTTCAGATCAGGACAAGGTCAGGTCATCACCTAACCATTTGGCGAAGTGTGTGCAGACAAGGTGTGTAGTGCACACCTATTTTTTTAGGTATAAATAACTTTCAAAATTCAACACATTTCCCATATCTTTCACTTGTTACTCTCTCGAAATTCTCTGTGTATTGGCCAAAAGTTTCCTTAGTATTAATATTTCGGTGAAGTCCTAGGATCCTTGAGTGCCCAACAAGTAGTAGCGATTGAGTAGGAGCTCTGCCAGTGCAATTTCCAGACTTTTTTTCTAGGGAATCTCTGTATGTTAAATTACAATATATATTATTTTAGTATAATATATACATACATATATATATATATATATATATATATATATATATATATATATATATATATAGTTGTTATTATGAATTTATAAATAATATTTTTCAGTGTTTCCAAGTCATTATATTTATTGATGTACTTACGGGGGTGATGTCTAGGCAAGATTTAGTGACTTGTTTAAAGTGGAATTTCCAAACAATATTCTATATATACCAAATGAACCCTACCTCCGATATGATCTTATTCTGGTTGCTCCTTACTTTATAGATCTTGATGTAGACATTGGAATCGTTGAACCATCTAGACTATCATTAGTCATAAGAAATGATAAACTAAGACTTAGTGACATTCGTTCCTCGGTGACATCAGAGGAATAAATAAAATATCAAGGAAAAGTTCTGCCCAAATTCAGAGGCATCTACTTTTATCAAGTAAGTGGATAGTTACTTTCAACTTACACATATTTATCAAGTATCTAATTTTCTTAGATGCCGTATGTATATATTATTTGAGTTCCTGATAATTTTTCTAAATGATCTAATGATTTTACTCGTGGTGAATATAAATGTATTTTATTATACTTATATTGTATCGGGTCAAAAGTGTATAGAGAGAAAAAAGATAATATAATGGTGAAAAACTATACCAGAGATAGAACAGTGGTGAGAGACCATGCCATATATAATATAATGGTGAGAGACCATGCCTAATCGAGAGTAGTAATCTAGCAGAGTCTTGATGAAGACCATGGACTCTTCTAGATAGTCTGATGGAACACTAGCAGACTCGCAATCTGTAGGTGTTAATGGATCATACAATCCGGGATTACAAATTATGTGTTCATTCGAGTACTATATCCCCCTCATGGTTTCCTTATTGACATGTATTACAAAGGAATCTCTGAGGCACTATTGTCTACTCGTTATTACATATATCCTTTAGGATATGCACCTTGAGATTACCATTTTAGGATCAAACAGTGAGAATAATGGGATTAGGTAATCAATATTAATCTGTTTGGTATGTTATATATACTTAAAACAATATAATAATAATATTGTGAGTTGAAAACCCTATGTGCTCACCAGGACCCTAAGCCTAACTCACTTAGTTTCTTTATATCAGAGATAACAGTAGGAAGCTACAATCCACTGAGAGATTCAAGGAGTTTAAGCCATTATTTAATGTAAGGCATGCAATGATTTCGTTTATGCTTATGTTTTTTTATCAGTTATGACATACCAAAGTTTATAATAATTGATGGAAAACATTTATTTGGAAATACTTTTATGGGACCAAATTCCACATTAACGAATAAACTTTGTATTAAATAAGCATTAATAAAAAGTTTCAAAATGACCGTAAAATTTGGGATGTCACAGTTGGTATTAATGTATTAGTTTAAGCGAACTTGGAATTTGGAGGATGTCTAGACTTAAACTTAGTATGCTAAGCGTTGATCGTGAGATGAGTGTCTATTACAATTTAGGTAATACACTTGAATTAACACCATCACTAGTCAAGTTTATGTAACATCCAAAAATTTGCAATAAATTTGGACTTTTAAAATAACATAAATCATATATTTAATGTCTTATATAAATGAATAGGAAACCCCAAGATCAATTCAATTTCTAAACGTTATTAGTTATAACTCTAAAATTTATGAAAACATAACCAATTCAATATAAATCCCAAAAAACCACCTCGACCCAATGTGTACGATCACACCCGGCTATCATGTGTACCTGAAACTTTATTTTGAAGGGAAAAAAGGGTAAGAAAAAATCTTAGTGAATTCCACACATACACAATATCATATCGTATAATCCTTACCCCTGTATACAAATACAAACAATATTAAACATATAACTAGGCGTGCATGTTAAAGAACAAATCGGTAACAAACATGCTCATACGGGGACACATTGGCTAGGCCCAATCACACTTGCTTAGTTTGTCGAGCCTTTGGGACACATTGGCTATTTCTGATACCCACTCGGATGTGTTGAGTCCTTCCACGCATAATCCCCAATACTTGAGGGAAACTACAATATTTTAACATGCCTATTACTACCCGCATAATCAAGACACATCACACACGAGCTAATGTAAAGAAAATGTAATAATACAACACAGTGTAGTGAGAAACTCACCTTCAAAAACAAAAGCAACATCCAAAGAAAACCGAACTCTCTCACACCTGCTTTCCCTTCATACTTCCTAATAGCAATAGATTGAGTTGATTTTAGTTATTAAAATGCCTAATTATATAATTAACCTAACGGGTAAATGTCCATATTTCTACATAAAAAAATTAGGGTCTGTTCGGGGCCTATTTTTCACCTTAAACTCCATATTTTTCAAAATTGCATCACATACAGATAGATTAACTTCTTATAATCAAAGTAATTCTCACACACCTAACACCTCCATACAAATTTTGTATGATTTATGGTGAATTTATAAAACTGCCTCACATAGCAGCTCATTTTGGATCAGTGTGAGTAAATAGTCGTTTTAACTTAATTTAAATCGCACCCACAATAATAGAGGGACAAATCAAGCCTTTACCCATCGATCACTAGGTTTCTAATTCCAAATTTTCAGTTTAGCCCCCCTAAAGTTTGCCATAATGGCAGTTTCTACCCTATAAATAATTTCCTTTTTACCAAAAGTTACAAAGAGGCCAAATTTAGACCCTCTTCTGTAAACTAGTGAAAAATACCTAAAGTACTTATTTATTATTATTATTATTATTATTATTATTATTATTATTGTTGTTGTTGTTGTTGTTGTTGTTATAATTCATATTATTATTGTTACTGCTCTTATTATTATTATTATTATTATTATTATTATTATTATTATTATTATTATTATTAGTGTTATTATTGTTATTATTATTATTATTATTATTATTATTATTACTATTATTATTATTATTATTAGTGTTATTATTGTTATTATTATTATTATTATTATTATTATTATTATTATTATTATTATTATTTATTTATTATCTAAAAGAGAGAAGAATACCGAAAAACTGAGTGTTACGCTTCAGGAAAAGATGCCTAATTTGCTTTTATGTGCTAAATGGTTGTATTATAGCATGCCTTTGGTTGCCTATCGAAATTGCTGCTATTATGTTTAAGGTTTTCTGCTGACCTAGGATTAGGAAATTTTTTGTTTAGGTTTGTAAATGTTTAATTACGGTATTAGAACTGACATATAACTTTTCATATTGATGAAGAGAATTATATGTCTAAATTTTCCTTATCTATATTCTCGCCTTGATACACTAGACACCGCTTTGGTGTACATAATGTAATGGTGAGAACCCATAATGGATTAGGAAATGGTAATGAGAATCAGAAGCGTAAGCCCCCTATAATTGAGTGTGATCCTGAAATTATGCCAATAGCTGAACCTGTCACAATGACAATGACTAGGGCTCTGTTAGATGTACAAAGGGAAGAAATAAGACAGCTTATCTGAGATAATGGAAAAGAACCCGATGTATCTGTCATACAGCCTAAGCTTAATTAGGAGCAATCTAAGGAAGGAAACACTTTTGGGACAGGTGTAACACCTGTGCTCCATAATGGTTTATCTTTATATTCATCAGGGGATAAACATGGAGTTTTGAAAAAAAATTACGCTAGAATGTTGTGCATGGATGCCCATGACGTGGCATCGAATAAAGGAATGTATAATTTATTGAATCGCCACGGCGTAGTATTAGGCCGCCACAGCGTGATAGCTGTTCTGGCCCAAGCCCACGATTATTTTATGGTTCTTCTGTATTTAACCTCTCTAATTTGAACCTAAGGTTCCTTATCAGCCTCCATCACCCTCTTAAGACCAAAAACCCTAACCCTAGCATCCATTTTTGAGTGTTGATCTCTTTGTAGTGTTTTGTTGTATTTTGGAAGGCAAAATAAGAAGGTGTTAACCCAAGGATCAAGCAACAACTCCTATCCATCTTTGGATCTCTGGACCATTTGTAAGTCCTCAAGTTTCTATATTGATGACTCTTTAGTTGTAGATCTAGTTTCTTAAGCATATTTTGGTCCCTAATAAATGTTCGGCTGGTTTGAAGAGATAAAGGTTGCAACTTTATGATTCTCCTGATTCCCATAAACAACATCTCTTGAAGATGTAGACTTGGGTTGGGGTTCTTAGCCTTGCATGAGTTTTTGGTCACTTTTAGCTCATTTTGACCAAAAATTGATTCTAGACATATATTGGAAATGCATGTCTATAAATCACCCACCTTTACGCTAAATCTCGTATTGGAAACTCTTTTGGATTGGTGGGTTAAGAACTTTATGGATTAAGGGGTTAATGGTTAAGTCGTTGTATTTTGTCTTATTTGCGTCTAGGGTTTGAGATCTTGATCTCTTTGGGTGTATTAATGGATAAATTTGGAAACTTTATCCATGTAGACCATATAATGGACTAGATATAAGCTTTGGAGATTTTGGAATCGAAGAAAATGGCTTAACACATTAAGTAGTTGGAAAATGTGACAACCCAGAAAATATGCCCCCAATCGTCGTCGATAGTTCAACAAAAAAACACGATAAAACAATCTTTTAAATGCCAAAATTTGAACCATCACTCTTATTAGCGTCAGAAACATAGGCTCAAAAATAAGTGCACAAAAAGTCACGTCACTTTGAGAGCACGTTCACATATTTAGATTCTACACGTTACCACCATCCCAGAAATATTCATTTCGCAAGAATCTGAAACAGTATGAGCGAGATATGACATTTATAGGAAGCAAATGTCTATCATACTGAAAAAGTTACTACGTCGAAAACTACAAGGAGATTGGTCGACTTTTGGGAAAAGTCACCAGCTAGAAAAATGTAGTACTACATAAAGTAGGAATAATGGATCAAAAAACACTTATAATAGAGATCATATGAGGAAGATATGATTTTTAACAATAATAAAAACATGTCAAAAAATGAAAGTCAAAACTAGCCAAAACAACCAAAAGGAACGTTGTAGAGAATGAAGAGATCTACACGAAAATATAAGATTCATCAAAAACGGAATTTGTATGCGAGAATTAAGAACTTTTGAAGTTTAAATATCTCGTCACGCATGCTTGCACGCAATGACACACGATTTAATCAAGATACGGGATGACATGGCATACTGACGTGACTACACGTGGCATGCTTGTATGGTCCGCGTGCATTTTTTCGGCGCACACCCTAAAACATGCTATAAATAGCAAGCTTCAACAGACCATTTTCCTCGCCCCCACTCACTCATTCTTTCTCTGTCTCAATTCACGTGCCACTATCCAGAATGTCTGCAGAAGTGCTAGCTTGTGGATTTCCACCGTACATCAATGGTTTCATAATTATCAGGTGAGTTCACGCCCCATTTTCATCTCTTTTCGAGGGGTGGGGGGACTACATGTCTAAATTACAACTTTATGTAATTATCACTAATTGTAGTTAGATAATTATGCCCATAACATTAGGATAATATTAGGCCGATAGTTATTCTACCCAAACTCTTTAGCTAATGTTATGCCTAGTTGTTATGTTGAACCACTATGATAGATAAGATCATACCTAGTTATCATGCTGGTCAGTTGCTAGGAAACGTTGAAACTTGTTTATATAGCCACCTTTGGATAAGCTTAGTACCTAGTGTTAGTCTACCCAAATTCTCGGCTATGCTAAACACTATATATATATATATATATATATATATATATATATATATATACCATATAAAACACGACGGGAATAACAACATGACCGACCATCGGAGGCCCCCAAGATAAGTGTTAGATGAGATATGATTCATGAACATGTTGATTGATATTTAGCTAGCGCCCGACCTATAATCATTAATTCTTTAAAGAGATACACACACACAGAGAGAGAGAGAGAGAGAGAGAGAGAGAGAGAGATGTATAGATCTTTACGGGATTGACACTTCTACGTGTGGTTGCTAGCTAGAACCCGAAGACAAGTTGAAGCATGTATTACTTTCTTACAATAGTGATGTCCAATGAAGCGTCGTGTTTTTCTTTCGGGATCAACAGTTATAGCTCAATTATAAAACTCATCGTAACTTTGTCAAAGTCAAACTAAAAGTAACTATCATAAAATCCTAAAAATAATTTATTAAAGTAGTGAGTGTATGCACAAACTCGGGGATGCGAGTTTAGGTAAACCAACTCTCAACTATCTTAGACTCCCACTAGGAACCTTCCTATGGATGTAGTGATAGTACTAAAAAACTCAAGGAAGTGAGTTTAGGTTAAACTAAAAATAAAACTATCATAAACTATGTGTAGTGATAGTTCACGCAAACTCAAGGAAACGAGTTCGAATATAAAATCCATTATTCTTGACGAACACCTTGTGAAATAGTGCCTACAACACAAAAAATAAATATTAGGAGAATAATATCTGATACTAACCTTGGGATAAGGTAACAAGTAAAACATACACCTCCTATCCAAATCAGGATTTAGGTTTAGTCACTAAACTATCTAAATCCAATTACCAAACACACTAGAAAAAATGCTAACACGCTAACCTAGGTTGATGTTATGATGAGTGCTGAATTAAGAACATCAACAAAGTATTTTCACGCTTAACAAACCTATAAACTCACCAACGTTATGTTGGCACTCTCAAAATCAAATGTATTCCTAGGTCAACCTACAGAGAATAAAAGACTAAACCATAGTATACAGACAACTATTGGACAATAAAAAAGGAATGAAAACTTATCACGAAAGCCTCTTACAGGAAGCCAACAACTCTAAATGTCATGTCACTTAGTGTTTCCACCACCAGGGCAAGGGTCTGACAGAAAACTAGCGCGCACGGTGTGACCTTAGGTCGATAAAGTGTGACGACCAGCAAATACTCAACTATATCATTGGATGAGGGTCATGGTGTGGCCATTGACGGCCATGACATGGTAGTTGACTAAACTCAACATTGGCCATTGACTTTGACCATTGACTTTTAGCATGGGTTGACTTTTGGTGAAATTTCTATTTTTAGAAGGTAGACTTAGGGTTTACCTATGTGGATTGTTAGGAGGTGTTTAACACCCATCTTTTCGCAGGGAAAGATGTTATCTATGGTTATCATGAGATTGAGTTTGGTTTTAGTCAACATTGTGATTCAAGTGAGTTTTCTCATTGTATGTAACACCCTGTCCTGAATCGTTTCCTATTCTAGGGTGGTAACCAAAGATCTAGTATTATCAGGCTTAGGACATTTGAGGAAATGAGATCTAGACAAATTTCGATACATGTGACGTAATTTAGATGATCAGGATGCTCGGTTAGTGTTTTGGAGCCAAGGGGTATTTTGGTAAATTGTCAGCTCAGGATTTTATGGAAATTGGATTTTTGTTCGGGAAACTTTATGGCAAGTATGAGTTGATAAAAGTGTAGAGCTTCTCATTACCTTTTCATGGATACAAGGATCTTCAAAATGGATTTATAATGAAGAATTTATGGCCTTCGGAGGCTGCAACGTTTAAGGATAACCCAAGTACGCATGGCATACCTAGGGAGTACGCATGGCGTACCGGTGCGAAGTTCAGCATATGAGGCGTAAACTTGTGTACACTTATCGTACTAAGAGGGGTTGATGGTGGATGCGAGGCCTCGTATGCTAGGCGTACGAGGATTACGCAGGGTGTATGAGCGTTTAAGGAAACCCTAGTTTTGAGATGTTGCACCCTATTTAAGCTCATTAAGTCCCTAGAGTTGTCCTCTTTGCTAACCTCCATATCTCCTAAACACTAAATTTCAACCCTTAGCCTCCATGGTTGTATCCTTGATCTTTTGAGAAGAAGTTGGTGCTTATTTTTCTCATTTTTGAGGGATTGAAGAACGTTGAAGGTGCATTGCCTGGTGGGAAGCTTATAGATCAAGAATCACCACTCATTTTCCTATCCTTTTGAGGTATCAAGTTTGTAACTTCGCTTTTAAATGCTCAGATCTCTTTATATCTTGGTTTTTATGCTTTTGGTGACTTTTTGGGTTGGTTTGATAAGTTAAGACGTTTTAGGGGCTTATCAGTTTACATCTGAGCATATTATGAGTTTCTCAAGCTTAAAGAAGCAAGATTTATAGTGTAACGGTCCCATACCTGATTTAACTCATCTATTAACTCCTATAGGGATCAAAGAGCCTCATTAAGCCATGCATGCACGTAAAGTTAGCAACTTTAGATGATAAAATATCTCAAGTAAGTCAGATCTAGGTTTTAGAGTGTTATCTTAATGAGTTAAGAGCTGAAAATGAGGATTAGCTGAAAGGGGGGTAGTATGATGAGCGTACAAGTGGGTACGCTTAGCATACAATCCTTAAGGTAAGTACGCTGCACATACATGCTGAGTACGCTCTGTGTATTCAACGGGTTGGGCCTCAGATTGTTGGATATTTGGTTTGGTCCATTTTTGGACTTAGGTGATTTGTGCCTTGTTGGGCTAATAAAATTTAAGTGTTTTTGGGCTAGGAATATTTTTAGACCTTGGTTTAAGGCCAATGAAAGGGTTTGGGCCCAATTTGGAAAATTGGGCCATATTTAGGGTTTGGGTGTTTATTTAGAATTTGGGCTTTTGGATTGGTGGGTTGTGCCTAGGCTTTGGGCCAAGTTGGGAAAAGGGAAACAAAGGTCGTTTACCCTAGTTTGGACACTTAGTATGGGTTGGGATCCGATTATTGATGGATGGTGATTTTGGTGATTGATAGCGTGGGGATTTTAGCGGATGTACTGTCAGAGATTTATCTGTTGGTTCAGCTATCTTAGCTGATTCTTCTCGCCATATCTATAGGTCAAAGGCACTAATGATGGCCTATTACTGGTTATGTGGAATGCTAGTTGTCTTTGTGTTACTTTCTTGGAAGACCATGGGGTAGCTCGTGGCATTTGTCTGGAATACTATGGGGGTAGCTCACGACACGTGGATGTTAGATAATGGGGGAATCCCATGGTATTTCTAAGAAAGAACATAGGGGTAGCCTATCGCACTTCCATGTAAGACCATGGAGGTAGCCCATGACATTTCAGGGAAAAGACCACGAGGACAACCCATCGCAAATGTATTTATGGTATTTGGTATTTTGGGAAACTCACTAACCTTTGTGCTTATGGTTTTCAGTTTATGTTTCAGGTATTTTGGTTTTCAAACGAAAGAGCTCGGATGATTGCAGATCACACACCACCTCGTTCTGCATTTTCTTGATTTATTCTGATGTGATATGATGATTGATACATTTCTTTTATTTAGATTTTTATGATGATGTTTTGGCATACTTGTTTCATTAGTTTAAAAACGAAAAATATTGGGTCTTATTTTTGGGACTTTACAAGTTGGTATCAGAGCCTTGGTTTGAGGGATTCAGACACACTCTTTGTAGCTGTATTGATTATCATGACATGTGCAGAATAAATATGATCTAGTGAATCATCATACAAATCATGAACATTAGGAGTAAATAAATTTGGTTTAAGCTTTCATTAGATCTAGAAATAACATAAAAAGTGGGTCTTGTACAAATCTCTCTCTAGACTAACACTCCACAATGATCATTACATAAATGAGTGTCACTCACTTCCTTATAAAGGAAAGACAACTCATTACACAATACAGGAGGGTAAGCACTAACTACATCCAAGCGTGACTTTGCACCTTAACATTCTCCCCCTCAAAGTTAGGATTGGATGTACCGACTTCAATATCCAACGAGCTCGCGCGATTAAGACCAGCTCCCCCTCAAAATTGTCATTCTTGAAAGATGAAAAACTGTTTTTCATTTATCCGTTGTTCGGATAAGTTAGGGAAAACATCATATATTTTGAAACACAGAGAAAACAACGAACGCTTCTTCTTCTTCTTCATCTTATCAAAATCGATTCTGATTTTGTGCCTAAAATCAGAATTGTTGCTTCAGGAATTATCCCAGTTTGGATTTCGTGATACCCAAGGCATATAGGGTCGAAATATCAAACAAGGAAAGTGTTTACACGATTCATGTTTGTGATCCAGATTTTCCATAACCCTATTTTGAATTCCCCAACAAGTAACATTCGAATGAACACTGATATATATATATATATATATATATATATATATATATATATATATATATATATAGAGTGAGAGAGAGAGAGAGAGGAGCGTTGAATCGAGAACATTTCTTATCGCAAGAACATTTGAGAACAAATTTGAAAAACACAAATTTTTTAATTAAAATTAGAAAATAATATTCGTATAAATCAAAAAAATAGTTACAAACAATTAAAAAAACCCACTAACTAACACCACTCACCACCCAACCAACACCACCCACCACCACCACCTTCACCATCCATCACCACCACCATCACCACCCAACCACCACCACCTGTCACCACCACCGACCTCCACAGCCTGCCACCACCACCCACAACCCATACCTACCACCCATCGCTACCCACCACCACCCGCCACCACCACCCATCACTAACCACCATCACCAACCACCACTCACTACCCACCACCAACCACCACCTGCCGCCACCATCACCGCCCAACCACAACCACCCATCTCAACCTACCACCCATCACCACCACCCACCACCACTAACCACCACCCACCACCACCACCCGCCACTACACTCATCACTAACCACCACCACAAACCACCACCCACCACCCACCAGCACCACCACCACTCGCCACCACCATCACCACCCAACCATAACCACCCACCTCTACCGCCTGACGCCACCACTCACAACCCCTACCTACCACCCATCACCACCACCACCCATCACTACCCACCACCACCAACCACCAGCCACCACCAACCACTACCTACCACCCATCACCATCACCCGACACCATTACCCACCACCACCACCACCACCAACCACTACCCACTACCACCCACCACCCACCCACCACAACCACCACCACCCACCTCCACCACTACCAACCACCACCACATATCACTACCCACCACCACCCACCACCCGTCACCTACCACCACCCGCCACCACTACCACCCATCACTACCACCACTCACCACCCATCACCTACCACCCATCACTACCCACAAACACCAACCACCACCCATCACTACTCACCACCCACCACCACCCGCCACCACCACTACCCATCACTACCCACCACTCACCACCAACCCCCACCCACCATCCACTACCCATCATTACCCACCATCACTAACCACCACCCACCACTAACCAACACCACCACCATCACTACCCACTACTACCAACCACTACTTGTCATCACCATCACCACCACCACCACCAACCATCACCACCCTATCAGCACACACCATCACCACCACCACCCCGCCTCCACCACCCACCGCCACCACTACTACCCCCACGTATAAAGATTTTTTATTTTGTTTTTGATTCATTAGGTTTTCTCTTGTATATAATCACATGTGATTATATGAATCGAGTCACATGTGGTTTTATGTATCGAATCATATATGATTTATATATTATTAAATACATATAATCACATGTGATTAAATACACATGAAAAACTAGTGAATCGAGAATGCAAAAATGAATATTGTCCACGTAAATCGTAAGTGAGTAGATACATATAACTACATGTGATTATATGTATTTAATAAAATATTATTTACGTGGGACGTATTTATTTTCGTGTTTTCGATTTAATAATTGGCACCGTGTATTAAATCACATGTGATTATATGTATTTAATCACATATGTGTTACATGGATAAGATTTCTTTTCATGTGTTGATTCAATAGTTGTTCTTGTGTATTTAATCACATGTGATTATATATATTTAATCACATATGATTCGTATGGAAAATATTTATTCTTGTGTCATTTCAATAATTGTTCTAATATATTTAATCACATATGATTATATGTATTTAATCACATATGATTTATGTGGACAATATTCATTATTTCTTTCTCAATTCAATAGTTGTACTCATGTACTTAAGCACATCAGA
Organism: Lactuca saligna; assembly: GCF_052625555.1. Taxonomy (NCBI): domain Eukaryota; kingdom Viridiplantae; phylum Streptophyta; class Magnoliopsida; order Asterales; family Asteraceae; genus Lactuca; species Lactuca saligna. Next base: position 80,432,467 of record NC_136425.1, on the reverse strand, counting down.
TTATATGTATCAAATCGCATATGACTTATATTGATAATATTCATGAGTCGATATTTTTTCTTATGTATTAATCATATGTGATTGTATGTATTAATCACATATGACTAATGTGGAAAAAGAAAAACTATTTAATCAAAAACGTGAAAATGAATCTTGTGTACACAAATCATATGTGATTAAATGTACAAGAACAACTATTGAAAAAGAATGTGAAAATGAATATTATCTATAATTAGATACATATAAGCTCATGTAATTAAGTACACAAGAACAACAACTAAATTGAGAACGCAAAAATAAATATTTTTCACATAAATTCTATGTGATTAGATACATATAATCACATGTGATTATATGCATTTAATCACATATGATATATGTGGACAATATTTATCTTTGTGTTCTCGATTCAATAGTTGTTCTTGTGTATATAATCATATGTGATTATATGTATCTAATCACATATGATTTATATAGACATCATTATTTTTTTTCCGTATAAATCATATGTGATTAGATACATATAATCGCATATGATTATATGTATTTAATCACATATGATTACAGTGGACAAAGAACAATTATTGAATCGAGAAAGTGACAATGAATCTTATCCACATAAATCATATATGATTGGATACATATAATCACATGTGATTATATGTATTTAATCAGATATGATTTATGTATAAATTTTTTTTTTTGTGGTTTGGACTGAATAATTGCTTTTGTGTAATTAATCACATGTGATTATATGTATATAATCATATACGATTTGAGGTGGACAAGATGCATTTTTTCCTTCTCGATTCAATAGTTGTGCTCATGTACTTAATCACATACGGTTATTCCTATAATCACATTTGATAAAAGACATGAGAACAATTATTGAATTAACAAAGCAAAACTGAATTATGTCCACATAAATCATATGTGATTAGATTCATATAATCACATGTGATTATATGTATTTAATTATATGTGATTGATTTCATATAATCACAAAGAAACCCACCCACCATCCACCAAAACCACCACCTGTCAATATCACCCACCCACTACCACCCATCACCACACACCGCCACCGCCACCCCGCCTCCACCACCCAACGCAACCACCCCCACCCCCACCTACAAAGATTTGTTATTATGTTTTTGATTCATTAGGTTTTCTCTTGTATATAATCACATGTGATTATATGTATCGAGCACATGTGATTATATGTATCAAATCATATATGATTTATATGTTAGTAAATACATATAGTCACATGTGATTAAATACACGTGAAATACATGTGATTATATGTTTTTAATCACATATGATTTACATGGACAATATTTGTTTTCATGTGTTAATTTTAATCACATGTGATTATATATATTTAATCACATATGATTCGTATGGAAAATATTTATTATTGTGTCGATTCAATAATTGTTCTAATATATTTAATCACATGTGATTATATGTATTTAATAACATATGATTTATGTGGACAAGATTCATTATTTCTTTCTCAATTCAGTAGTTATACTCATATACTTAAGCACACGTGATTATATTTATCAAATCACATATGATTTATATTGATAATATTCATGAGTCAATATCTTTTCTAATGTATTTAATCATATGTGATTTTATGTATTAATCACGTATGATTAATGTGGAAAAAGAAAAACTTTTAAATCAAAAACGTGAAAATGAATCTTGTGTACAGAAATCATATGTGACTAAATGTACAAGAACAACTATTAAACAAGAATGTGAAAATGAATAATGTCCGTAATTAGATACATATAATATAATGTAATTAAGCACACAAGAACAACAACTGAATCGAGAACGTGAAAATAAGTAGTTTCCACATAAATTCTATGTGATTAGATACATATAATCACATGTGATTATATGCATTTAATCACATATGATATATGTGGACAATATTTATCTTTGTGTTCTCGATTCAATAGTTGTTATTGTGTGCATAATCATATTTGATTATATGTATCTAATCACATATGATTTCTATAGACATCATTATTTTTTATCTATATAAATCATATGTGATTAGATACATATAATCACATATGATTATATGTATTTAATTACATATGATTACAGTGGACAAAGAACAATTATTGAATCGAGAATGTGACAATGAATCTCATCTACATAAATCATATATGATTGGATACATATAATCACAAGTGATTATATGTATATAATCATATATTATTTGAGGTGGACAAGATGCATTTTTTCCTTCTCGACTCAATTGTTGTGTTCATGTACTTAATCACATACGATTATACATATAATCACATGTGATAAAATACATGAGAATAACTATTGGATCGACAAAGCAAAAATGAATTATATCCACATAAATCATATGTGATTAGATTCATATAATCACATGTGACTATATGTATTTAATCATACGTGATTAGATTCATATAATAACAAAGCAAAATTGAATTACCGCCACCACCCACACCCACCCACCACCCACCAAAACCACCACCCGTCACTGTCACCACCACTTGCAACCACCCACCCACCACAACCGCCGCCACCACCACCACTCGTTACTACCATCACCAACCACCATCATCACCACCTAACCACCCCCACTCGCCACCACCACCCAAATCCACCACCCATCACCACCACCCACTACCTACCAAAACCACCACCCATCACTATCACCACCACTCGCAACCACATACCCACCACCACTACGCGTCACCACCCATCATCACCACCCTACCTCCACCACCTATCATCACCACCCGCTGCCACCACCCCCACCCCCACCTGTAAAAACCACCACCAACCACCGCCTTTTAACACCATCACCAAACATCACCACATGCCACCATTACCCATCACCACCACCCGTCACCATCACCCCTCTCACCACCCACTACCATCACCACTATCCGCCACCACCATCTCTACCACCAACTAACACCCACCAACATCATCCCCACCTACAATAATCACCTACCACCACCGTCACCACCAAGCATTACCTCACACCACCACCACGCGCTATTACCCATCCATCAACACCACCACCACCCACCATAACCACCATCCAACACCCCACCTATCACCCCCACCACCTTTTACCACTACCACCCGCCACCACCTACCACCTACCACCTTTTACCACTACCACCCACAACCACCTCAAACCAATTATCACCCACAGCCTTATCATCCATGACCCACCACCACCACTAAACTCCTACCTTCATTACCCATCGCCACCACACGACCACCACCCACTACCTATAACCACTAACATTGTTTGTGATTAAATACATATAATGGCATAAATAATGTATGATTATATGTACTTTTTTATATGTATTTAATCACATAAATCACATCTGATTAAATACATATAATCACGTGTGATTGTATGTGTCTAATCATATATGATTTATATAAAGAAGATTTGTTAAAACAAATCTTTTCCAGATAAATCACATATGATTAAATACATATAATCACATTCGATTAAATCATATGTGATTAGATACACATAATCACATGTGATTAGATTTATTTAGTCACATATGATTAATTTTAACAAAGAACAATTCTTGAATAACATATGATTAAATGTATATAATAACATTCGATTAAGTCATATGTGACTAGATACATATAATTACAAGTGATTAGATTTATTTAATCACATATGATTAAATTTGACAAAAAAACAATTATTGAATCGAATACGTGACAATGAATCTTCTCCACAAAAATCATATGTGATTGGATGCATATAACCACATGTGATTATATGTATAATCATATGTGATTATATACATTTAATCACATATGATTATATGTATTTAATCACATATGATTTTTCGCTTCAAAACATTTTATGTGATTAAATAATATAATATATATGATTAAATACATATAATGGCATAAATCATGTATGATTATATGTACTATTTTTATATGTATTTAATCACATGAGATTAAGTACATATACTTACATGTGATTATATGTGTCTAATCACATATGATTTATATAAAGAAGATTCGTTAAAATAAATCTTTACCAAATAAATCACATATTGTTAGATACATATAATCACATTCGATTAAATCATATGTGATTATATTTATTTAATCTCATATGATTAAATTTGAAAAAGAACAATTATTGATTCGAGAACATGACAATGAATGTTCTTCACAAGAATCATATGTGATTGGATGTATATAACCACATTTGATTATATGTATTTAATCACATATGATTATATGTATTTAATCAAATATGATTTTTCACTTCAAAAAAGTTTATGTGATTAAATCCTATGTGATTATATCATATAAGATTAATCACATGTGATTATATTATATGTATTCATTACATGTGATTTCATATATCTAATCATGTATAATTTTTTGCTTTAAAAAATTTTCTCCCGTATTAATCGTATGTCATTTTATATATTTAATCACATTTAATTTTTTTCTTGTATGTTTATTAAATTGCGATTAATTTATTATCGCGTTCACCAATAGTTGTTTAGATATGAATCAAAGCTACCCTACTAAATTACCGATTAATTAAATTACTCCAAATTGAAGGTACATCAATTGGTTACAGATTCCTCATAAAGAATGGAGTTTACGACGATTTGAAGCCTTTTTTTCAAGAAAATAAAGTCTAAAGTTTACAAGAACTTGATTTAGATGCACACCATCTCCTTTTAAATAAAATCCTCTACCACTGCTACACTAGCAACTAAATATAATAAGAAAAAAGATGCATTAGCCCTTCAATTTGCTTAAACATCTTAAAAGTGAATCAAATATTTATAATACCTGTTTTTAAATCTGCAATTCCAAGAAGTTCAACATGCTCAACATATTTATTTAATTTGAGCTCTGTTCTTTTCTCTCCACAACTGTGGACAACACCGGAGAACAACATTATTTGCCAAAATATATCACCATGTACAAAATGCATAATTGACAAGAGATGATGAATGTTATGGCCTATGGGATACACATGTATTTGAAGAACAAGAAAGAAAAATAATGTCCACCTCATCATTGTTAACAGGAATTGAATCATGCATAAGGTTCCTAACTACTTCCAATTTTGAATATAATGTTGCATGAGCCTCCTGAACCTCAACATCTTTCTTTGCAGTTGAGTAATTTTTTTCCTCTGTATTTTTTTTTTATCATGGAACTAATATATTCCCTAACCATTAACCTATTCAAATTTGCAATTTAGTGTTAAGTTCATTATGATAATGAAAAGCAAGATTTTCAATTTTCCCTATGAAAAGATTATTCCTGTTAAAGTCTTTGCACAACTGTTCAAACTCAAATTATCAATAAATCAAAATGTAAAGAATGAACCAAATGTTATGCATACATTGTAAATTCTGATTCATAAGTTATATAATATAAATACAAAGAACAATCCAAATGAGGCTGGTTTCATCACCAATAAGAAATTGTCATGGAGAGAGAGAGAGAGAGAGAGAGAGAGAGAGAGAGATAGGGGACCTAATGGTGCTCGTTTCATCACCAATAATGTATAGATGTCAATAACTTGGTTGATTACATATTAATTTTCCTCATAATCATAACAGATTTTTGAAGTATTTCTAAATTTGAGACTAGAATGAAACAATGATTCAAATCTGTTTCCAGATGATATATTTGCGAGATTGAAGCTTAAATATAAAAAACAAATTCAATATCATGTTCAAATTATCAAATCAAGCAAGCTATGATAAGAATTGTTATCTCTGAGTTTTCAGAAATTGAAAAAATGACAGTAAAATAAATCGATATAATTGAAGAAAATCATACCAAATCATAAAAAAATTTCACAAATATGTTCGAGATTAACATTTCTCCCACACTATATGAGTAGATGAGAGAGAGAGAATGAGATAGAGATAAAGAGAGAGGATTTACTTTCTCAGGGCATCCGATGATTTGGGAGACAACTTTGGCGGCTTCACAGAAGATCCAATCGATGTTAACATCGTCAAGGCAAACATCGTTGGAGATCTGGACACAGGGCGACTTATGTGAGTGTATATGGTTCTCTTATCTTTCTCTCAACTATGGTTCTTATCGGAAGAAATACACAAAACCAGTAATCGAAATGAAGAAATTAACAGAAGAAAAAAATCGATCGAGCTCTAGAGAATCTATTTACTATCAGAAATTTCAGACTCAACAATACTTTCTCTCGAGAAAGGGAGAAGGTCGATCAATTTGATTTGGTTCTTCTGGTGAAGCAATCGGCATTGGTTTCTGTAATTTCTAAATCTACTAAAAACCAGATCTGAGAAAGTGGAGATGAAATGTGTTAGAACTACGTTCTATTAGTATCGATAGATTCTATGCAGGAAAAAAAAATTAAGAACGTAAGTATGAACACAAGAATGGCTTTAAATGTGTCGTATGATTAAACTTCAACACCTCAGAAGATCTCGATTAAGAACTTCAACTGTAGAGGTGCTTAGGGTTACAAAATAATAATAAATGATAATCACAACTATCTCTAATGAATACATGCATGAATTATTTATAATACAACCCTACTAGACAATCACGGATGGACGGACCCAATCTGGATACAAAAAATAAGCCCATGACGCAATGTAACTAGACTCAACAATCTTCCCCTTTGTGTCAATGGAGCTGAAAGCTCACTTCGGTTAAGCTGCAGAAGACTTCTTGATTGTCTTGAACACCTTCAGTATGATGGCCAACAGATGATGACGAAACATAATGTACCACCAAAGCATGTCTGTGAAGTTCTTCTTGTTTGCTTCTGAATTCTACTTGCACTGATGGATAATATTGATAATGTACTCCAAGCAACCAGTTGAGAATAAATGTTTATCAGTAAGAGTGAACAGAAAACGATTTGCTTTGCCTCTTGTGAACATCACAGTAAGATGTGCATAATTGATTTGGTCCATCTTCATATTGTTCACATCTCCTGGTTTCAATGTTGTATTGACAGTCGGTTTCTTGTTCATCACATTTTCTATCTCCTAATCCATAGCAGCAACCTCATGGATGTAAGAGGCCAACATCCTCTTCAAATGATCCAATATTGGCTCACATTTTGTTGGATTGGTGAGCAGAATGTTAAACAACAGGATCCAGTCATGAGGATTTAGATTTGGAAGATCTGCCAGGGAAATAATCGACACCGAGTTTGTTGATCCTCGTGTGATTTTGAAATTAACATTTATGAACTTCCCAACAGGTGTAGGTTTCAGTACCTTTACAGTAACTTGTTGGATTAATGTCTAAGTCCATAACTATAATTGGTAAGACTTGACCCGACTCGGCATGGTCCATTTGGGTTGCATGGCATCATGCACTTGGATAGACTATAATGAGAGAAATAAGACACTTATGGTTATTAATATATTATAAGTTCTAGTATATTAATAATAAGATTATTTAATTAGTATTGATCAAGAATTAATCTAGGATTAATTAAGTGATCAAAAGAAGACTAATTAAATATATGGGTTGATTGTGTAAATCATCCATACTTATATAGTGGGCTAATGCTCCATGGATTATCTAGTTGGGCCAAAACCCATATGATGCTCCATGGATGCTCCATGGTGTATTTGAACCCATGGATCCAAGGAAATGGAAAGTCATGACAATTAGGGTTTACCCTAATTGTAACACTATATAAAGATATTATTCTTCCCAAAATCGGCCACTAGATTATTCTAGAGAGGGCTAGCCGATTTTCATGAAGTGTAGAATTCTCTCAAGTTATTCCAAGTGTATTTGGTGTTGTGTGAACCATTTGAGGTGTCACACTTGGGGCACTAGGCACTCAAGCTTTATGAAGACATTCTACATCAAAGAGGTATGTATTCTATCTTGTTATATTGATAGTTTTGTATGTTAGATTAGGATAATACCTTGGATGTTCATATTTGCATGTATAATAGAGAAAACATAGATCCAAGGTATTTAGGGTTGCATGTACACTTAGGAGTGTTAGAATGCTCATAACCCAACAGTGGTATCAGAGCCTAAGCTTGTTTTCTTGTTATACCTGCAATAGAAGCTGAAAAATCGAAATTGGTACTGTCAGCCCAGCAGACTCACCGAGTCCATGAAGGGACTCGACAAGTCAAAGGCAAAATGAATCCAACTCGCCGAGTTGTGTTCATGCACTCGACGAGTTGGACCCCAGACAGCGTATCTTTGAGGTTTTTGGCTAGAAATGGACTAGGAACATTACCCTAAGTTGTTTTTGAACTTATAAACTTGTTTTTTGATGTGGTAATGTTCATGCTAATCCATTTTCAAAGATAATTGTCAATAGATTCATGTTTTGTATTAGTTTAAAGGTTAGACTAATTACATGAAAAAGTTTGATTTGAATAATCTTGTTCTTATGAGTTTCTTAGATTAATAGAAAAGTTGAATGAAATAGTTGGTTTCAATCCATTTTAATCTAAGAGTTGAGTATAAAATGTGTTTGTGTAACTTATCCTCAAGTTACATGAAGAGTCACATTAAAGACTCATAAAACTCATAAAGTTGGCAAAGGTTACAAAAATGAAGAGTCTCTTCATTAAATAAATATAAAAAAAAAAAGATAATGTAACCTTAATTAATTTCATAAGTTATAAAATAAAGAAAAAGTTAATTCTTTATTAGTTTAAAGTCTTCCATAATTTGTCCTCAAGTTATGGAACTTGAAGAGTTTTTGGATTAAAACTACTTTAAACACATAAGTTATGGAATCAATTAGTTTTGAATAGTTTCAAAACTTGCCCTCAAGTTTTGGAATTTGTAAAGTTTTCTCTTATGAATACTTTAATTCCAAGTTAGCCCTTAGAATTTTAAAAGTTAAAATTCAACCCTTATACTTTATAATATTATAAGTTAATAATATATATATATATATATATATATATATATATATATATATATATATATATATATATATATATATATATATATATATATATATATATATATATAAGAGTAAAGTCGGTCTTACCGCTAGTACGCCTCATTCACGAAGCCGGTCTATAAGGTGGGTATAAGGTTGTTGCCTATAAAATGGCAACTTAATGGGTGTCCACTCTCACCCACCGCTTGCTTGACTGGTGGAGGGTCGTTAGCCGAACGGGTTTGACATGACTATAATTCTCCCTTCATTAAAAGTATTAATGATAAATACTAAGTAACTAAACTCTTAATAATTCCCAGTCTTAGTTACTTAGGAAAATGTGAATAAGGTGCTAATCCATGAAATTACACTTTGCACTTTGTTTAAGTCGGTTAGTGGAGCGTGTGTGGTTAACCGGCACACTAACTCGTATTTAACAAGGTATGCAAAGGGTAACTTAATGTTTATCATAGTATCGATGGAGCGTGTGTGGTTAACCGGCACATCGATTGAGGGGTAAACACTTAAGGGTACCAAGTAATTTGCATGGTTACTTCACACCTTGTTTTGTGATCCTCGGCATCCCAGTCACAAAACCTGAAGGGCACACTCGAGATTGAAACATGCCATTGAACAGTTCAATGAATCTCAAAAGATCTAGGAATTTCAAATCCAATTAAAACCTAATAATACATTTCGTTTATCTTGGTGGAAATTGGTGAATCGTCATTCACCTACCTTCAAATTGTTTCATAGCTTGGATTACGGCATACCTCTTCTAAGTTATAAAATAGTCTGTTGGGTCCTAGCCTTAATATTTCATATTGGGTGTCATATTAAGGACTTTAAATCAACTATCTTGAATATCTCCCAAAACATGTCTGGTTTAGACATTTATGATCTTCCCAAATCTCTTGAAACAAGCTTTCCTAAATGAAGATGATGCCCCATGGATATCATACTTCTCTCTCCTCCTCCAATTATTCTCCCTAACCCACAAGTTCTTGAAAAATTTAAGGTCACTCGAACCCTATTGGCAAGACAAGGTCTAGGTGTGATCACATCTTGGAGATGTAGTCACATATTGACAAGCCGGGAGAGTTGGGTGTCAATGTCTTGAGAAAGTTGGTGGTTCAATCACTTTCTAAGTCACATAGTGAGTTCCTTTGGGACACCTATGAAATAGACTATGACAAGACCCTTAATGATCTTATCTATTGTTAAGATCAACTTCCTGAAACTTTATGGACATTGACAATGGTGACACTGGAAATACAGAAAAAGCATTCTCTTCCCAATGGAAAGGGATCGGCCATAGTCAACTCGGTTGAACAAATGGTAAAGAGAAAAGCTAAGTCTGTGATAGTCCCGTGTACCATTATCAAAGGGTCCATATGTTTATATTGCCAACAAAAGGGTCATTATTTGCGAAGCTGCCAAATTTACCTAAGGGTGTTAAAGTCAATAAGGTTGACTCTACTTCAGGTAAAGTCCACTACTCTAACTCTGTTAAGTTTCTATTCTGAGATTCTTGATGCATGATGTGACTGGGTCACATGGTAATGTTTTAAGAATCAAAGAAAAGTAAAGGAACTTAAAGAAAGAATATGTTGAATCTGATCGCATAGATGGATTTCTATCGTGTAGTTTGAAAATCGGATTCTTGAGCTACTTCTTAGGAGTTATGAGATATTGCTAAGGAATAGATAACAACAAGTTTTTATATGGATTGTAAGGATAAGTTTTTCCACATAGTTTTTAAAATAAAAGAAAATTTTGTTTTTTATTTATTTTAAAAATATCCTTACAATGGTATTTGAGGGAAAATTGTTGCTTATATGATTCTATTAATAGCAAGAGTGGAAATATGAATTGATTCCTTCATTTGTGGTAATGTCTAAATTTACCAAATAAGGAAAGATTCTCATCACCAAGTCTCAATTGGACCGGGACTTGGAATCATGCAAGTTGTATAGCATGATGAATGAGAACTTTTCAAGTATTGGAAAAATTAAGACTAATTACTTATTCACATGGATGTGTGAGTCAAGTAATGGACTAAGGGATCGAGCACATAGTCATGTGCACTGATTAAGTCCACCACAAAAGATGTAAGGCTATTCGTCATAGTTTACTAAAGCTCAGTAAATATGATTATACTTACAAGCTTAAGTGTAACTCTGAGACATTGGAAAAGGTTCCAATGAATAGCAGAGCGGATAAGAAGAATCAAATTAGGCAGAAGGATAAAAGTTTCTCAAATCTGAAAAGATGGGAGAGTACTTTAGTATCAGTTTTGTGATCATCTTAATGATTAAGAAACCATATCAAAAATTAGTTCTCTAAGGAAGTCTTAGTGCATTCTTATGACTAAGAAGAAGGGATCTTGAATTGTTGAAATGGTTAAATCAAGAAGATGAGTCATACTTCGTTCTAATACAAGTCTTAGAGTCGTACTCCAAGATTGTAATTTGAGTGACATGTCTTAAAGAAGGTTTAAAACACTTATCAAATGTAAGAGTAAAAGTTTTCTACTCTTGTACATTTGAAATTGGTAAGTTGTGATGTTTTGGATAAAACAAAGACCAACTAAGGCCAATTGTGTGAAGTGTTTGTCTTGATTAGAATCCGCACTATCTCTTGGATGTTTGACAAGGGAGTCTTATAGGTCAAGAGGACAGTGGGAGTCTTAAAGGTCTTGAAATTCTCAAGAACTAATCAAGAATGAAACCTGAAGTTCTTCACTAGCACACGACTTGAGGTTTATAACCTATCGTGTTGACATATTCTGTGCCCATTTTAGTTAAAGTTGGCTTTGCATATGAGTTCTTAGAGTTCTCAATGTTTTGCACAACAACTTGGAAGCAATGGTAGGCCCTTGAGCTGCCAGGTGGCAAGAAATTAAGATTGAGTTCAATCCATATGGTTTTGGATTTGTCATTATCCTTGTCTTGTGATTATGGTTTTGACAAATTCATATGGGTAGGAACTCATACACCAATAAATCTAAGTGTCATAAGGTTTCTCTCTGATTCATGAAAATGATGGTGAGGAAACACTTCCACTAAGTAGATTTTAGCTAGATAGCAATTGGGATATTTGCATTCTCAAAGTCATTAGTGGAGCGTGTGTGGTTTACCGGCACACTAACTTGGACTTGTGAGAAGTGGCAAAAAGGTCTAACCATTATGATTACGACATCCCTCTTCATAATTGTTTAGACACACAAATGTGCTATCTAAAGGAAGGTGTATGTTTTTTGATAAAGTCTTATCAAAACAATCTAGTATCAGAAATCTGAACTTTGGTCAGAAAGTCAATAAAGTATTGATTTCTAGAAGTCAAGCTTTCTGAGTACATGTCAAAGCTAGTGGGAGCATAAGTGTTATGCTAATAATCATCATGTTAGTGGGAGCATGATAATTACGATAAGTATTGCAAGTTAGCAATGTTAATTATAGAAAACAAAAGGTTTCAATTGGGAAAAAGTTGTTTTGCTATAATTAAGGGAGAGGAAATTATATTTCATCTCAAATCTATAAGCTTAGATCGTGAGGTTTTAATCATTTAGTCAAGGATATATATGAATTTCATGTTGGAATGGCTCAACATAAGGAAATTCTGTGGAAATGTTATAGCAAAAGACTGGTTTAGTCTTTATGTGAGACATCATGAATCGTGTCCCATATGCTTCGGATATAGGATCGATTACATGTGCTATATTCATCCTTTCTAAAAATTTCCAAATGCCTGGGGCATTAAGAAGGGAAAAGGTTTAGAACTGGATATGACTAAAAGGATTAAACAATCGTCGAGGACAATCTAAGGTTTACCAAAGATTGGTTGCTCAAGGACAGTTAGAAGTATAGTGATAATTCTGGAAGGACCATATTGACATAATCTGTAAGGAGGCAACTCTTGTTCAGAAGTGATAGTCGAAATGGAATCTGGAAATGTTTCAAAGTTAGAATTTTCAATCTGTGTAAGATTAAGGAAACTTAATGCAAGAAGGATGGTTCCAAGGACTTGATCTCCTTTGGAATGCTCTGTAATGATTGTTGTTAAGTCTTTCTGACTTTGTGCATAATCATTACAAGAGGATCGATGCATATAAGTTTAGAATCTAACAGATTTTAGTAAATAACATGAATTTGGAATTCTTGCATTTGCAGTAAGGATTTGGGAGTGTGAAAAGAGAATCATTGAAGTTATGTTCATTTGATCTAGTTCACAAAATAAAGATCATAGACAAACATATTATGCATACTTGGTGTATGGCATGACTAGTGTTTAGAAAACATAGTGTGCATGCTTGGAGCATGGGACAACTATTGTTTTAAATTCAAGAATAATGTTGATAGCTGAAACAGTATACAATGAATAATGTGTAATCATATGGTGATAAATAAAAGGTGTTTTATTTATATTCATAAGTTCTGAGACCATATTGGATTCAATTATTATTGTGTTTCACTTTGCATGTTTTGACTTCCCGAATAAACTAGGTTATTCTTCCGGAATGACTAAGTTGTTCAAACCATCCACAGTCGGTCATATGTTGGAAGTAGATATGAATTAAGACTGTCATGGGTTGGCTTGTAGAGGTCTAAGATGTTGGACAAAGGGCTACAACACTCATGAGTGCTCATAAGTTCTGAGTATTGGATTCAACCCGCGCTCATTGGAATCACTTCATGGATTTTATCACGAGTGATCATGAGACGATAATATCTTATATTCTTCAAACCTAGAGATATGAGTTGTTACTATGAGTTGGTTGTACATTGATTGCACGAAACGCATTGGTAACTCGATGTTATAAAACGTGTCTTTGTGTATGATTCAACAAGTAGTAGAACAAGCCATATGAGTCAAAGTTTATCCATTCCTTTTACCTTCGGGATAAAAGCGATATCTGTGGGCCCCTCGATGATTTGATGATGACAAATGGAAGTGCTCGGCCGGGCCAGGACTGATTTGATTTGTTCAATTAGTCAATCGTCATAAATCGGAAATCGGGAAACAACAAATGGACAGAGAGAATGATTATAATCCATGTCTCAGTCCATATGATATCTAGAATGGAGGAATATATGATCCCTTATCTAATGGACAAGTCTTTGACAAGATCAGAGTTCATCTACAAGGTCAGAGTTCGACAAAAGCTTTTGAGAGCTACGATTGCCAGTTGGTTCCTGAAGTCATACGCAATAATAGTTTTAGACTTATCCAAGTGGGAGACTGTTGGATTAATGTCTAAGTCCATAACTATAATTGGTAAGACTTGACCCGACCTGGCATGGTCCATTTGGGTTGCATGGCATCATGCACTTGGATAGACTATAATGAGAGAAATAAGACACTTATGGTTATTAATATATTATAAGTTATAGTATATTAATAATAAGAATAATAAGATTATTTAATTAGTATTGATCAAGAATTAATCTAGGATTAATTTAGTGATCAAAAGAAGACTAATTAAATATATGGGTTGATTGTGTAAATCATCCATACTTATATAGTGGGCTAATGCTCCATGGATTATCTAGTTGGGTCAAAACCCATATGATGCTCCATGGATGCTCCATGGTGTATTTGAACCCATGGATCCAAGGAAATGGAAAGTCATGACAATTAGGGTTTACCCTAATTGTAACACTATATAAAGATATTATTCTTCCCAAAATCGGCCACTAGATTATTCTAGAGAGGGCTAGCCGATTTTCATGAAGTGTAGAATTCTCTCAAGTTATTCCAAGTGTATTTGGTGTTGTGTGAACCATTTGAGGTGTCACACTTGGGGCACTAGGCACTCAAGCTTTATGAAGACATTCTACATCAAAGAGGTATGTATTCTATCTTGTTATATTGATAGTTTTGTATGTTAGATTAGGATAATACCTTGGATGTTCATATTTGCATGTATAATAGAGAAAACATAGATCCAAGGTATTTAGGGTTGCATGTACACTTAGGAGTGTTAGAATGCTCATAACCCAACATAAATATCTTCTATGTGCACCATGTCAAGTAATGCGGTTGACCATACTACAGATAAAAGTCGATAAGCTCACGATCAACTTTTGGATGTGGGAAAGGAACTTCAACAGTCAAATCAAAGCAATGAATGTGAATGCCTTTCGTGTTATCAGCATGTCGAACTGTGAATCCTTAGAATTGTCACAATCAAAAGAAGTGATAGGTTCCAACTAGTAGACGCTTGGAAACTCTATTTCCTCATTGATCAATGTTTCTTTAGTCAAGAGGGGAAACAAGGTCTTCTTGCAGTTTAAGGCTTCTTCTTCTTCCTTGTTCCTCCTTTCCCTTTCCTCAACCTCCCTTGCAATTCTCAAGGCTTCATCCAACTCTCTGTTCATCTTTTGTTTAAGAGCCTCAGCAATAGTTTCTTCTTCTTCATCACTATCTTCATCAATCCCTTTCTTCTCATCTTGAGAACCAGAACCCGAAGCTTCATTACCCTTCGGTTCGGTTGTAACATCGACTTTCGGTTGGGGTGATTTAGTCTCGGTTTTCACAATGACCTTCGGTTGAGCACCTTCTCCCCTTGTTTTGGAGATATGAATTTCTCTTAAACACCCTTCATCTCGTGTAACAATGCAAGGGCAGGAAAAAGTTTTGAAGTGAGATGATTCTATATAGTCAACGTAAGGATAGAATCATGAGCACCAAGCAGACTGGTTAGCATATCCTTGAAATCCGCAGCACAACTACGAAAGACAGCTCTCTCCATCTTCAACAAAGAAATCTCCTTTTCTGCTTGAGCAAGATGTACCTTTTGAACTCCAATTGTGGAGGCTTGGCGTGCAAGTTCTTCCTTCAGAGCACTCTCCTTAGCTAAATCAGCGTGAAGAGAGTCAAGCCGAGAAGTCACAGAACTGATAAGGGAAGTGTTCTCTGCTTGTATTGAAGAACGAACAGCTTCAAACTTTGTATGCTCCGCTTGAAAACACTTGGACAAGGAATCCACAGGGGCATTCACCCTGGCTGCACTAGTATCTGCATGCCCTTTGAGTGACTCAAAAAAGATCTGAGTGTTGTGAATAATTTCTGCAATGTCAGTAGTGGCCTTCTTGAAAGAACAAGTAGACTTATTGACAGCCTTTGTGGATTTGTCAATAGACTTCGTATATTGCTCAAGAGCAGTATCCAGGAAAGATTTGAGCACAACATCACTGTACGACTTCTTGGCATTAAGCAGGTTATCGAGTTTCTCATGAGTGCTTTGCAATTGTTTGCGTGTGACTAGAGCCTCATCATCATCATCTGTAGGAAGCCTATAGGGACTGTAGAAGATTGAATCAAACTCATCATTAGCACCACCGAGAGTGGCACCAGAATCGGTTGAAGGTGAGGGTGAAAGTGGTTTAGAAGTAACTGGAGGTTCAATCTCAGTAGTCACCCCCATATCAGATACATTAACTTCTACTGTCGGTTGTGGGATAGTAGTGGAAGTTGATTAGGAAATAATAAGAGGTGGGATTGGAGCTGTAGAAATGGGAATGGTAGTGACTAGTGGTGGTGGTGGATTAGAAGTTGTTGTTTGAGATGTGATAGGTGGGGGAACAGGAGCAACCGAAATAGGAACTGTTTGTTTCGGTGATGGAGTTGGTTTTGGAAGTTTGTCATGAGGAGGTTTGGTTGGAGTGGTGGATCGGGGAGGCGTGTTGCCTCTCGGTGATACATGGTGAAATTCCTCTTATGCATCCTCCTAATCGTTTTCTGAACTAGAAGGAGAGGTACTCTTGGACTTTTTCACCGTCTTCTTGATCTTCTTTGGCTTAGAAGAATCCCCTTTCTCAGACTTTCGCTTCTTCGACTTTGAATTATCATCCTCGCCTATCCATTTCTTGTTAGTAATCCTTTTTCCTCAGTTTCCAGGCTTATCCACAACATCCAAGGCAGCCTGTTGATCAAAAGATAAAACTCATGGTGCCTTGGGAGGAATCTTGCAATATTCATCAATGAGCTTACTCTCATCCGAAACACACCTGTACATGGTCTCAGGTGTAAAGCCATTGTGAGGGAACTTTGTAGGAACAGAAATAATGATTTTCTTGGTGTGAAATGTGGCCACAGAAGCTACTAAGGCATCCTTCATAATCGGAACCTGCAGAGTATCAATTGCCCTCCGTGTAATGAGAGTCCAGAATCTACCACACGAAACTTTTGAGTGCCTCGTTGAAGTGTTGAGGCTTTGCACCACATATGACCAGATAATCGACCCATAGTCGAGATTGATACCATTATGAAGGCCATATAGAAGGGTCAGAAAACCCTTGCTGGTACCATTAGACCCACCACTCCTTTCTGCCAAACTCTTGATGAGAAGAGTAAGCAATCCATTCCACTTGGGCGGCAAGCTTGACTTTTTGACCTTCGTACCAGTGGTAAGGACATCGGTGTAGCCCATCTCATAGAGCATTGAGAATAGTTGGGTAGTGGTGATGAAGTCCGGTGAGATCACAGACGAATCCACAGCATGTTGCAAGAAGGTGTTGGGTTATGAGCATTTTAACACTCCTAAGTGTATATGCAACCCTAAATACCTTGGATCTATGTTTTCTCTATTATACATACAAATATGAACATCCAAGGTATTATCCTAATCTAACATACAAAACTATCAATATAACAAGATAGAATACATACCTCTTTGATGTAAAATGTCTTCATAAAGCTTGAGTGCCTAGTGCCCCAAGTGTGACACCTCAAATGGTTCACACAACACCAAATACACTTGGAATAACTTGAGAGAATTCTACACTTCATGAAAATCGGCTAGCCCTCTCTAGAATAATCTAGTGGCCGATTTTGGGAAGAATAATATCTTTATATAGTGTTACAATTAGGGTAAACCCTAATTGTCATGACTTTCCATTTCCTTGGATCCATGGGTTCAAATACACCATGGAGCATCCATGGAGCATCATATGGGTTTTGGCCCAACTAGATAATCCATGGAGCATTAGCCCACTATATAAGTATGGATGATTTACACAATCAACCCATATATTTAATTAGTCTTCTTTTGATCACTTAATTAATCCTAGATTAATTCTTGATCAATACTAATTAAATAATCTTATTATTCTTATTATTAATATACTAGAACTTATAATATATTAATAACCATAAGTGTCTTATTTCTCTCATTATAGTCTATCCAAGTGCATGATGCCATGCAACCCAAATGGACCATGCCGGGTCGGGTCAAGTCTTACCATTTATAGTTATGGACTTAGACATTAATCCAACAGAAGGAACATAATCTCCCTTTAGAAATTGAAGCCTTGTGAGAGAAGATTTGGAAGTAGATCCTCTCCTTGTTCTTATCATACGAGGTAGTAGTGTAGACTTGCGATAGGAGTGACATTGGGATGGATTCAACTTGTGTTAGGGCTAGAAACAAAGGTGAATACTTCAAACACTCAACCACTTGCAGCATGTACGAGTCGTACAGAAAAGGGTTGGGTTCGATGATCATGTTCTGGTTTGGCTTGATCGAGATCAATGTAGACGAAACAGTTTGATCGTGAGCCGATGATGAAGTCTCCATTTTTGAATGAAGGATGAAGATGAACAGTTGCAAATCGTCATGTATATAGAGAGAGTTTGTTGCAGGTAAAAGAGACAAATAGAATTAGAAACCCTTTATATACCATTTCCAGGAGAGAGAAAGAATCATCATGATATTGATGAGATCACTGAAACATCACCTGAAAAATCACGATGTGACAGGGTGGTATCTCCCAGGTATACATTAGCTGCATGGGTTTAGGGACCATTCAAATTCACGCGCCCAAAAGCTTATCCATAATTCGTCGTTTGAAATTCAATGTTGCTCCAAAATTTAGGATAACCTCTGTTGCTCCAAAGATAAACAACAATCGAACCAACAACAACCAGAATGTTAGAAAATAAAAAAAAAATCGTGCAATAGGGTGACAAAAGATAAAGAAATAAAGCAAAATGTGTATTAGATGTCAGTGATGTCTATTAGAAGTCATAAAGCAGATGATTCCGGGTAAAAATCGATTCCTTTAAAGTCAAGAGAGACTTGAAGTGCTTGTGTGGTTTCCCGAGAAGATAAGATCAAGTGTTTGTAGAGAAACATTAAAAGGCTTCTTTTAAATTATAGGCTAAGGGTAGCTTATCTTCAGCCGAACGTCGATTCTTAACATAAGACCGAACGTTGGAAGAAGTACTTGTGAGACCATTGTGGTCTGTTAAACACGTAGGTTGGATACAATTTATAGTGACTTAAGATGTGATAGAAATCTCAAAAACAAAAATAAACTGGATCTTTTTGGGAAGAGAAGCCTTGGTGTTAGACAATTTCATAAAAGACCACTCAAAAATAAAAAGAGATTTCATTAGGTAACAAGTAAGATCTTGAATATAATGATTCACCATCAATTCATTGTAGGTGTTGTTTTTGGGTTTCACTTACCACATGGTGTACGTATCTAAGATCACAAACACAGATTTTGTGCAACCATAAACCTCAATGGTAAAGACTGAGAGTCTCGAGGGTTACGCTGGTGAACCGAAAGTTAATGGAGAATGTAAGGAGGGGGGGTTAAAGAACCGAAAGTACCTATGCTATATTATCATGACTAAGCAGAAAACTCTTAACTCATTTGAGAAGAGTAAGGTAGCTCTGGACTTGAGTTAATTTTATCAGCCAGATTGGGAAGAAACGATAGGTATAAATCGAATCATTAAGGCCTTGCTCTTAGTCGCAGAGGCTTTGGTCAACATGCAGTAGTATGCTTCTAGGGACCCTTAACTAGTTCAAATGAAAATAATCGAACCCGCCTTAGTTCCAAATTTTGTTGTACTGTTATACTTGGGACCTAATTAAAAGAACAAGCAAACAAACACACCACACAAACAAAATAAACAAACAAAAAATAATGTTTAAAAAAATATTTTTGTAGTTTTGAGATTTTCTGAAAAATAATAAAAACAGAAAAAGAAAATAATTTTTGAATTTTTGAAGTTTTCTGAAAAGTAAGAAAACAAAAAAACAGAAATAAAGTGGCACATCATACCAAAAAAGTATAGTTAAAAGAATAGGCAAAATGTACAACCGAAACCTTATCTTAAAAGAATGAAGCGAAATAAGTCGAGCATTCGGTTCATTTCGGTTCCTAAAAATTCCAGAGCCGAAATAGACCGAGCATTCATTTCATTTCGGTTCCCGAAAATTATGGAGCCAAAATAGACAGAGCGTTCGGTTTATTTCGGTTCTCAAAAAATCCGGAACCGAAATAGACCGAACGTTTGCTCTATTTGCTTGTCTGATTCTTAGTGAAAGATTTGAGGATTTGGTACCGACTCTGCTTCCATCATTCCCAGGCCTTGTAAAATTTTATCTAAACTAGCTTCATGTAAGCCTTTAGTGAATATGTCAGCCAGTTGATCAGAGGATCGAACGAAATATACTTCCACGTTCCCATCTTCTACATGGTCCTTGATGAAATGATATCTAACTGCAATATTCTTAGTCTTTGAGTGTTGCACTGGATTGTGACATATTCTTATTGCACTTTTTGAGTAACAATAAAGAGGAATCTTCTTCATACTCAGCCCATAATCTCTTAGTTGACTTTGTATCCATATTACTTGGGAAGTACAGGATGTTGCCTCTATATACTCAGCTTCGGCTGTTGAAAGTGACACACATGTTCGCTTCTTGGACTGCCATCTAACAAGTTTACCGTCAAGGAATTGGCATCCACCAGTTGTGCTCTTTCGGTCCAGACCACATCCTCCCACATCAGCATCAGAAAAAGCTTGAATAAAGAACCAAATCTAGCAGGGCATCAGGGACCGAGAGATGAGGTTCGCTTCAGGTAGCGGAAAATATTTTTCACTGTCACCATGAGAGGTTCTCTTGGATTAGCTTGAAACCTGGCACAATAACAAACAGAAAACATAATGTCCGGTCTACTCGCTGTTAGATACATAAGGGACCCTATCCTTTGTCGATATAGTGTTATGTCAACAACAGGTTTTTCCAGAGAAGGTGTTAACTTAGTGCCAAATGCCATAGGAACCTTCCCTTTCGAATCTCCTATCATACCAAAATTTTCCAGTAAGTTCTTTGTGTAGGCCTCCTGGTTGATAAATATACCTTCTGGTCCCTGTCTAATATTCAAACCAAGGAAAAAATTAATCGGATCCATTGCGCTCATTTCAAATTTAGTCTCCATCAACTTCCTGAATTCAGCCGTTAAGCTAGGATTCATGTAGCCGAAGATGATGTCATTGACATAAATCTGAACTATCATTAGATGTTCGCCTTCTTTCTTTCGAAAGAAGGTTGGGTCAGCCGAACCTTGTTTAAATTTTGACATTTTCAAAAAGCAAGTTAAAGTTTCATACCAGGACCTCGGTGCTTGCTTTAAACCATATACAGCCTTATCCATCACATAGCAATGATCAGGGAATTTCTCGTTCACGAACCTAGGTGGTTGCCCAACATACACTGTTTCTTCTAGTTCTCCATTCAAGAAAGTGCATTTTACATCCATTTGGAAAACTCCGAAGTTTTTATGAGCAACATATGCTAGAAAGATTCTAAATGATTCCAACCTTGCTACTGGAGTGACGGTTTTCCTCATAGTCTATCCCTTCCTCTAGGTAATATCCTTGTACTACCAACCGAGCCTTGTTTCTAATAACATTCCCCTCTTTGTCCAATTTATTCCTAAAGACACATATGCTAGAAAGATTCTAACTGATTCCAACCTTGCTACTGGAGTGACGGTTTTCCTCATAGTCTATCCCTTCCTCTAGGCAATATCCTTGTACTACCAACCGAGCCTTGTTTCTAATAACATTCCCCTCTTTGTCCAATTTATTCCTAAAGACCCATTTCAAGCCAACCACTGCAGCATCCTTTGGTGTGGGAATCAGTCTCCAAACTCGATTGTGTAGCACCTGGTTCCTGGTATGTAAACCTTAATTGAGTATTTTTTTTCCTTTTTAAGCCTTGGACTCGGTGAGTCATTGGCCCGACTCGCCGAGTAGGGACGGGACCCGGGACACGTTTAAGTTGGCGACTCGGCGAGTCACCGCTGTCGGATGAAACCCTAAGTTTCAGGGGTTTGCACCATATTTAATCCCCCTTTTCGCCCCTAAGCCAGCCCCCATTCACCCTAAGAGCCATATACCACGTTCTAAGCCTTGTTTGTGTGGATTTGAAGCCATTTGGTGTGTCCTCTTGGATATTGGAGTGAGTAGGGAAGGAGATCAAGAAGAAGAAGAGGAGGTTAAGCATTTGTGAGCAATTTAAGAGTGATATCTAAGGTATGGCTCGTTTTCCCCCTTGTCTCCATGCTTATGGCCCCATTAAAGTCCATCATGGCTCATTTCCAAGCTTGTATGTGCATAATATTTCGAAATAAGTTGATTGGTCTCTAGATCCAAGCATAGTTGAGCTCCAGGAGCTCAGATCCACTACCTTTATGAGCCCATATTGCATATAAACCTTAGATCTACTCTTTTGGTGCATTTTGAACCCTAAAAACCCCATAGATGGATATCTACACGTAAAGTTGGAAACTTTACGTGTTATTCATGCTCTAGGTGCCCAAATCTACGAATGACATGGATTGGATTCGAGCAAAATCGCATTTTTAGCTCGTGCATGGAGCAGACTTGGTGAGTCGCTCATCTGACTCGGCGAGTCCAATCGCGAGTCTCCGGGTTTGTCCCCTTTTTGTTATGTCGAGTCGTGTGGGGAGTCCAGGAGGGACTCGGTGAGTTAGAAGCCAAAACTCACCGATAGTGGAACTCGGCGAGTCGATGCCCAGACTCGGCGAGTTCAAGGCAATCTCCGTAGATCAAGATCAGACTCGGTGAGTTGTTCATACAACTCGGCGAGTCACAGTATAACTTGTTCATCGGATGAAGATGAACTCGGCGTGTTGTTCATACAACTCGGCGAGTAGGATGAAGGACTTGAACATCAGTTTGGAAGGAGAACTCGTCGAGTCGACGCCTAACTCGACGAGTAGAAATAGAATTCAGGTCAGTCGTTTGGACATGGACTCGGCGAGTTGGTGAGCCAACCCGGTGAGTCGGGTCAACTGGAAGTTGACTCTTACTTTGACTTAGGGCATGATCAGGGGTAAAATGGTCATTTTACCCAAAGGTTAGTTAGCAGGTTTTAACTAAGTGTTTGGTGGGAATACAGCCGGAGGATTTCCGGAACAGCAGCAGCAGTAGTCAGACTATTCCCACGAAGATCAGCAGCTACTCCGAGGTGAGTTACCTTCCAGTAGTGGTGGGTCTAAGGCCACAATGCTGACCCACCAGTAGGAGTTGTATGTTAGATGATTATCTTTGTGATATCATCTAGGTTTGCTACTACCTTATATGTTATGTGCTATGTGTTAGTAGTAGAGTTCGGTTGTTAGGACCGAAGGGTAGTCAGACACCCCAGATATGTCTGATATTACGTTTGTGTTATGATATATGTGATGGTAGTAGTAGCGGGTGAAATAGTCCCCGAGGTTCGGTTGTTAGGACCGAAGGGTAGTCAGCATCCCAGAATAGCTTAACATGGGTAGGTCAGCACCCTAGAATGGCTTGACACGGGTAAGACGGCACCCCAGAATGGCCGCACGGGTAGTCGGCACCCCAGAATGGTCGTACCGGGTAGTCAGGCACCCCAGAATAGCCTGGCAGTATGTATGATATATATGTGGTACGATGGGGGAACTGACTAAGCTTTGTGCTCACAGTTTATAGTTTTGATTTCAGGTACCTCTTCATCGAAGGGGAAGGAGCTGGCTCGGTAGCGACACATCATGCACACACACTGGGTTCCGCATTTACTAGATTTCCTTGGGATTTATACTCTGATGTTTCGATTGGTTGTATGACTTGACTTTTGAACATGGTTTATGTTGTGATGTAGTTTGGTCAAACAATGTTTTTATCTATTAACATTTTCTAAAGTAATGTTTTAAAAACAAAATTTTTGGACGTGAAAATTAGGTCATTACAAGTTGGTATCAGAGCCCTGGTTTGAGGGATTCGGACACACCTTCGGGGGTGTTTGAACTCAAATCGAGGGATTAAAAGATTTTGAAAAGAGAAAATGTTTTCTAAAAGGTTTAAGTAAAGGGTTTTAAGAAAGAATAATGTGTGTGATGTGCGCAAACCGGCCAAGCTCAAGTAAGCATTCCCCAATGTACCCATACAAGTTTATTTATGTTGATCAGTTTCTGTAGAACAGCATGCTAGAATAGGACTAAGGATCTAGGAGTGATGCCTTATGTGCCTGCTTTATGTGCTTCAGTATATGGAAGAGTTGCATGCTAGAGCTGAGTAGACAACAGTAGGGTAGTCTGTTTAGGTTATTCCTGATAGTACGAGTTTAGCATTGTATGCTAGTTCAGTCCTCTCTTCGAGGATAGAGTTGCTTGAGACTGTTTTTTCTTACGTCCAAATGTTGTTTGCTTTGTGCTATGTGGGGCTTGAAGTGATGGGAGTTAACTGTTAGGTGAATACGTCTAAGTCACATGTGATTAGGGTTGAATAATCTCAGAGTGTTGGATTTGACTCTATTGCGTAGCTCTTGTTTGAGTCTTAATCGTTGTAGAGATGAGTCCCTTACTCGAAGGATTATCCGAGCCTCAGCGCATGTGATTATGTTCAGGTAATAGTTAATTGGCATCACCAAGAGGCCTTCAGTAGTTGAGGGCTGGGTTGGGTGGAGTTAGAGGTTTCCTAGGGTAAGCCTAGGATAATGAGTAGCAGTGATCAGCAGTAAGGGAAGGGACCTGGTCAAGTCGAGGCGGTCTTTGGGGAAGGTACGGATAGATGTGGAAGGTAGTATGGGCCCGTACTACTGAAAGTAGAGGATCCCTACCCGAACCGAGAAAGGCTAAGATAAGACTAGGGAACTAGTAGTGGGTGGGATCCCTCTAGGGGTATCAGTATCGCTAACAGTTGTTATTTCTTTGTATTTTAGAATGGTGGTACTACGCCCGAGACCAGCAGTTGGCAGTTCAGGAGAGGGATCGGGTTCGGGACCAGGTTTCGAGCCAGTAGATGAGAGGCTATGTGAGTTCATCGCGTCAGAGATCACCAGAGGTATCCTTCAGTCGACCCCATTATCTTCGGGTCGATCAAGGAAGGGATCATCGAGTTGATGGAGGATCGCCTCAGGGCGTTCAGGAGCGACACGGCATCTGGCCAGTTGGGCTTTCGCACGCTGTCCTTTAAGGAATTCAGGGGCATCGGTGCGCCGGATTTCCACGGGGTGAAGGACCCCATTGTTGCCAGGCGGTGGATTGCAGACATCGAGTCTGCGCAGTTGACTAGCTTCTGCCCTGAGGGGTCGAAGGTGAGGTATGCAGCAGGGTTTTTACGAGACCGAGCTCGAGATTGGTGGGAGTCAGTGGGTGATTCTTTGGGAGCCTCAGCTATTGAGGCTATGACCTGGTCGGATTTGTGACCAGGTTCAGGGCAGAGTTTGCGCCAGCTGTCGAGCTTCAGCAGCTGGCCAATGAGTTTTTGGATATGAGGCAGACGACTGAGACTGTGGCGGAGATCACCGCCAAGTTCTGGGAGAAGGCACTGTTGGTGCCCCAATATGCGCGTGATGAGGACATGAGGAGGACCCGCTATCATGACATGCTCCGGGCCGATATCCGGGAGCACGTTAGTTTTTCGGCTTTCCCCACCCTGGACTCCATGATTGCCAGGGTGAGGGAAAGGGAGATAGATTAGGAGCATATCCGGAAACGGAAGTCAGAAGAGGGTCAGGCAGTAGGGGCTTCGGGCAAGAAGCCCAAGGGATCAGATGGTAGGCCGAAAGGCCAGTCAGGACCGAGCCGCTACAGGAAATGCAGCAGGCCGCATGAGGGGGCGTGCAGGATGGGATCATCAGGCTGCTACAAGTGCGGCAAGACTGGGCACTATAGCAGGGATTGCACTGCTCCGGCAGCAGTTATTCAGACATCGGAGTTGCTGTGTTTTCACTGCAAACAGAGGGGCCACAAGAAGGCCAATTGTCCCCAGTTGACAGCTTCAGCTCCGGTGAAGGCACCAGCCTCAGCTACCCTGCGGATCACAAATGGCCGGCAGGGCAAGGCAGATGCCCCAGTGGTGAGGAGCCGAGCATTCCAGCTGACCACCGAGGAGGCACGCGCAACACCCGATGTGGTGACGGGTATGATTCTTTTCCCTCTCATTTATTTATATGATGTTATGATATTGATATGTGCCCGGTATATGTATATGTGTTAGGATCGTTCCATGTGAACGGTATCCCAGTTCAGGTGTTGTTCGACTCGGGTGCATCTCGATCGTTTGTGTCCCTTGCGCTTAGCAAGACGTTTCCCGAGTCTTCGGGCATGCTGGATTGCCCTTTGGAAGTAGAGATTGATGATGATCGATCGGTGCGAGCATCGATGGTATTTTAGGACTGCGTGTTGCATTTGTTCGAGGAGCGCTATTTGGTGGATTTGGTTCCCATTCCGTTGCGTGGGAACAAGGTGATTATAGGCATGGACTGGTTGAGCCCTAATGGGGTGGTGATAGATTGCGCACAACAACTAGTGCGAGTCAGGACCCCAGGTGGGGGAGAGTTAGTGATCCATGGCGAGAGGCCACAGCGCGGACCCGCTGTATGTTCAGCAGCGAGGGCTAGACGTTACCTTCAGCAGGGATGCGCAGGATATGTCGTGTACGTGATGGATACCCGAGAGGTGTGTAATGCGACCGTGAGCGAGGTTCCAGTGGTGCGAGATTTCTCAGATGTTTTCCCAGAGGAGCTTCCTGGGATACCTCCGGAGCGACAGGTAGAGTTCATAATTGACCTCGTTCCTGGTGCGACACCGATAGCCAAGGCACCATATCGGCTGGCTCCTCCCGAGATGTAGGAGTTGTCTACACAGCTGCAGGAGCTGCTAGACAAGGGATTCATTAGACCGAGCAGTTCACCCTGGGGAGCCCCGATTCTGTTTGTAAAGAAGAAGGACGGGTCGCACCGGATGTGTATAGATTATCGGGAGTTGAATAAGGTGAGGTGAAGAACCGTTACCCACTCCCAAGGATTGATTATCTCTTTGATCAGCTTCAGGGAGCATCTTGGTTCTCCAAGATCGACCTGCATTCGGGTTATCATCGGATGAGGGTCAGGGAGGAGGATACGCAGAAGACCGCGTTTCGGACGCGCTATGGCCACTATGAGTTCGTGGTGATGCCGTTTGGGCTCACCAATGCTCCTGCCGCATTCATGGACCTCATGAACTGTGTATGCAGACCGATGTTGGATCGGTCTGTGATAGTCTTTATCGATGACATTTTGGTTTATTCCAAGACGCAGGAGGAGCGTGAGGAGCATCTGAGAGTGGTTTTGGAGACCCTGAGGAGGGAGAGCTTGTATGCCAAGTTCTCCAAGTGTGTGTTTTGGTTGCGCGAGGTGCAATTTCTCGGACACTTTGTTAACCAGAACGGGATTCTGGTCGATCCGGCCAAGGTCGAGGCCGTGATGAGATGGGAGGTTCCGAAGTCTCCATCTGAGATTCGGAGTTTCCTAGGATATGCAGGCTATTATCGAAGGTTCATTCAGGATTTATCCAAGATAGTTGTACCCCTGACACGGTTGACGAAAAAAGTCGTGGTCTTTCGGTGGGGACCCGAGCAGCAGGCGGCATTTGAGACACTGAGACAGAGATTGTGCGAGGCGCCGATCTTAGCCCTGCCAGAGGGCATAGAGGATTTTTTGGTTTATTGTGACGCGTCTATTTCAGGGTTGGGTGCGGTATTGATGCAGAGGGGGCATGTCATTGCCTACACTTCGAGGCAGCTCAAGCCTCACGAGGCGAACTACCCGACGCATGCTTTGGAGTTAGGGGCGGTGGTTTTCGCCCTCAAGATTTGGCGGCATTACCTCTACGGGGTTCGGTGTACCATTTACACGGACCTTAAGAGTTTGAGGTACCTCATGGATCAGCCGAATCTGAACATGAGGCAACGTCGGTGGTTGGATGTGGTGAAGGATTATGATTGTGAGATCCTTTACCACCCAGGAAAGGCCAACGTGGTGGCCGATGCGCTTAGCCGCAACGTGGCGTCGATCAGGGATATGTGCATGAGGATGACTGTGGTGACTCCCCTGTTGGAGCAGATTTGGGAGGCTCAACAGGAGGCTATCAAGGAGGAACATCGGAAGAGCGAACATGTGGTGGGTCAGGTTTCCTCCTTCTATTATGATAGTCGAGGACTATTGACACTACACCGCAGGGTGTGGGTGCCGTATCACGGAGGCGTGCGCCAGATCTTGATGGAGGAGGCGCACAAGTCCCGATTCTCTATTCATCCCGGGGCGACGAAGATGTATAGGGATCTTCGTCTAGATTATTGGTGGCCCTGCATGAAGCGGGATGTGGCATGGTACGTCGAGCGGTGCTTGACCTGCAAGAAGGTCAAGGCCGAACATCAGAGACCGCATGGGAAGATGCAGCCGTTGGACATCCCGTTGTGGAAATGGGAAGACATCACGATGGATTTTATCACAAAGCTTCCAAGGACTACGCGCAGAGTAAATTCCATTTGGGTCATCGTGGATCGATTGACCAAGAGCGCCCATTTTATTCCGATCTAGGAGAGCATCTCGGCCGAGAAGTTGGCCGATATCTACATCGGGGAGATAGTAGCGCGGCACGGGGTGCCGGTGTCAGTGATATCAGACCGAGATGTGCGATTCACTTCCAGATTTTGGAAGAAGTTTCATGACGAGTTGGGCACTCGTTTGCATTTTAGCACTGCCTTTCACCCGCAGATGGATGGTCAGAGCGAGCGGACCATCCAGACTTTTGAGGATATGTTGCAGTCATGTGTGTTAGATTTCGGTGGTATCTGGGATACCTATCTTCCCTTGGCTGAGTTCTCATACAACAACAGCTACCACGCGAGTATTGACCGTCCCCCATTCGAGATGTTGTACGGGCGGAGGTGCAGAACCCCGATATGTTGGGGTGAGGTTGGCCAGAGGGTCATGGGGAGCACCGAGGTGGTGCTCGAGACGACCGAGAGGATCCAGCAGGTTTGGAGCAGGCTTCAGACTGCTCAGAGTCGGCAGAAAAGTTACGCCGACAAGCGTGAATCCGACTTGGAGTTCCAAGTCGGGGATATGGTTCTCCTTAATGTGTCGCCTTGGAAAGGCGTCATGTGATTCAGGAAGCGGGGAAAATTGGGCCGGAGATTTATCGGACCGTTCAGGGTTGTAGCCCGGGTGGGCAAGGTGGCGTATAGATTGGATCTGCCGGTCGAGCTCAGTCAGATCCACATCTCTCAGCTACGGAAGTGCTTAGTGGATGATTCAGCAGTAGTGTCATTGGAGGATATTCACGTTGACGACAGCCTGAATTACATTGAGCGCCCAGCCGCAATCCTCGACATCAAGTCGAAGGATTTGAGAAACAAAAGGGTGGAGTTAGTGAAGGTGCAATGGGAGCACCGCAAGGGTTCGGAGTGGACTTGGGAGCCGGTGGATGAAATGATGGAGCATTACCTCGAGCTGTTCCAGGATTGAGCAGCAGACTTCAAGGACAAAGTTTAAAATAAGTGGGGGAGATTTGTAGCACCTGGTTCCTGGTATGTAAATCTTAATTGAGTATTTTTCCTTTTTAAGCCTTGGACTCGGCGAGTCATAGGTCCGACTCGCCGAGTAGGGATGGGACCCGGGACACGTTTAAGTTGGCAACTCGGCGAGTCCATATCCTGGACTCGGCGAGTCACCGCTGTTGGATGAAACCCTAAGTTTCAGGGGTTTGCATCCTATTTAATCCCCCTTTCCGCCCCCAAGCCAGCCCCCATTCACCCTAAGAGCCATGTACCTCGTTCTAAGCCTTGTTTGTGTGGATTTGAAGCCATTTGGTGTGTCCTCTTGGATATTGGAGTGAGTAAGGAAGCAGATCAAGAAGAAGAAGAGGAGGTCAAGCATTTGTGAGCAATTTCAGAGTGATATCTAAGGTATGGCTCGTTTTCCCCCTTGTCTCCATGCATATGGCCCCATTAAAGTCAGTCATGGCTCATTTCCAAGCTTGTATGTGCATAATATTTCGAAATAAGTTGATTGGTCTCTAGATCCAAGCATAGTTGAGCTCCAGGAGCTCAGATCCACTACCTTTATGAGCCCATATTGCATATAAACCTTAGATCTACTCTTTTGGTGCATTTTGAACCCTAAAAACCCCATAGATGGATATCTACACATAAAGTTGGAAAGTTTACGTGTTATTCATGCTCTAGGTGCCCAAATCTACGAATGACATGGATTGGATTCGAGCAAAATCGCATTTTTAGCTCGTGCATGGAGCAGACTTGGTGAGTCGCTCATCTGACTCGGCGAGTCCAATCGCGAGTCTCCGGGTTTGTCCCCTTTTTGTTATGTCGAGTCGTGTGGGGAGTCCAGGAGGGACTCGGTGAGTTAGAAGCCAAAACTCACCGATAGTGGAACTCGGCGAGTCGATGCCCAGACTCGGCGAGTTCAAGGCAATCTCCGTAGATCAAGATCAGACTCGGTGAGTTGTTCATACAACTCGGCGAGTCACAGTATAACTTGTTCATCGGATGAAGATGAACTCGGCGTGTTGTTCATACAACTCGGCGAGTAGGATGAAGGACTTGAACATCAGTTTGGAAGGAGAACTCATCGAGTCGATGCCTAACTCGACGAGTAGAAACAGAATTCAGGTCAGTCGTTTGAACATGGACTTGGCGAGTTGGCGAGCCAACTCGGCGAGTCGGGTCAACTGGAAGTTGACTCTGACTTTGACTTAGGGCATGATCAGGGGTAAAATGGTCATTATACCCAAAGCTCAGTTAACAGTTTTTGACTAAGTGTTTGGTGGGAATACAGCCGGAGGATTTCCGGAACAGCAGCAGCAGCAGTCAGACTATTCCCACGAAGATCAGCAGCTACTCCGAGGTGAGTTACCTTCCAGTAGTGGTGGGTCTAAGGCCACAATGCCGGCCCACCAGTAGGAGTTTTATGTTAGATGATTGTCTTTGTGATATCATCTAGGTTTGCTACTACCTGATATGTTATGTGTTATGTGTTAGTAGTAGAGTTCGGTTGTTAGGACCGAAGGGTAGTCAGACACCCCAGATATGTCTGATATTACGTTTGTGTTATGATATATGTGATGGTA
The DNA here is from genome assembly GCF_052625555.1 of Lactuca saligna. NCBI lineage: Eukaryota > Viridiplantae > Streptophyta > Magnoliopsida > Asterales > Asteraceae > Lactuca > Lactuca saligna. The sequence continues at coordinate 80,401,297 of NC_136425.1, read as the reverse complement.
GTAGTAGGGGTGAAATAGTCCCTGAGGTTTGGTTGTTAGGACCGAAGGGTAGTCAGCACCCCAGAGTAGCTTGACATGGGTAGGTCAGCACCCCAAAATGGCTTGACATGGGTAAGACGGCACCCCAGAATGGCCGCACGGGTAGTCGGCACCCCAGAATGGCCGTACCGGGTAGTCAGGCACCCCAGAATAGCCTGGCAGTATGTATGATATATATTGTATGGTATGTGGTACGATAGGGGAACTCACTAAGCTTTGTGCTTACAGTTTATAGTTTTGGTTTACCTCTTCATCGAAGGGGAAGGAGCTGGCTCGGTAGCGGCACATCATGCACACACATTGGGTTCTGCATTTACCAGATTTCCTTGGGATTTATACTCTAATGTTTCGATTGGTTGTATGACTTGACTTTTGAACATGGTTTATGTTGTTATGTAGTTTGGTCAAACAACGTTTTTATCTATTAACATTTTCTAAAGTAATGTTTTAAAAACGAAATTTTTGGACGTGAAATTGGGTCGTTACAGATTGCGTTCAAACTCACGGAGCTCATCTTGCATTGCTTGAACCCAATTAGAATGATCAAGTGCAGCATTAACTGTTTTCAGTTCGACTTTGGAGACAAACGAGTTAAACATACATAATTCAATTTTAGAGAATAATGCAGTTTGTTTTGCTTTCAATTGAGAATGAGTGTGAACTTTGTCAAATGATTCACCAATGATTTGTGTTTCGGGATGATCCTTTGTCCATTTTACTAAAGGAGGATAATTTGGGTCATAGGCTGGATCCAACTCCGCATTTACTTCCTCTTCAAGTTCTGATTGATCATCTTCGACAGTTGTATTCTCTTTCTCCCCCTCGAATGGCGAAGTATAACCTATGTCAGGATCAGAGTTTTCATCCTCTGTGGAATTCGGATTCTCCCCCTCGATTGGACTATTATTGGGTGGGTTTGGAGTTGTATGCTCCCCATCGCTTGGACCTTTATGAGTTGGGGATGGAATAGGATACTCCCCCTTAAAAGACATTCCAGTTCTCTTTGGTGCTGATGAACTCTCCTCCTTGCCCATTGAGTCGTTGTTTGGAGAGTCATTGGAGGGTTGACCACCTGTCGGTTTAGGAGGTTCACTTTCCATTTCTTTGGCAGCTTCATCTATGATCTTTTTGAGATTGTCGATTTTGTTGTCTGCTGCTTTCGCTTTTAAGTGTGTTGCTTTCTCTAGTTCATCAAATAGCTGAATGTATTCTTCAAACAAATTGGATATTTTAACCGAGACTTGTCCTGATTCAGGAAATACTTCTCCCAAGACACTTTCGCTCCTTTTAACTTTCTTCATGTAATTATCACCAAAGGTTACATAATATGTTTCTTCAATTCGTTTGGAGCTTTTGTTGAAAACTTTGTATGCCTTTGAAGTGAGTGAATAACCAAGAAAAATTCCCTCATCAACTTTGATATCAAACTTATTGGGGTTCTCTTTTGAATTAAAGATGAAACACCCTGAATTCAACACATAGAAAAATTTAACATTGGGCTTTCGATTGTTTGGAATCTCATATGGAGTGATTGAGAATCTTTTGTTGAGCAAGGATCAGTTCTGAGTGTAGCACGCGGTTGCAACTGCATCGGCCCAAAAGTATAGTGGAAAATAAGCAAAGCTCAGCATGGTTATGGTTGCCTCACATAGGGAACAGTTTCATCTTTCAACAATCCCATTTTGTTATAAGGGGCCGAGAAGTTATGAGTTATCCCCTTTTCAGCCAAAAAATCCTCAAACTCTTTATTCTTGAATTCCAGCCCGTTGTCGCTTCTAATGTTTCTCACCAGCTTCCTCAGTTGTACTTCCACTTGCTTAATGAACGTCTTCAACTTGGGAGTTGCATCTGACTTCTGTTTAAGAAAGAAAATCCAGGTGAAGCGTGGAAAATCATCTACAATGACGAGAATGAACTTACTACCGCCGAAGCTTTTGTTAGCCGAAGGTCCACACAAGTCAATGTGCAGAAGTTCAAGAGCTTCAACAATCTTTGTGTTGATTCGTGTAGGATGGATCTTTCTGCTTTGTTTGCCCATCTCACATGCTGCGCATAGATGTTCCTTGTCAAACTTGAGAAGAGGAAGGCCTCGAACGTGGTCACTAAGCACCAACTTATTAATGTATTTGAAGTTCAGGTGTGATAGGCATCAATGCCACGACCAACTTTCATTAGTGTTTGCCTTTGATAGCAGGAATATTGTTTGTTTTCCTCGAATTGGGTTGATATTCAAAGGATACATCTCTCCCTTGCATTTAGACTTCAACATAACCTTTTTGGTTTCCTTCTCAATTATTTCAGAGCCCTCATCATCAAATGAAACCTTCAAAACTATTCCCACAACTAATTGTGACACATTGATGAGGTTATGCTGCAATCCTTCCACATACGCTACTTTTCGAATCAAAAAGTCTACGTTGCTTATCATACCATATTCTTTGATTGTCCCATATGAGTTATTGCTATACTTCACATATCCACCATCTTTTAGGGACCGAAACTCCCTTAGCTCTTCCTTCCTTCATGTCATGTGACGTGAGCAGCCACTGTGTATATACCATTCATCATCGAACTGCTCTTCACTTATCACCTGCAAACTCAAGCAGATTTAGGAACCCACATTTTCTTGGGTCCTTGTGAGTTTTTCACAGAAAAAGGAATTGCAGTAGAAACATCAACCAAATAAGTTCTTTTTATTAGAGTGGATTGATCTTTTCTTTTGATGGTATAGACCTTGATTTTGGTTTTATCTTGTTTAAATTTTAGTGTATTCAACGGTGTGTTGTTAGATGGTTTTGGTGTTTTATTTTGAATTCTAGGGTTAGCTGACTTTTTCTTATTATTGCTATCAAAATCAGAATCAAGCTTTCCTTTCCTTTGATGTCCTTCACTGAATTGAATTTTCTTTGGGAGTTGGATGGACTGTAACTAGACTTTTGACCGAAACTTGACTTTCGGTTCTCAATGTTGATGTTGGAACCGAAAGTAGACGATTGGTTGTTAGCCTTGACGTTTGGACCAAAACTAGACATTCGGTTCTGAGCTTTGGAATAGTAGGAATTTGGACTAAAATTTTCTTTTCCTTTTAGCTTTTCCTTTCCTTTGTCAATTGATTCTTTCTTAGGAGGTACGTAGTTGGGATTTTGAGATTGCCAATAACGTTTTCGCTCATTCAAATTTTTATTGTATCTTTGATTTCTTTGGTATTTCTATTTAACTAACTCCTTCTGAGATTTGTGAATGATGAAACTCGATTTTGGTTTTTTCCTTTGAGTTTCGGTTGTTTTAGTTGGAACAACTAGTTTTCTCATTGGTTCTTCAGGGATTTCTTTTGTTCCACTTGTGCTAGGTTTGTTGATAGGTTCAACAACATATCTTCCTTTAACTCTCCATGAAGTTTGCTCAGATAAGCTAATGGTTTTGTCTGCGTTGTCAATAGGGGCCGACCAGAAGTAGTCGTCGCATCCTTCAACATTATCTTTGTCATTTAAGATTTTTAACTCTGCTATTTGTTTTGCAGTGACTCCTGTAACAGCATAGACTTGATTCGGCACAGTTTGAACCTTATTATAAACCATTGCTTTCTCCTTGAGTTTCTGTGGCTTGTCCTTTGACGGGAGAGCGTATTCCACCGAATTTTCAGAAATGAGGGGTTTCTCATTTTTGGTTTCGCTCTTCATGAACTCAGAGCAATCAACCATGTCTTCAACTGAGATTTCGCTAATCTCACTTTCTTCATCAAATTCAGATGTATTTTCTATGTTCATTTTATTTTCTAGAAATTAATTTAGCGTTGGACAAGTCAAATGATTGAATGGTTTCCGACTTAATTTTTAACCTATCATTTTCATCTAACAGATTTTTGAGCATACATTTATGTTCCTTAGAGTCAATGAAGGTCTCTATTTTATCCAGTCCAATTTTATAAGCGTTGGCTGTGTCTTCTGAGGACACTATTGATTCACACTCATCAATAACCTCATCCTCCTTAAATTTAAGGAAGGGTAAGATCATCTTATGAATCTTTTTCCCTATTTCACAACTTAAATGCAATTAAGCAATATTAGTATATAAGCGCTTAGCGATTAGACAAAAAGCATTCATTTGTTTCAAAAATTTTTAATTGTCTCGTTGCAAATAAATACTTTCATCCCTAGCCCTAGTTAACTCCGCCTCCTTCAGCTCAATCCACATCCTTCTCTCCTCACTTTTTGAAGATACCTTGCTGAGTTGGTCAGTTAGGTTAGAATTCGCTAAGCGAGTTTGTATGAGACTACCACTTGAGTTAGAAAATTTAAATTTTAATTCATTTAATTCTTCTTCATAAGTTTTTACTAGAACTTTAAGTGATTCAAGGATGGAGTGTACCTTTTTGATCATCCGATCACAGTCGTTGATCTTCTCGCTCAAAAGCTTGGCTGAAAAGCATTTGTCCTCAGTTAGGTTTGGCTCCTTATTTGGACTTTCGGTTGATCCACCAGCTGTGACCATCAAACATCTTCCTACCGAACTTGCATCCTTTGCCACATAAGCTTTTCCATGAGTGGGCTTTCTCACCTCTTCATCTTCAGAATCGGCTGACCAAACTTCAACACCACCGAACTCATCTTCTACTGCATTTTCTGCACAATCAAGGCATTCATCGAACTATTAGAAGCCTTCTTTTTCTTGATCTCTTCCAAATTTCGCATGTAGTACGTCTCATCATCTTTACCATCTCTTTTCTCAGCCATTTTCCTCAGCATGCAATCTTTGGTAAAGTGGTTCTTGTCGTGACAGTAATTGCAATCGAATCCAGAGTCTCTTGTGAGCTTGCTCTCCTTATTGTCATCATCCTTTTGAGAACTAAACTTTGGTTCATCTTTCACCTTCTCAGAACTGTAACTTCCCTGCCATTTTCGCTTCTTATTAAGAGGAAATTTTCTTCGTGCAAACTTCTTTGGATTGGTGACCATCATAGCATATTCTTCGCTTGTAAGGTCACACTCAGATATATCCGACTCATCTTCTTCTTCTGCGATACTCTTTCCTTTTGAGACAAGGGCCAACAATCCCATACCCGAAACAACTTTCGCCTCCTTTGTTACCACACTTTCATGGGACTTCAGTATTCCCACAAGCTTCGCTAGTGAGTAAAATTTAAACTGTTCATGAGCTTTCACTGTTGAAACTACAACCATCCATTCTGGTCTCAGACCATTCATGAAGGTTACCTTCTGCTCAATCAACTTGCTTTCTATTCCATGCTTGATCATCTTGCTTAGGAGATGATTAAATCAATCGAAAGTTTGTATCAATTTTTCTTCTAGTTTCTGTTTGAAAACTCCAAATTCGGAGAGTAGCAAGGTTTGAATGGAGTGTTCCAGATCTTGATTGGTTGAGTAAAGTTCTTTCAATCTATCCCAGATTTCTTTGGCCGTGGTGCATGAACAACCAAAAAGTGTCATATTGCAAGGTCAATCTGATCATTCTCATGGCCTTCACGTTACTTAGCAACTTGTCCTTCTCATCCTGTGGCATCTTGTCTTCGTCTGCCACCAGCTTGTTATATTCATTTTGAGTCTTAATAGTTGTGTTCGTTCCAGAATGAACGAATGGCCCAAGCGTGATGGCTTCCCAGATGAGATAACCATTATCTTCATATCCGACCACATAATCTTCAAAGTGGTGCGCCCATACTTCATAGACTTGAGTGTAAAGAATGGGAATCCTAGTAGTGGATCCAATGTTGTTAGAGATGTTGATGGGATTTGTTTGAGAATCTTCGAGAGACATGGTGAGCTGCTAGAATCAGACCTATAAATTGAGATTAGGGTGTTATAAAAAAAGAGTTACCGTCGACAGGAAGAATACGACTTCTTTTATATTCGATAAAAGTGGAAAACCTAAGGAATTCTTAACACAAAAGGAATGTGTATTAATGACACAGTCTCCTGCTCTGATACCAATTGTTAGAACTATGTTTTATTAGGATCGATAGATTCTGCGCAGGCAAACAATTAAAAACGTAATTATGAACACAAGAATGGCTTTAAATGTGTCGTATGATTAAACTCTAACACCTCAAAAGAGCTCGATTAAGAACATCGCCTGTAGAGGTTCTTAGGGTTACAAAACAATAATAAATGATAATCACGACTATCTCTAATGCATACATGCATGCATTATTTATAATAAAACCCTACTACACAATCACGGATGGATGGGCCCAATATAGATACAAAATATAAGCCCATGACGCAACATAACTATACTCAACAAAATGTTTAGTGATTCCGATGCCATTCTGGTTATTTCGACAACGCTGTTGTGCTCCGGCGGTGGTGCGGTAGTCTGAGTGGTGGTGCAGCTTCAAACAAGAAAAGGACATTCAACAATTGATTTCAAATGTTAGGGTAGGTATGTGGGGTTGGTGGAGGGTTGGGTTTTTTTTTTGTAAATATGTAAGATTGAAAATTAGCAGTTTGTTCTCAAATGTTCTCGTTTTAGAAAATGTTCTCATTTGAACATACCTGTATAGACTTGGAGATTGTCACTTTGGAGCCCAAATTTGCTTCATGGATTTCGGCTTCACAACAACGTTTGACAATTTTTGTGAATAAACCCGCTTGTTTTTACGTTTGATCTTATTCTTCTTTTTCTTTTTCATCTTCTTGGAAATTGAAGATTTGAATTTATGAACAAATCCGTTTTCCACAACTTCAACTTGACAAGATTGGATCATGTCTTTGGAGTTTGATATTTGTGAACTTCTTGGATTAACATCTTTTGATAAGGAATCATTCCTTCAAACGAATCACAAGAACACAAAGTATCATCGGTTTGAACTCTAATCGAGCAAAAAACTTTTTCATCTTCATGAGAATCAACTTGAATCTTCTTGCCATGAACTTCAAGAATATCAAGAACATCATATTGAACTCCACAATCTTGAACTTCAACATACTTAAGAGCATGAAGATCACTTGGGTTTTTAATTAGAGAAATCTATTTCTTATTAAACAAATCTCTTTCTTCTCCTTTCTTTTGATTTGCTCTCCAACATAACATGTTCATGGAAATTTCAACCAAGTATCCAATCTTTGAAAGTGATTGAAAAATTAATCTTCCATGATCATCCTTCAAACCTCCATAAGAAACCATATTATCCCATGAAATCAAGCCACCTTTCAACAATAATCCAGAGAATTGATTTTCGTTGACTTTGTATTTCACCTCTTCAATGATTACAACCCAAGAATCATAATGCAAGTACACCATCTTTGATCAATCGATAAGATCTTGTGATTTTCTAGAGAGAGAGTGATTTTGAATGGGTTTTCTAAAGATAGAAAGCAAAAATCACTTGAATTCTAGTGAAGAAAATCAAGTTATGAATTGAATCAATGAGGAATTTGATTTCTATAATCCAAACTATCTATAACACGAAGATCAAAAATCAAAATGAAAAATCACCAAATCTAGAATGCCATCATGGATCAATTCTTATTCCAATCAAGAAAACCTACTCTGATACCAATTGTAGTTATGTTGATTATGTTGATATGTGTGAAATGAATATGATCTAGTGAATCATCCTACAAACCATGAACATTAGGAGTAAATAAATCTGGTTTAAGCTCTCATTAGATCTAGAAAGAACATACAAAGTGGGTCTTGTACAAATCTCTCTCTAGACTAGCACTCCACAATGATCATTACATAAATGAGTGTCACTCACTTCCTTATAAAGGAAGGACAACTCATTACACAATACAAGAGAGTAAGCACTAACTACATCCAAGCGTGACTTTGCACCCTAACACTCTCGGGTATGTCTGAACTCAAAATGAGGATTTGGTAAGGTTTTTCAAAAATGAAAAATGATTTAAAAGAGAAAAAACAGGTTTTCTAATACCAGAAAGGGTATGGTGCATCAATCGAATGAGCTCAAGTACGTTTCTCCCAAAATACCCATACATGTTATTTGATATGACTTGAGTTATGAATCTGTGAATCACATGCTAGTAAGGGCTAAGGATCCGGTCAGTGTTTCCATGTTAGAATGGTACGAGAGCTTCATTGTATGCCTATAGTATGAGATTTTATCCTTGTATGCTAGTTCTGATTAGTCAGTGATAGATTGACCTGATATGTGACGCCTTGTAGCCTAGGGAGCATTGGATGTTATGCGAGCTTGAGAATATGTATTGGTATCAATAATTGCTAAGTGTATGCTTTAAAAATTTTACACAGTTAAGATCATATAGCCCTAGAATGATTGACTTGGCCTTATTTCCTATTCCTCGTTTGGTTGTGGTCCTAGGGTAGAGTCTTTTACTCAACAGTCTATTTGATCCTATATTGTTTATAATTTACATGCATAAGGAAACCGACAGTGAGAGTGAAAGTTCCTAGCCTGAGGTGTAGTATGTGAGACTGGAATGTTATTGCACGAATGTTGCTTGCTTTGTGCTTTGTGGAACTTGTAAGTGATGGGTGTTAGCTGTTAAGCAAATACGTTAAGTCACATGTAATAAATGTTGAATAATCTCAGAGTGATGGATTTGACTCTATTATGCAAATCTCGTTTGAATCTAACTGTTGTAGGGATGAGTCTTTTACTCGAAGAATTATCTGATATTTGTTTCATGTGATTGTGTTCACAAAGTAGCTAACTGACATTATGAGTAGTTCTTCAGCAACTGATGGAAGGGTGAGGTCGGGAACCTAGGAAAGCCTAGGAAATGCTTTAGTGTTTTTTGTTGCGTTGTTTAATGAGTGCTTGGAGTATTAGTTTTAAAAGGTGAATTGGAGGATTCGGGATGATTCTTGAGGAAAGTATGTGTATGTGTCGAAGGTACTATTGGGCCCATACTACTGAAAGCACGTGATCCATACTCCAATCAGGGAGATTCTTAGAGAATCTAGGAAGCCTATTGGATGAGGATTTTTGGTATGTTCTAATCTTTGGCATATTATTTTTAGTATGGTTTTGAGCACTCAGGAAGGGGATTTAGGTTCTGGTTCCGGCTCAGGTGCTGGTGATGAGCCGATCGATGAGCCCATGTGGGAGTTTATCTCATGCGACATCCCCATTTTCACGGCCATAGAAGGCCATTTGTTTTTGCTTTATTTTGAAAATCATAGTATCTTTTAAGGAAATATGTTGCAGAATTTGTTCCTAGAAAAACATGATAAATACGTCATCAAAGCATTTCCAAAGAAATGTATTTTATTCATTTTAAAACATTGGGATGTCATCGTCAATACAGAAACATAAGCATAAACAGGCCCTACATTCATTTACACTAGTGATCTACATCTCTATAATCTCTCAATGTAAGGTAGCTTCATATCGACACATGTGATACAAATAAACTTGAGTGGGTCAGGTTGGGAAACCTAGTGATCACATAGGTTTGTCAACCCACAATATTATAATTATTATGTTTAAACGTCAAACAATCAACCAAATTACCCATCCCCATTATCTTCTTTACTTTTAAGGGTCTACCCTAAGAATCATGTATCGTGCATTTGTTCATTCCAAAGTCCGTTGCTTCCAGAGTTTATATGACAGACACTAAGTCCCTAGCTGCCAATGCTCATTTGTAAAGAACTAATTCTATAGCCGCTAAAGTTCATTCATCGGGTACTAAATCCATAGCTACCATTGTTTATTTAATAGGTACTATGTCCGTAGCTACCAACGTTTATCTAACAGGTACTAAGTCCATATCTACCAACGTTTATCCAATAGGCACTAAGTCTATAGCTACCAATGTTATTTATTAGGCACTAAGTCTATAGCTGCCAATGTTCACTCATATCATCTTTCATCTCTCATCATTCATCAACCCATGTTTTATCCATCATATTCGTAGATATAAAATACATATACAATTTAAATCATTTAAAACATGTATAAAATCATTCATCCAACAAAGATAGCAACTATATAGGTTATATGTACACATAACACGTAATTTGTATAAAATACTTCATATCTAGGTGTGAGATGAAAGTAACTATGCACTCACTTGTTAAAGTGATGATTCTAAACTCGGGCAGCACTTCACTTTTAACGATTCTATTTTCCTTCGACGAAACCTAGCATTACTATCACTAATTTTTAGTCTAATCTTTATTGTGACTAATTATTAGTCTAGATTCATCATTAACTCAAAGTCTACTTTCATGATCTATCAAGTAAGGAACAACTAGGTAGGATCATATCGGAAGTAGGGTCTGTTTGGTATACGAAGTATACTATTTGGAAATCCCACTTTAAACACCTCACTAAATCACAGCCTAGATATCATCCCCGTAAGTAGATCAATCAATATAATGACTTGGAATCACTGATAAATCTTGTTTATAGGTTCATAATAACTATAATGAACTTAAACATAAGTTATACTTTAAGTAGGGTAAGCATAACTCACTTACCGGGAGGTTTGCTAGAAACCTGGCTCTGCGGGGGCAAAACTTCTGAGTCGAAAGCTCTTCTTCTTGGAGCCTTCTGGTGCTCCGAGACTCGCCTCTAGCACTTAGAAGTTGCTAGGGAAGGGGGAGAGGGTTTGGGGGTAATGGGAGAGAAATAGTATGAAATGTGTGAGTTTTGGGGTGATTTACACCTCTATTTATAGGTTGGCTTGGCCTTCTCACGTCGTGAGAAAGGGTGCTCAGGTTATGAGCTTTGCGTAGGCTCCAAGGCAAAGTCTGGTGCTGATACATGGCGCCGTATGTAGGTAAAACAACCAATATTTAAAAATTCATATCTTTCGCATATGAACTCTGTTTTTGATATTTTTTGTATGAACGCGTAAGGAAAGACAAGATCTACAACTTTCCTTTTGACTCTGGTGACTAATTCTCGACTGATTTTAAATTTAACAGTATGAAAAGATTATACTATTTAATGACTATGTAAAATTCATAACTTCTACATATAGACTCCGTTTTCATCTGTATTTTTATCATTGGGCTCCTATTAATGATATCTTCAATTCTAATTTAGCTTGTGTTGGCCAAAAATAGATCGATCCAAAATTTGAATTCTGGGTTGTGCACTATTATGTCAAATCTTAGAAAAATCATAACTTACTCATATGAAGTCAGATTTGGGCATTCTTTTTATGCACACTCTCGGTTTAATGTATAATAAATTTCCAATTAGATTGATAAGGCAAAAAAGTACTCTATCGTAAATTCACTATTTACGTCACGCAGTGTCGTGCTGGTTTTGTCACGAAACTTCGACGAGCCATAACTTCTTTGTTATAACTCGGATTTTGGCATTCTTTATATGTATGGAACCCTTGTGCCATATTCTACAACCTGGTTAAGATTATTTATTCTAAATAATATTTTTTCGAAAATTCGTTTTCGACACTTATTGTCTCTAAATTGACAAGCCCGGATATATGGGCGTTACATCTCTACAGAGATTAACCATAGTATTTTGGAATGGACTCCTATGATCTTTAGTTCAGTCAAGGAAAGGATTTTGGAGCTCTTGGATGGTCATCTCGGGGATTTTTGGGCCGACATTGTAGCAAGGAAGTTAGGGGCTCATCTGGATCCCAAAGCTTGTGGAGCCCTAGAATCTTTTAGGAAGGATGATCATATTGTTAGTTCTTATCATTTTGTATCAGAGATGGGAGACACATCATTTTTTCAAGAGGATCGATACCATGATTGGATTTCTGTGGAGGTTTCACGAGCCTTACGTGAGGAATTAACTGACATCATTGTGTGTGTCACTGACAAATTGGTCGTTGGGTTCAGCGGTCGGACCTTGGCTGTTCAAACGGATGAGGGGATGGCTAGGGTAAACCACGAGCAAGAGATTTATTTAAAGCACCTGGTAAAGAGGGATCTATAGCATGTACAGGTAGTCAAGGGTCCTGCTAAGAGACCTAAGACTTCAAAAAAGCATTTGTGGGGCCAGTAGGGCCGAGGTTAGTGTAGGACATGAGGGAAGCAGCACAATGGGAGCTTTCGCTTTAGGGGAATGGGCTGCTACAAGTGTGGAAGGGTTGGTCATTTCAATGGGGATTGTCCTTGGGTGGGATGCCCTTTATGTTTTTGCTGCAATTAACTAGGCCACATGAAGGCCGATTATCCGATGTTGAGGGGTGGAGCAGTGAGTGCACTTGTTTCGGTTTCTTTAAGGATCTCTAATGGTCATGAGGATAAGGCAGGATGCCCCAACTGGGAGGAGCCAAGTATTGCAGTGCCAGTCAGGGGAGACTAGAGTTCCATTAGGTTCTATTGCAGGTATGTTATCTTTTTCTTTCTTCTTGGTTATTATAAGAATTTATATATTGCTTTGGAATTTTGCTTGGTTTGGGTAAACATTATCTTTGGTTCGATTCTCTGCTTTTGTCTGGGTTATATCATCAAGACTTGTGATATGCCTTTCGACATGCCAAGAGTCTTTAGTGGGTCGAATCTTGCCGAGCGAGTTCCGATTTGTTAGATTGTTCTTTTGATGCATTCGGTGGGGTCAATTGAGGGGTATCATTTGGAAGGTTTATGATCGATTAGATGGTTGGTTCTCTAATGAAGTCAGAGTTCATTCGTGTTAGATTCTGACTATATGTTCGAAAATTGTCCAAGGAAGAACCTTTAGATTTAACTACTACCATTGCTAGGGAAGGAGTGGTAGCAAGGAGATAGTGGTGATGGTTGCATGATTTGTTTGGTCACTGGAAGTGCCAGTGGAATTTTATTATCACATGGATTTTCGATCGTTAGAATTCAGAGATTTCTTTGAGTATGGGAAGTTGGGGTGAAGACTTGCCAGTCTAGAGAAAGGGATATGGTATTAAGTAACCAGCATAAAGGACTTAAGGAGTTGGGCGATCATCGAGTTTGACTAGTAATGGAGCGCTAGTTTTAGAAAGCGCAAGTTATAGGCCGTTCAACTATATGAAGAAAAGATGGGTTGGGATGAAAGGCCTAGTATTTTCAGGAGTCATATTAAAGTGATATTACTAAAAAACATATGATACTAATGGGTCACACTAACAACAACGTGATTCAATTGATTATTTATTAGAAATTGATTTTAATAAATATTCAATAAAACTCTTATAATTAAATTGGAAATTATTTATTTCATAGAAATAATAATTTTCTTTAGCAAGTAACTTAATATATATATCATATGGTATGATTTATAATTCATGTACAAACTTTTGGACTAGTTGAATCCTTTTTCTTTTTTCCTACAAGACAAGGTTTATATTTTTTAAAAAGTTTATAAAAGTTTTACTTTCTTTTTTCTTCTTTATGCAATTTTCGAGATATGCATAAAAATAAGAAGTTTATGACTTTTCTAATCATGATTTAAAGGCATGGGAGACATGCTTATGACAATGGGGACAAGTTTGCTTAAAGTGCTAAGGACTTGTAACGCCCGCAGATCCGAGCTAGTCAATTTAGAGATGATAAACTTAAAAAATGACTTTTTGATGGAAAATTATTAAGAAGGATTAATCTTAACTAATTTATAGTATATGTTACAAGGATTCCATACATATAAAGAACGCCGAAATTCAAGTTATAACGAAGAAGTTATGACTTGTCAAAGTTTCGCGACAAAACCGACACGACACAACGCAACGTAAATAGTGAATTTATGTTAGAGGGATATTTGGCCTTACAAATCTAAATTAAAATTGTAGAATATGTAAAACCGAGAGTGTGCATAAAAAGAACGTCTAAATCTGACTTCGTATGAGGAAGTTATGATTTTTCAAAGTTTCAGCATTAGCAATATGCAGCCCGAAATTCGAATATTAGATCGAGCGGTTTTTAGCCGACACAACCTAAACAAGAATCGTAGATATCGTTAATAGTAGTGTAACGATAAAAAGACAGATGAAAACGGAGTTTAGATTAAGGAGTTATGAATTTCAAACGGAGTTTTCGTGTCCCGGCCTACTAAAAATAATATATTAAAATATATAAAAAATAAATTCAAAATTAGCCAACGGAGTCTAAACGAGAGTTGCAGAGCATAATCTCACATACACGTGGATATAAATAACGTCGAAAATGGAGTTCGTATGCGAAAGTTATGAAATTCTGAAGTTCGGGGCACGAAACCCCAAAACTGTCAGAGTTCACGACGTGAATACAGTTTTCATGACGTAAACTCAGTATTTATGACCTTTTGGAGCCTGACAGATGCAAGTTGCAATGACGCACCTGATGACTATTGAACTCACAATGTGAATATTTCAGATTCACGACGTGAATCCAGAAAAATGGCCCTATAAATAGAATTCAAGGGGCAGCCGAGTTTGGTTGCTCAATCTCTTCTCTCTCACTCCCGATACTCTCTCTAAGCCCTATTTTAACCCCCCCCCCCCCCCTAAGCCCCAGTATCATCCCGAGGCCCAAAGCGAATCCTGAAGCCCAAAGATCCTGAGAAGAAAAGAGTTTCCAAGCCGAAGTTCTGCCCGCGAGAAGCTCGGTGTGTGAAGAGATCACAGTTTCACCGAAGAATACTACTCTTAGTGCCGTAGTGTTGTCCGATCATCTTCTGATCAAGTGAGTTCATAGTCCCTTTCATATACCCAACTAAAATACAAGTATTGAATGTATTAGATATACAATATAAGTTAGTGTGTAGCTGCTTTCTGCTAACACGCGTATACGAAATATTCTCTATGAAATATGTGTTATGTGATTATATGTTATCTGTTTATTTGGAATGAATATCTTATTAGTTTTAAGTGGCATATATATGCATATGTATATTGTTATCTACAAAATATTGGGTAGAACTAGGGTAGATAGTTGATGTGGGATAAATTAATGAGAGGCCTCAATGTGATTGTGATCTAGTCATTCAGCAAAATATCGATGATGACCACGGACTTTTCTAGACAGTTCAATGGAACGCTGGTAGGCTCATAACCTATAGTTGTAATGAGCTTGGGTGTTCATTTGTTGTATTCTATCCCCCTCTTGGTTGCCTTAGGATATTCATTGTTGAGAAAACCCCTCTGCAGTAGTGTATGTCCCGATGAAAATCCTAGATTAGGTCCCTTGTAATAGTTGTTGTCATAGGGACGTAAAGTGAGGATAACAGGAATGGGTAATCGGGTTATTGTTGGTTGGTGAAATTAAATATAATTATTTATTGTGGGTTGAAAACCCTATATGCTCACCAGGCTCCCAAGCCTAACCCACTCAGTTTATTTGTATTACAGGTAGTGGTGCGAGAGCATAAGTTGGGGAACTTGTGAAGATATTTTGTTTATAGACCTGTTGTTGTTTATAACTATGTAAGGTCTATCTTTTAATGTTTATGCTTTTGTGTCTGTATCGGAACATGACATCCCGAAGTTTTGACTATATATGAAAATACATTTCTTCACGAAATCCTTTAATAAATTTATTTTATCATGTATTGTTTTGGGGACAAATTCCGCAACTCTTTTAAATCAATGGACTTACTCTGAAATTATTTTAAAAGCATAAATGAAACCGGTCTTTTCTGGCCGTAATTTTGGGGATGTCACAGGACTATTGGTTAATAACTTCACTTTATGCATATAAATAAGAGAGCTTGCACTTGGATTATTTGCTCATTTATTCCTTGATGCAAAATCCGAATCCTCTCTTCCCTCTCCCTTTCTCTCAAGTTTTGATTATAAAACTTGAAGAACACTTGCATCTTCAAGCCCTCTTTAAGTTTATATTGGTTATGAACTTAAAGCTTAAGGGTTTAATAGTTTTGGACTAGAATCTACATCAAGTTGAGTCATTGTTGGTATCTCAAACATTCCACATTCTGCATCAACTTCCAAGCCTCCCATGAGGACCCAAAGAACTACAAAGGTTGTTATTTCTTCATCCTTTTATGGTTGGTGTTTTAATCTTTCTATAACTTGCAAGAAGATCCTTGGTGGGTATAAAATGTTTATGTTATTTCAAAATTTTAAGTCTTCCGTTGCCATATTTTTTTAGTCTATGAAACTATTTTGAACTAAAACCTAAAAATAGGTATCAAAGCCACCTTGGAAGTTTGGTTAGATTTTTTAATTTTGGAAATCTTAGTTTTTGGAGAATATGGATAACTTGTTTTTGTATAAAAATAAGTTTATACATATTTTCTTTGATAACTTTTTGTTATGTTATGTGACAAAAGCTTCATGCATCTTTTGTCATTTAAAGTTGTCTTAGAAAAACAAATGTTGTTTGATGTGTATATTAATGTATATGATGTGCATAAACTAGCCAAGGACCATTGTGTTGTTATGTTGTTGTGTTGGTTATTTTTGTTATAAAATGGTTTTAATAATATATTTATTTATATGGTATGTAATAAATTAAATATATTAGTTTTCTTGTTTATTTTTGTAAAGTAATTTATTAGTTTTTAGAAACATTTTATTTGTACAAAGATGTAACAAGAAATGAAGTTTGAACCATTTCTTGAAAACAAAAGGAGACTTTTCGAGTTCAACATGTGTTGGGCAGAACATGACACTTTCTGAAAGGTGTCATGAATGCTACACATGTACTAAAAAGGTGCTGAACAGAAAGATGACACTTTCTGAAAAGTGTCACGAAAGCTGCAGTTTTTCCTTTAAAGAAGCCTTTAAAATCTTTTCGAGTTCAATGAGTGTATACGTAAGTGAGAGCTTCTACAACAACATTACAAGAAGATTTTTGGTCCCTTTAATCAAAAGAAAACTTTTCGAGTTCAACATGTGTTGGGCAGACTTGACATTTTTGTGTTGGCTCACAAAAATATCATTAGATGGTTTTGTTTATGCACATATCTTTTTATACATGTTTGCGTTGTTTATATTAAGCATTATTTTGTGTGGTTGATAAATTAGTTTTTCACATGCTAAAATAATTTTGGACAAAATAAACATCACATGGAGTTTGGGTTTTCAAAATTGGACATAAGATGTAACAAGTTATTATTTTAAAAATAAAACCCGATTTTATAAAATCGTTAATAACGACAAATTTTGAAATACTCCATTATAAGTTTATGTAACAGCCCGGATTTCCAGGTATCTTTTATTCGCATAATTTTTTTGGTTTTTTGTGAGGGGACTCGGCGAGTTGGAGCTCGAACTCGCCGAGTAGGGTCGCGATTCTGGACGCGGGTTTGCGCCTGGACTCGGCGAGTCCAAGGGATGGACTCGGTGAGTCTGCGATGTTTGATGAAACCCTAATTTCCCGGTCCTAAGCTCTATTTAAAGGACCTTATGGCCCTTCGTTGCGGCCACCTTGATCCTTGAGAGCACCAAAGCAGCTAAGGGTTCCTGTGAGTGAGATAAGAGGCTATTGTTCACCAAATTTGTGTGTATTTGCAAGAAAGGAAGGGGGAAAGTCAAGCTAGAAGAGTTGGGAGCTTGGAAGGGAAGCTTCTTGAGATATCTTTCAGAGCTTATTTCCTTGTTTTTGTTGATATGGTCAAATCTAGGGTTTCTTCTTGCCTTATTTGCTTTGTAATTAAAGTGTGAGAGGTCCTATGGAGATATGGTACCTAGATCTGGACCTTAGCAGGTCCAGAAAGTCCCAAATGCTATGCTTTATGTCCTTCCTTTTGGGTTGGAGACTAGGGTTGCCATATTAGAGGTCATTTCTCCAAAAAGAGCCTTGTAAGTGTTGCATGGTAGCCAAGACTGTGACTTTACGTGATGAATGAGCTTAGGAGGGCCAGATCTATGAGTGTATGGAGCGGATCTGACCTCAGAAGCAAGATTGAGTTGATGCATGGCATGGACTCACCGAGTCTGAAGAATAGACTCGGAGAGTAGCATGAAGATTGTCCTTAACCAGTCAGTGAGTGGTCTTGCCGAGTTATGGTTGACTCAGTGAGTCACGGAGAGTTAGAGAGGGATTGACAGGTGGACTGAGTCGAGCTGGAACTCGCCGAGTTGTCCTTGCGACTCGGCGAGTTGAGTCACGGTGGCCCTGTGATTCATGACCAGGTGGAACTCGTCGAGTCAGGGGAGTACTCGACGTGTCAAAGGAGAATCCTAGCGAGTTGGTGAAAACCCTTAAACTCGCCGAGTCGCTCTAGTGCACTCGCCGAGTCCGATCAAATTGACCGTTGACTGTTGACCAGAGTTGACCAGTGTTGACTTGATAGGGATAGTCAACCTTAGTGGTAAAAGTATTAATTAGAGATATATGATGTTATAGGAGGATTATAGCTCGGGGGTTCGAGCACGAGTGATTTCCTGGGTTCGCGAGTTATCGAGATATACGAGGTGAGTCTTCTCACTATACTGTACCCGGAAGGGTTTGACTGTGTGACCGGAAGGTCGAATATGATAAGAGATATATGCATTATGTGTGATAAGTTAATCGTTATATGTTCCATATATGATATGCTTGATATGGGCCGGAAGGCATTATGTTATGGGCCGGAAGGCGAATATGTTACGGGCCGGAAGGCGTTGTAATGTGGACCGTAAGGTTGACGTGGGTAGGACCAGAAGGTTTACCCAGTCAGGACAGAAGTCCCCTGAGACACATGGACCGGAAGGTCAGGGCTTGGAAAGGCGTATGTGCGTAGGTTGTATTTTGGGGAACTCGCTAAGCATTTATGCTTACAGTTGTGTGTTATGTGTTTCAGGTACTAGTGAGGACCGTGGGAAGGCGCCGGCGTGATTGTACACATACTCGGGGAAAACTATTTTTATGATCTTTGTGATGTAATCGGTCGTGACAATATTGTTTACATTGGAATTTAAATTATTACTCGATGTTTTGATGTTTGTAAAAATAAAAAAATTGGTTTTAAAATTTACGTCGTTACAAGTTGGTATCAGAGCCTTGGTTTGAGGGATTCGGGTACACCTTCGGGCGTAACTGAACTCAAACCGGGGATTTGAGAAATTTTAATTAATAAATCAATAAAATTTGATAAGTGATTTTTGAAATAACCAAATAAGAAGGAGTGTCTACGGTCAGCCAGCGCCCGAACGGTAAAATCCCCAAAATACTCTTACAATATGAGTTATGAGATATGATATGATATGATACGCATGCTAGTAGGCTAGGTATTCATATTAGGACTAGAGTGGCCTGATTTGTGATGCCTTAGTCTAGGGAAACCTGCTTCTATGAGGTGCTTTGAGAGCGAGTGAGTAGCTAGTGCATGGCATGAATAGAGTGCTCAGGATCCGGGGTTTAGGGAGGAGGACTTGGGGTGAATGCTGATGCGGTGTAGTTGGTAGTATTGGGCCCGTACTACTGAAGACACCGGGTCAGTGGGCAACCCAAGTAAGAATCCCTGGGTATCGGAGACTGAGTAGGGCTGCGTTATCGAGTGCGATTATGCTCGATAGAGTCTCTGATATTTTTATGTTGTATTTCAGACACATCATGGTTGGACCACGCCACAGACCTGGTACGAGTAGTGTGACTGACGAGGAGCTTCGTCAGATGATTCATGAGGAGGTAGCTGCAGCGATCTGGGCTGAGATTCCGAAGATGTTTGGGTCTATTAAGACCACACTGATGGAGACATTTGATGAGCGGTACGCCGCGTTGACTGAGGCCGCAGCCGTGGCCACTGCCAAACCACAGGGAGGTGACTCGTTGCTGTTCCGGGAGTTCAGCAACATGAAGCCACCTGAGTTTCACGGGACGCAGGATCTGATTGCTGCGATGAGATGGATTGCTGATATCGAGGGATGCTTCTACACTTGTTCATGTCTGGAGCATCTGAGGGTACGGTTCGCCTTGAACCAGCTCCGCCTGGGAGCAATGGATTGGTGGAAGTTCGTGATGGCGAACTTCACGCTGGTAGAGGTTTCAGCTGTGACTTGGAAGAGGTTTACTACTATGTTCAAAGACGAGTACGTTCCCCCGGTGGAGAAGGAACGGTTGGTTCAGGAGTTCTTGACCGTCAAGCAGGGTAATGATTCTGTCACGGTGATCACGCGGAAGTTTCATGAGACGGCGATGTTCTGCCCCGAGCAGGTGTCCACGGAGCAGTCTCGGATGAGTCAGTATTTGGGAGTGCTGAGGATGGATATCCGGGAGTTTGTATCGAACTCGTCATATCAGACTTTTGCTGAGCTTCAGGTGAATGCTAGGAAGCGTGAGATCGAGTTGGAGACCCAAGCCAGGGAGGAGGCCGAGTCTCAACGGATGGATCGGCGGTCGGCTCAGTCTCAGCCGGCAGCCAAGCGGACCAAGTCCGCCGATTCGAGATCCGGAGGTCAGAAGGGCCTCACTTGCGGAAAGTGCGGCAAGAGTCACGAGGGGGCATGTTGATCGGGTGCTTGCTACAAGTGTGGCAAGCAGGGGCACATTGCTAGGGATTACCCCCAGGGATTCATGATTTGCTTTCATTGCAACCAGATCGGCCATCGGAAGGCCGAGTGCCCCCAGCTTCGCCAGGGATCTACACCTGCTGTCAGGGTTACCGAGACTCGGCCAGTGAAGGCCGAGGCTCCGAAGGCTCGTAGGAGAGCTTTCCAGTTGACTGCGGAGGAGGTCCACGCGGCGCCTGATGCAGTAGCCGGTATGTGTTCTTTCATGTATTTACTTTTATGCTGAGATATTGTGCTTATATTATGATATGCGTAGGTACTTTTCTTGTGAATTTTGTACCTGCTTTGGTATTATTTGACTCGGGTGCAAGTCAGTCTTTTGTATCGTTGGCTTTTAGCTAGCACATCGGTACTGATCGGGAGCTGATGAGTCGACCCCTGCGAGTTTCTATAGCATATGAGAAAGCGGTATACGCCACTGATGTGACTCGAGGATGCGTGCTCGAGAGTTTTGTGGTCGAGTTCCCGATAGACTTGGTTCCTATAGCTATGGGGGATGTCTGCGTTATCGTGGGCATAGACTGATTGAGTAAGTTTGGGGCAGTCATTGACTGCGAGAGACAGCTGGTGACGATTCGAGACCCTAGTGGGGGAGTGCTTACGGTTTATGGCGAGGGGACCAGGTGTGGGTCGGTGTTTTGTTCGGCTTCCAGGGCAAGGCAGAGTTTGCAGCAAGGCTGCAATGGATTCATAGCCTACGTGATGGATACTCGAGTGGCCATGGGGAGGCCCAATTCGATTGATGACGTTCCTGTTGTATGCGAGTTTTTGGATGTGTTCCCCAAAGAGTTACCGGGTGTGCCTCCGGAAAGGCAAGTGGAGTTCCATATCGATTTGGTTCCGGGAGTGACGCCCATCGCCAAGGCGCCTTATCGTCTCGCTCCACCGGAAATGCAGGAGTTATCCTCGTAGCTTCAGGAGCTGTTGGGAAAGGGTTTTATTCGACCGAGTAGCTCACCTTGGGGACCGCCGATTTTGTTCATCAAGAAAAAGGATGGTTCACACCGGATGTGTATCGATTACCGGGAGTTGAACAAGTTGACGGTTAAGAACCGGTATCCGTTACCTAGGATCGACGATCTGTTCGATCAGTTACAGGGGGCATCTTGGTTCTCCAAGATAGACTTGAGGCCGGGTTATCATCAGATGAGGGTTCGGGATGAAGATATCCAGAAGACTGCTTTCAGAACTCGTTATGGACATTATGAGTTTGTGGTGATGCCTTTTGGGCTCACTAATGCCCCGGCTGCGTTCATGGATCTTATGAACCGGGTGTGCCGGCCGATGCTGGATCAGTCGGTGATCGTATTCATTGATGATATTCTGGTGTATTCGAGGTCTAGGGATCAGCATGAGGAACATTTGAGGGAAATTCTTGGGGTACTGAGATCGGAGAGGTTGTATGCCAAATTATCCAAATGTGATTTCTGGTTACGAGAGGTCCAGTTCCTCAGGCATCTTGTTAACCAGAAAGGGATATTGGTCGACCCGGCCAAGATTGAGGCGGTATTGAGGTGGGAGGTGCCGAGATCGCCCACTAAGATCAGGAGTTTTCTGGGTTTGGCTGGATATTATCGCAGGTTTATCAAGGATTTCTCCAAGATTGTTGTGCCACTTAGTAGGATGACCCGGAAGGGTGCTGTGTTTTCATGGGGACCGGAGCAGCAGTCATCATTCGAGACGCTTCGTCAAAAATTATGTGAGGCTTCGGTTCTCGCACTCCCGGAAGGGATGGAGGATTTTGTGGTGTACTGTGATGCATCTATATCGGGTTTGGGGGTGGTGCTTAATGCAGAGGGGTCATGTGATAGCGTATGCTTCGAGGCAGTTGAAGCCTCATGAGTCGAGATATCCCACCCACGACCTGGAATTGGGGGTTGTGGTGTTTGCTCTCAAGATCTAGCGGAATTATCTTTATGGCGTTCGGTGTACCATCTACACGGACCACAAGAGCCTGAAGTTCTTGATGGATCAGCCAAATCTGAATATGCGACAGAGGAGGTGGTTGGATGTAGTGAAGGATTACGATTGTGAGATCCTGTACCACCCAGGCATGGCTAATGTGGTAGCCGACGCGTTGAGCCATAGGGCGGAAAGCGCCCCGATCCGAGATATTTGTATCAGGTTGACGATAATGACCCCGATTTTGGATACTATTCGAGGAGCTCAGGCTGAGGCTGCGAAACAAGAAAACCAAAAGAGGGAGCGGGTTGTAGGTTAGGTATCAGGATTCGTCACAGATGGTCGAGGGCTTATGACTTTTCAGGGTCGGATTTGGGTACCGTTTGTGGGTGGTGCGCGTGCTATTTTGATGGAGGAAGCGCATCGATCGAAATTCTCGATTCATCCCAGGGCTACGAAAATGTATTTGGACCTAAGGAAGGAGTATTGGTAGCCCTGTATGAAAAGGGATGTTGCATGGTTTGTTGAGAGATGCTTGACTTGTCGGTAGGTCAAGGCCGAGCACCAGCGACCGCACGGTAAATTGCAGCCACTAGATATTCCCGAATGGAAGTGGGAACAGATTACCATGGATTTTATCACCAAATTGCCACGGACTGCGAGGGGAGTCGATATGATTTGGGTGATCGTAGATAGATTGACGAAGAGCACTCATTTTCTAGCCATCAGCGAGAGGTCTTCTGCGGAGAAGTTGGCGGAATTATATGTGAGGGAGGTGGTATCGCGGCATGGGGTGTCGATCTCGATTGTTTCTGATCGTGATGTGCGTTTCACTTCCAGGTTCTGGAAGAAGTTCCATGAGGATTTGGGTACTAGACTGCATTTTAGTACTGCATATCATCCCCAGACAGACGGTCAGAGTGAGCGGACGATTCAGATGCTTGAGGATATGCTCCGAGAATGTGTTGGATTTCGGAGGGAGCTGGGACACCTATCTACCTTTAGCATAGTTTTCGTATAACAACAACCATCATTCGAGCATTGGTATGCCACCCTTTGAGTTGTTGTATAGGCGGAGGTGTCGCACCCCCATCTGCTGGGGTGAGGTGGGGTAGCGGGTGATGGGTAGCACAGAGATCGTACTCCAGATGACCGAGCAGATTCAGCAGGTCAGGTAGAGGTTGTTGACCACTCAGAGCCGACAGAAGAGTTATGCAGATAGAAGCCGGTCCGAGCTTGAGTTTCAGGTCGGCGATCTTGTACTCCTGAAGGTCTCTCCTTGGAAAGGAGTGATTCGATTCGGGAAAAGGAGCAAGTTGGGGCCCCGATATATTGGTCCTTTCCGTGTGATCGCGAGGGTAGGTCGGGTAGCCTACCGTTTGGATTTGCCAGCAGAGTTGGGGCAGATTCACGACACTTTTCATGTGTCGCAGCTGAGGAAGTGTATAGCCGACGAATCGGCAGTGGTTCCATTAGAGGATATTCAGGTAGATGCGAGCCTGAATTATGCCGAGAGACCAGTGGCCATCAGAGATCGGAAGATCAAGGTTTTGAGGAACAAGGAGGTACCCATGGTGTTGGTTCAGTGGCAGCATCGGAAGGGATCAGAGATGACCTGGGAGCCGGAGCGTGAGATGCGTGAGCAGCATCCGGAGTTATTTGTAGAGCGAGACTTCAAGGGTGAAGTCTAGTTCTAGTGGGGGAGAATTGTAACAGCCCGGATTTCAAGGTATCTTTTATTCGCATATTTTTTTGGTGTTTTGTGAGGGGACTCGGCGAGTTGGAGCTCGAACTCGCCGAGTAGGGTCGCGGTTCTAGACGCGGGTTCGCACCTGGACTCGGCGAGTCCAATCGATGGACTCAGCGAGTCCGCGCTATTTGATGAAACCCTAATTTCCCGGTCCTAAGCTCTATTTAAAGGACCTTATGGCCCTTCATTGCAGCCACCTTGATCCTTGAGAGCACCAAAGAAGCTAAGGGTTCCTGTGAGTAAGATAAGAGGCTATTGTTCACCAAATTTGTGTGTATTTGCAAGAAAGGAAGGGGGAAAGTCAAGCTAGAAGAGTTGGGAGCTTGGATCCACTTCCATTTCGCCAAGGGAAGCTTCTTGAGGTATCTTTCAGAGCTTATTTCCGTGTTTTTGTTGATATGGTCAAATCTAGGGTTTCTTCTTGCCTTATTTGCTTTGTAATTGAAGTGTGAGAGGTCCCATGGAGATATGGTAACTATATCTGGACCTTAGTAGGTCCAGAAAGTCCCAAATGCTATGCTTTATGTCCTTCCTTTTCGGTTGGAGACTAGGGTTGCCATATTAGAGGTCATTTCTCCAAAAAGAGCCTTATAAGTGTTGCATGGTAGCCAAGACTGTGACTTTACGTGATGAATGAGCTTAGGAGGGCCAGATCTATGAGTGTATGGAGCGGATCTGACCTCAGAAGCAAGATTGAGTTGATGCATGGCATGGACTCGCCGAGTCTGAAGAACAGACTCGGCGAGTAGCATGAAGATTGTCATTAACCACTCAGTGAGTGGTCCTGCCGAGTTATGGTTGACTCAGTGAATCACGGAGAGTTAGAGAGGGATTGACAGGTGGATTGAGTCGAGCTGGAACTCGCCGAGTTGTCCTTGCGACTCGGCGAGTTGAGTCGCGGTGGCCCTGCGATTCATGACCAGGTGGAACTCGTCGAGTCAAGGGAGTACTCGACGTGTCAAAGGAGAATCCTAACGAGTTGGTGAAAACGCTTAAACTCGCCGAGTCGCTCTAGTGCACTCGCCGAGTCCGGTCAAATTGACCGTTGACTGTTGACCAGAGTTGACCAGTGTTGACTTGATAGGGATAGTCAACCTTAGTGGTAAAAGTATTAATTAGAGATATATGATGTTATAGGAGGATTATAGCTCGGGGGTTCGAGCACGAGTGATTTCCTGGGTTCGCGAGTTATCGAGATATACGAGGTGAGTCTTCTCACTATACTGTACCCGTAAGGGTTTGACTGTGTGACCGGAAGGTCGAATATGATATGAGATATATGCATTATGTGTGATAAGTTAATCGTTATCTGTTCCATGTATGATATGCTTGATATGGGCCGGAAGGCATTATGTTATGGGCCGGAAGGAGAATATGTTAAGGGCCAGAAGGCATTGTAATGTGGACCGTAAGGTTGACGTGGGTAGGACCGGAAGGTTTACCCAGTCGGGACGGAAGTCCCCTGAGACACATGGACCGGAAGGTCAGGGCCTGGAAATGCGTATGTGCGTAGGTTGTATTTTGAGAACTCACTAAGCATTTATGCTTACAGTTTTGTGTTATGTCTTTCAGGTACTAGCGAGGACCGTGGAAAGGCACCGGCATGATCGTACACATACTCGGGGAAAACTATTTTTATGATCTTTGTGATGTAATCGGTCGTGACAATATTGTTTACATTGGAATTTAAATTATTACTCGATGTTTTGATGTTTGTAAAAATAAAAAAAATTGGTTTTAAAATTTACATCGTTACAGTTTAAATTTGTGATTTTTGTGACTTATACAAACTCCAAATATATAAGTAATAAAATGAAGTTTTATTAAAGATATAAAAGGTTCAAATGCATTTAAACATAATATTCGTTATTAAAATTGAATTGCATCAAATTATATAAAAACTAGCTTTTTATATAGAACCTTTAAAAGTGATTTTATTTTGAAAATTGATACCATGGTTTATTATAGGCATGTAATAAACTTGATATCATATGTTTTTAAACTAGAATTATAAATCATATAAACCCTTTTTTACAAACCTCAAATCTATGTAGCCCTTTTAAAAAACACTCGCACGTCTCTTGTATGCACTAGTGTGATAAAGGATACCTAACCGCTTAGTGTTATCTTTTGATGGTCGGGGTGTATTCGCGATTTCTATAACCAAGTTATAGGCCGACTACACAAGTTTTTCAAATTGGGCGATTTCATAGGAAATCTTTTGTGATAAAGGATACATAAGCAAGAGAGTTCTGAGGCATAGATGGGATCAAACATGTCTAATTAAATTTGTTATTAGAGATCCCATAAATCTAGGAATTATATATCAAGATATAATTGATATTTGATATCTACTGGGTTGAATTCAATGATAGGATAGAGGATACCTAACAATTTATTTGTTTTGCAACTTGGATCTTAGACTTTGATAATAAATGTTTTTGGAAACTAAAAGGATATTATTTATTAAAGATTAAATATTGAAAATACTAAATGAATTTTGTTAAAATTTTTAGTGGAATAATCCATTCTCATTATCATGAATTATCATTTTCTTAAATGACTTAAATGAAACAATAACATTCAATAGATACAACTTCAATGAATGGGATCATGTCTTAAGAGACAATCTCGTGAGAGATATGAAATTGTATACACTTAAGGGTCCTAGTCCTAAACTATTTTCTTTGAGCAATTAAACTTGAACTTGATACCTAATAAAGGCATCATTGTGATGATTAAGATGTTTCTAACATCAAGCAAGGAATAGTTATTCATGACTTCTAGGAAGTCTTGGATATTTTAAACATATATTTGATGATATAACAGGTCAAGCAATATTCCAATCAATACAGTGATATTTTATTTAAAGCTAGTTTAAACATTGGAATAATTCAAGGCTAAAAGAATCACCTTATGTGATCTAAGAGGCTCATGTTCTATGGACTCAACACCTTTAGGCCCAAGAAATCTACTAAAGCCCACATTGATGGATCTTGTTTCTTTTGTGAAGAAATTGGACACTGGATGAGGATTTACTCCTCTTATTTGGAAAGAAAGTCTAGAACAGACTAGTACTTATTGTATCTACTATATAGAACTCATACTTTTCATATAACACTTAGGTACTTGGTACTTAAATGTTAATCTAATATTTGTAAATGGCATGCAAATATTTGTTGAAGAGTAACCAAGTTGAGCACAATAAAGTTGGAACTACACTCTCGGAGTTTAGTTTGTTATTTATGCTTAGAACATAAATTACTTGTAATATAAAACAATATTTTTTTTGGAACAAAGTATGTTTTAATTTAGCATGTCAAAATTTATATCTCAGTTATTTTATTCAAATTTTTGAAAATTTTGTCAATCGTTTTTCATAACAATAATATTTATTTTCTGAAATGATTAACTTCTATTTATGAGACTAGATCTTTTAATAGAATTATGAAGTAAATATCAACATTTTATGAATAAAACTAAGTTCTATATGCAAACACTTTTGACTTAAACTTGTTTTAAATCAAACTCATCTTTGACATTGTGATCGTTTTTATATAAATGGCATTCAAATATTCCAACTTCAACAAAGGGATCTTTGAAGGCAAATAATGTAGTTTATTTGACATATGTGAACCTCATTAATATGTAAAGGATTCCTAGTGATTTTTCACTAAAGTATAGAGAATATAATTAAGGAACTATACACTTTGGTGTGCAAATTCCTTTTTACTGAATGTCTGAGATTAAGCATAAGATACCAAATCAACTTTATTAACAACTATAGTAGTTTTAATTATATTTTACGTGGTAGACCATAATTGTGAAATCTTTGTTGAAGATTTCAAAAAGTTGAGATACAAACCAGTAAGAACCATCTAAGGCCTTAATGATAATAAAGGATGAATTAAATCTTACATGGTATGATTTACTTTCTAATAGGTAGAAATACCCCCCCCCCCCCCCCTTTAATCTTTTTTGAGATAATACTTCAATCACTATTAATTGTATTTTGAATACAAATATCAACTAATAAGTAGATTAAACATTTTATAAAACTTAGTATGGAAAGGCTCCATCCTCATCTTACTAAAGGTTTTATGGATTTGATGCCAATGTTGGACTAAAGCTTCTAAACCCAAAATCTACTAAATACATATTTGTATAATACTCTAAATATGGCTTAGATCATCATATGCAAACCCACCAAGAATAAGTTCTGTTATTCCCGTGAAAGCTAAGTTAGTAGAAAGCAAGCTTCTAATGACAGAGCAAGTGGGAGGTACATGTAACTTCAAGCAGCTTAAGAACCATAACGTTATATAGTAATTGTTGGCACTAGTCTTTAACAAGGATTGTTAACATTGAAGAATAGCTATTCACAAACACAAATTATTCGCATTAATGGTAGAATTCATCTATGACTTGAGAAATATGGTATCTCTTATTGATGAGATTTTATTGATGGTTTTTGGAAAATCCATCAAATACCAAGATGCTATATCAGATCTCGAATATGATAAATGACTTAGAGTCATGAACATGAGATGTAATCCATGTATAAGAATCAAGTATGGGCTTGATTAAAATTTATCCCTATAGCAAGGCTAGAAGGTGTAAATAATTCTTCTAGAAAGAATAAATTACATGGATAACCATACACATTTAAAGCAAGACATGTAGTAAAAGGATCGTCTTACACTCATGTCGTTGACTGTGGTCCTCATCATACTCATGACATTGATTGTGATCAAACCTTCTCCACAAGTAGCTATGATTAGATCAACGAGGATATTATTTGCTATAAATTCATATTCTTAATATGAGATCTAGTAAATAGATTTCAAGAAACACCACTTTTCTTAATAGACATTCTACTAGAAGATATCTATATAGATTAGCCTGGAGGTTTTCTTAATCAATGTTATCCTAACAAAATGTGTAGAGATTGAGATCCACTTTTGGATATAAAGAAAATGTCTCAATGTTGCAATCATCATTTTATGTAAAACCACAGGGTTTGTTTTTATGTCAAAATCAATAGAACATGTGTGTTTACTAAGAACTACTGGGAGCTTAGTGAAATTCGTAATGTTGTATGAATGAGTCATACTTAATCATTTGAAATCACATTCTGACTAAGCAAGGTCATTTTCACCTTGACTCGGAAAGTGTATCTAAAATTAAAGACTTAGGAAGGAGAAGATACATTCTTGGAATGTAAAATTTATAAGGGATTGATAAAATGAATGTTAAAAGTTTCATGTCCATATACATATATAGGCAATATCTTGAAATGGTTCAAGACACAATATTCTTTATGAGAATTCTTGGCATTATCATATGACACCATTTTGATCTAGCCTCAAAAGTAAATAACTCACAGGCTTGAACTAAATGAAATGATTTATATTCTATTTGCTTGGAAAATGACTTCATCATTTATGCCATATTATGCATAGGACATAGTATTTGATCATGCTGTAAGCATTTCATATGATACTAATTGAATACATGGTTAAGTCACTAGATGAATAAAAGAGCATTCTAAGAGTACTTTAGAAGAACTAAGAGAATATATATGAGACAATCAGTTTAGAAAATATCTTTATGAAAGGGCACACAAGATGTTAATTTCTAAACAAATATAAATAATTATTAATTATAATTGGATTTTGACTTCATTTTGGAATGAAGGGTAACTTTTGTTGGAATGAGGTCCAAGAAAAACATAATGAGATAATTTACTACAAAATAAGAATACACTACGTTAGAAGTTGAATTCAAATATGATTAGATGAATGGAATCATTTAAAAACTATGTTGATTTCTGCCATTCGAGGATCACGTAGAAATCTTTGTGACTTCGAGAGTATACTTAATCGAGCTAAGAGACTCTATGTCACGAAAGAACACCAATCATATCTCCAAGATATTTAACTATACCAAGAGTAAAGTTAAGTATAGAGATGAAAGTATTCACATAATTCACACAAAATAAATTTTGACAGATCCATTAATAAAGTCATTCTTTTGAGCTAAGTATGAATGGTCACACTTCAGCAATTAGAGTTTATTATTCTAGAACTGGATTTTTGATTTGGATTTAGTATTTGGATATTAGAACATTATAACAACAACTATTAGATATTGTTGTGATATATTGGGATATAGTCATCACATTAATACTTGTTGTGTTGTATATTAACATGTTTAATCCATGAGTGATTTTATTATTCTAAAAGTTCATAGTCGGTTTTAATTGTGGAAGCAATTATGAAGTAAGGCTAATATGAATTAGATTGGTTGACTCTCACTAGATGAAAGTAGGCAAGTCGTTGTAACCAAGTTTCATAGGTACTTGTCAGAGAACTAGTATTGAGCTGACCCGCATCAAGATCATCTCATGGATCGCTATCGTGAATGATACTTGATTAAAAGGTACTATCTTTGTATCTTTAACACTTGAGATACATAGTGGGAATTAATTGTTGGGAGTACTATGCTTTGATATTGGTCAAATGTTGTTCCTTAACCGGACAGTTATAAAAAGCCATTTTCAGGTATGGTGTGAACTTTGCAAGAGGCTTATGTAGTCAAGATGGGATTTGTTCCCCTTATGTGTTGAGAGTTAGACATCTAAGGTGCCTTACCAAAAGTTGAACAACTAATGACATTGATCACAATCCGAATCTCATGTTCAACATGATGTCTGTAGCAAATGGATAACTGATAAACTTACCTTATACACCAATTGTAGCTTTGAGCTTTTTGGGAATTGGGCATTGATAGAATGGCACAAACAGTCGTATGGTCTTAGGGGCAGTGAAATGTTGCTAGACGTTCACCACTGTCTATATCAGTCTAATATGAGTCTTGCACAAGTGGGAGATTGAAAGGCCTAGTATGCTCAAGATTCATATTAAAGTGATATTACTAAATAACATATGATACTAATGGGTCACACTAACAACAACATGATACAACTGATTATTTATTAGAAATTAATTTTAATAAATATTCAATAAAACTCTTATAATTAAATTGGGAATTATTTATTTCATGGAAATAATAAATTTCATTAGCAAGTAACTTAATATATATATATATATATATATATATATATATATATATATATATATATATATATCATATGGTATGATTTATAAGTCATGTACAAACTTTTGGACTAGTTGAATCCTTTTGTGTGTTTCCTAAAGACAAGGTTTATATTGTATGAAAGAGTTTATAAAAGTTTGACTTTGTTTCTTTTTCTTTATGCAATTTTTGAGATATGCATAAAAAGAAGAAATGTATGACTTCTCTAATCATACATTAAAGGCATGAGTGACATGCATATGACAATGGGGACAAGTTTGCTTAAAGTGGTAAGGACTAATGGTTAATAACTTCACTTTATGCATATAAATAATAGAGCTTGCACTTGGATTATTTTCGCATTCATTCCTTGATACAAAATCCAAATCCTCTCTTCTCTATCCCTTTCTCTCTAGTTTTGGTTAGAAAACTTGAAGAACGGTTGCATCTTCAAGCCCTCTTTAAGTTCATATTGATTTTGAACTTAAAGCATAAGGGTTTAAGAGTTTTGGACTAGCATCTACATCAAGTTGAGTCATTGTTGGTGTCTCAAAGGTTCCACATTCTTCATCAACTTCCAAGCCTCTCATGAGGACCCAAAGAACTACAATGGTTGTTATTTCTTCATCCTTTTATGGTTGGTGTTTTAATCTTTCTATAACTTGCAAGAAGATCCTTGGTGGGTATAAAATGTTTATGTTATTTCAAAATTTTAAGTCTTCCGTTGCCATATTTTTTTTAGTTTGTGAAACTATTTTGAACTAAAACACAACATGGGAATCCATCAAGTCTCGTGAGATAGGTGAGCTTCGATGAGTCCAAGTGGGGGAGAATCGATCAAAATTTCTGGGAGTTAGGTCGGGTGTGAAACTAGGGTAAGTTTCACATCCCATTTAGGAGGAGAGATGACCCTAGTGGCCGCCAGGATTGAATTTGTGTAAGTTGGGAGTTAAAGAAATTCCCAAGAGTTGGCCAGTGTCTTCTTTATAGTAGGCTTGAGGATGAATCCAGGTTGAGGGTTGTGTTAGAACCTAGTTGCCTGTTCTTATATGATGAAGGCTTTGTAGGTCGAAGCATGACCTAATCACCTGATTGGATGCAGTTGGATGCAAGTTTTGAATCAGGATGAGTACGGTTGTGATCGTTTCGGCGGTAACTTTGGTTGGTTAGAAGTTTTGTAAGACTACAATGGGATCGTAGCATTCACCATTTTAAGGTAGACTATCATTTATGGTGGTGATGAGTATAAAGGGGGGTCAGCTTGTGCCTTGGGAAAGACAGACAAGATTTTCGGATATCATTTCTCGGTTTCGAGTTGAGGACCATTGGGGTCCTAGGCAGAGTCGGGCGTGTGTATCTATAGATTGGTGAGACCCGTGGGCAAGGCCTATGTGTTCATGGGAATGCATGTGGGACCTGACTGACGTCGTTGGGTCGAGGTATTGGATCTTGTTTTGTAGGAATTGTTATGTAGATAGTGAGTGATGCAAAGGGATGCTTAGGCTAGGGTAGACTTGTCTTTTGGACTCTTGGGAACTAGGTGGCTGGACCAAGTTCGAGGCTGGTAGTCTCAGTGATGGTTTAGAAATCTGCATGTCCCAACTTAGTGAGTGGTTGCCGTGAATCAGAAGGTTTCAGGTGAAATGAAAGTGTGGATCTTGGATCTCGGTTATGAGTTAGGTACCGAGTTGGTTCTTGGTGGGAACTCGCGTTGGGAATCACGGGTGTTTATGTGCAAGGTCTTCTGTTCAGTAGGATATGAATTAAGGAATATGTGTGCCAAGGTTATCAGTTGAAGGGTTCAGGGTTAAATGATGGTTTCAGTTTTGATGGTAGATTAGGATCTTCTGAATGTGTTTTGGTTTGGTTCTATCTGTGTGAGGGTCAGGCAAATATGGGATTCCAGAATTTTAGTAATGCCATGTTGGTTCAGTAGTTAAAGAAAGCAATGTATTGTTCAACACTAGAAGATGTATCTCCCATTTTGTCTCATGTTGTTCATCATATTAATAGAATTGTTATCATGAGGATGAGCATTCCCTTGAAGGAATATATGTCCCTTTGGTCAAGTGAAAGGTTGTTGGCAATAGCATTTGGTCTGTGATTTTGTTCTAGTGGGAACCTCAGGTAATCAGAAGTTGAGTAGTTAGTTTCAGTGATAAATGGAATGGAATTAGCAATGGTTCAGTATGGGCAGTCTGTTGGGTAGGGGGTCAGACCAATTTGAGACTTCAGGTGTTAGGATGAGTAGATGTGGTTATTCTGCATGCGATCATTCTAGGCTGAGAAAAGATTCATTCATCTTCGGGTTGGGAGATCCCTGTTAGGTTTGCTTTCAGTCGCCTTTGAGAATGTTTCGGTATACTCGGGACAATGGCAATGTTGCTCAAGATGACTGGGATGCTTGGGATGGCAATGAATGATTTTGAGGATAAAATACAATTTAAGTAGGCGAGAGTTGTAGTCCACTATCCTGAATCGTTTCCTATTTCAGGGTGGTGACCAAAGATCACGTATTATTAGGCTTAGTACCTTTTAGGAAAAGAGATATAGACCCATTTAGATATGGGTGATGTAATTTAGATGATCAGGGTGTTCGATTTGTGTTTTGGAGCCAAGGGGTATTTTTGTAAATTGTCAGCTCGGGCTTTTATGGAAATTGGATTTTTGTTCAGGAAGCTTTAAGGAAAGTATAAGTTAATAAAAGTATGGAGTGCCACCTTAACTTTTCATGGATATCAAGATCCTAGAACTCGAATTTATAATTAAGAATTTGTGGCCTTCAAAGGATTGCAACGTTTAAGGATAACCCTAGTATGCAAGGCGTACCTAGGGGTGTATGCATGGCGTACTAGAGTGAAGTTCAGCACACGAGGCGTAAACTGGTGTATGCTTAGTATACTAAGAAGGGTTGATCGTGGATGTGAGGCCTTGTACGCTGGGCATACGAGAATTATGCAGGGCGTACGAGGGTTTAATGAAACCCTAGTTTTGAGATGATGCACTCTATTTAAGCTCATTAAGTCCCTAGGGTCGGCCTCCTTACAAGCCTCCATACTTGCCAAACTCTAATTTTGACCCTTAGCCTCCATTGTTGAATCCTTGGGCTCTTGATAAGAAGTTGGTGCTTATTTTGCTCATTTTGTAGGGATTGAAGAAGGTTTAAGGTGGATTGCTTGGTGGGAAGCTTAAAGATCCAGAATCGCCACTCATTTTTCAAACCATTTGAGGTATGAAGTTCATACCTTGGCTTTTGAATGTATGGATCTCCTTATGTCATGGTTTTTATGCTTTTGGGCTCGTTTGGGTTGTTTTGATGAGTTAAGACGTTTCAGGGGCTTATCCACTTAGATATGAGCACATTATGTGTTTCTTATGCTTAAAGGTGCAAGCTTTATAGTGTAACGGTCTCATGCATGGTTTAAGTCATATATTAAGTCCTTTTGAGCTTTAAGAGTCTCATTAAGCGATACATGCACGTAAAGTTAGAAACTTTACATGATAAAACATCTCAAGAAAGTCAGATCTAGATTTTGGAGTGTTGTCTTAATGAGTTACGAGCTGAAAATGAAGATTAGCTGAACGAGGGTAGTATGTTAGGCGTACAAGCGGGTATGCTTAGAGTTCACACCCTTAGGCAAGTATGATGTTCGAACAAGCTGAGTACACCCCGCGTTCGGTTAGGGCCATTTTTGGACTTAGGTGGTTTGGGCCTTGTTGGGCCATCATAATTCAAATGTTTTTGGGCTAGGAATATCTTTGGACCTTGGTTTAAGGCCCATGAAAGGGTTTGGGCCCAATTTGGAAATTTGGGCCATATCTAGGCTTTAGGTGTTTATTTGGAATTTGGGCTTTTGGATTGGTCGGTTGGGCCTAGGCTTTGGGCCAAGTTAGGCAAAGGGTAAAAAGGTATTTTACCATAGTTTGGTCACTTAGTATGGGTCGAGATTCAATTATTGATGGATGGTCATTTTGGTGATTGATAGCACAAAGATTTTAGCGGATTTGCAGTCAGAGATTTATATATGGGTTCAGCTGTCTAAGGTGAGTCTTCTCACCATGTCCATCGGTCAAAGACACCAATGGTGGCCCATTACTTGTTATGTAGTTTGCTAGTTGTTTTTGTCATACTTACTTGCAAGACCCTGGGCGTAGCCCGTGGCATTTATATAGAAGACCATGGGGGTAGCCCATGGCACGTGGATGTCAGACCATGGGGGCAACCCATGGCATTTCAAGGAAAGACCGTAGGGGTAGCGCATACCACTTGGATGTCAGACCATGGGGTAGCCCATGCCATTTCAGGGTAAAGACCATGGGGTAGCCCATTACAAGTGTATGTATGGTATGTGGTATTTTCGAAAACTCACTAAGCTTTGGGCTTATGGTTTTCACTTTATGTTTCAGGTACTTCGGTTTTCAAATGGAAGAGCTCAGGATGATTGCAGAGCACACACCATCTCGTTCCGCATTTTCTTGATTTACTCTAATGTGATATGATGATTGATACATTTTTTTTATTTGGATTTTTATGTTGATTTTTAGGGATATTGGTTTTATTAGTTTAAAAACGAAAAATTTTGGGTCTTATTTTTGGGAGGTTACATTGTACTCATAGGTCGAAGGCACCAATGTCGTCCCACTAGATTGTGTCATGTAGTATACGATCTATCTTTGTGAATCTTTTAGTTATGATTGGCTGGAAATACACCCCAAGACTGGGCCCATTATGATATGTTAGGTTGAGATACACCCCAGGGATGGGGCCATTATTGTATGTTTGGTTGAAATATACCCCAGGGTCGGGCCCACTATTGTATGTTTGGGTTGAAATATACCCTAGGGTTGGGCCCACTTATTTGTACTTAGGGGAACTCACTAAGCTTTGTGCTTACAATTTTATGTTTATGGTTTCAGGTACTTCCGGTATGAAAGGGAAGGGTCGTACATGATTACATAGTATCCATCGCATGATTTTGTATTTATGACAACTTTTACTCTGATTATTTTGACATACATATCATTGTTGATTTTTAAGACATATGAAGTGTTGAATTAATGATTTTCAAAATGAAAAAGTTTACCTATGTTTTGGGATGTTACAAGATGGTATCAAAGCCTTGCTTTGCGGGATTCGGGCACACTCTTGGGTGTGTCCGAACTCAAACTGAGGAATTGTAATATTTTTAAAAGAAAATGAATTTACTAAAAGATTTTTATAAAGATAAAAGGTTTGATGCGTACAGTCAGCTGAGCTCAAGTAAGTGATTCACAAAATACCGACAGATGATGTTATGTTATATGTTATGAGAATTAAATGCTAGATTAGGGCTAAGGATCTACTCAATATTGCATGATAGAATTTTAGGAGAGATGCCTTTATATGCATGTTGATTGAGCTTTTAGAATTCCATTCTAGTATGGATTTTAGATGTCAGATAGAATGACCTGATTAGGTGATGCACTGGTTAAGATTACTCGATGATCGAATGCTTCTTGCTTTGTGCTTTGTGGGACTCACATTGATGTGAGTTAACTACTACACGAATATGCTAAGTTATATGCTGAAAAGGTTAAATAATCTCATAGTGATTTATTTGGCCCTACTATAGAGCTCTCATCTAAGTCTTACCGTTGTAAGGTTGAGTCTTTAAGTCAGAGGATCATCTATGATTTTTGCATGTGGGAATGGTACACAGTTTAGCGGATTTTGGAAATGTCAGTTTGAGAAGGTGACTTAGAGGATTCGAGATGATTCTTGAGGAAAGTATGGAAAATTGTGGAAGGTAGTATTGGGCCTGTACTAATGAAAGCATAGGATTCTATGAAGCTGGTAGAATGTTGATGTGTATGTTATTAATTAGCGGGTAGAGTGTTATGGATTAATGATGACATTTTCATGACGAAATAATAGTTTTTTATCTAAGAGGATGTGGATGTCTAGATGAAAACCAGAGCTCTCTGACATTGGTGCAGACAACGCAAGATTATGTGACTGAATTGCCATTGAGGTTTCACAGATCTTACCAAAAGAGTTGTCTGGTATCACCAGATGGATCACTGACAGACTGATTTCCAAGTTCGAGGAGTAGACTGTAATATTATGGGTTGCGAGAGATATTTTTGAGGCGACTATGGAAGGAAATCTTAACGTGGAGGCACAGCAAGGAAGAAGAAGGAGGGCACACGTTTTGGAGCGGTTGGAGAGGGGTGGATAGTTCAATATAGCTAACCTGGATACTAGAAGTCATGGAGACTGTGATATATGTAGGAAGTATGGGGGAACTCATGGGTTCGCTTGTCATAAGTTTAGGTGTTTCAAGTGTAGAGAAAGAGGGCATGTGCACCTAGATTTAAAGAACGATTAGGTATGTTTTCATTGTCACAAACCAGGTTATTTCAAATCTGGTTGTCCTGCATGGGTGGCGGAGGGAGTGCATACCCTAACACGTATCGTCCTGCAGGAGGTCAAGGTCAAGCCTCAAGAAATCATTGGTATGTATTTTGATTCCCATCAGGTAATGATATTTTTATCTAGGATAAGTATATTCTTGGCCAGTGTTATGATGGCAGTTCGGAAACTATTTTGCGTGTGAGATTTGATAGAACTATATTGGGATCTCTACACATTTTAATGGATTAGGATGCCTCATAAATCAATAGTGTGTAGATCGCTCTTGATAGGTTCAAAGTTGCACCATTAGAAAGTTTCGATAGTCCCATCTAAGGTTCAGTGTTCATTTATCATTCCTTAAGTCATCATTCAAAGAATTATCATATTCCATTTCTCAT
Source organism: Lactuca saligna (assembly GCF_052625555.1). Lineage (NCBI taxonomy): Eukaryota > Viridiplantae > Streptophyta > Magnoliopsida > Asterales > Asteraceae > Lactuca > Lactuca saligna. Next base: position 80,363,398 of record NC_136425.1, on the reverse strand, counting down.
AACGAGAATCATGTTAGAAGAGTATCTAGTTGATTTGGTTGTAGGCGTCAGTTCAGGAGATGAAGATCATTGATGATGTGAACCCTAGGTTAGAGTAACCTAGGTGTCCTACTTGGAGGATCAACAACCAGACTGATTTTGATGGCTTCATCGCAATGGATCAGGAAAAAGTTGCATTGTAAGTGCATTAGCTGTTTTCAAAAATCGATATGGTTGATATCTTTTGTGGTCAAAGGGTATAAAGGATTAGTCGGAACGTGTGTACAGGGTGAGTTGCAGTTAGTTTCATGTTATCACGGATGTGTGTGTGCTTTTCGCATTGGAAGATTCTAGGAAAGGATCAATATAAAGCCAGTTGTCCTTGTTGTGACAACAAAGATAGAGATCTGAGGTGCTTATGATGCTCAGTTTGGATGTCAGATGTAGTGTTGGTTAACTCGTTGGACCAATTGCTATCATTAGTAAGGTAGGAGTTCTGGTGATCCATTAACTTCTAGGTGTGGGTGCTACATTTTCATACAGATTTGTTAAGTTGTTTGGATTCTTAAAAGGCGCTCGATTTGTATCAGTTGTCAATGTTATAGGTACAATAATCTTTTAGTAATTATGGAGCAATGAACATTTGAATTGCGAGTTAGGGTGTTGGAACAACGTTATTTAGTTCATGGAATTTCGTTAATAAGTTGTTCTTATAAAGATCTGTTTGGTACTTACGATTGGGATAATGTTTTGAGTTGAGAAGGTTTATGGTTAGGTTGCTCATTCATATAGGTCATGATCACAAGTTGTAATCTTGTAGTTCTGTCAACATGGATAGTGGTCCTGGTGTAAAACCTTTTGGAAATTATTCAAGGAATCTGGTTTCTCTTATGACCGGTAACGGTGGGAGCACTTGTCAACTATCAAGTGGGCGATGTTCTAGACTGTCTAGGAAGTTCGTATGGTTATGAAGATTGTTAGATTGTAGTTGAATCCAAGTAGGGGAGAAACGCTTGGGAATTAATCGAAATATTTCCAAGTGCGGTTCAATATGGAATATCATAAACAAGAAAAAGTGTATAGCTAGTTCTCATTGCATTATGAGCCGAGGGCTATGAAAGGGATAATGTTCAACATTCGGTTGTGATTACGGAATCATATGTTGAGGTTCAAATTAACTTGTATGAGGTCATGGAGCATCAGCAGTGGTGCATGACGGATATGTGACTTTGTTCTGGTTGAAGGTTGTGTTATAGCCTCCCTGCATGTTCTTGTCTGATAAAGGTTATAGGGTTCGAAGCATGATCCAAAAACCTGATTAGGGTTTAGTGGGATGAGGTTTCGACTCATTTTGATTATGATTGGTTATAGTGGATGGATGATAAGACCATGGGCTGGGTTCATGGCTGTTGCGGAAGTGTTGTATAACTATGGGGTAGCCATAGCATTCACTAGACTGATAGGAAACGTGGAAGTGTTATAAGACTGTGCGGTAGCCATAGAATTCACATGGTTGATAGGATGATTTAGAAGTGTTGTAAGCCTATGATAAGAGTCATAGCATTCACTAGGATGAGTTAGACCATCACAGGAGTGGTTGTTGGTCTGTAGGAGGATCATAGCGCATTCATGGGTCAAGTCAGACCGTTATTGGTCGTTAAGCACTTCTTCTTAGGAATGAGGATTAATGGAGCTGTGATGGTGTTTTAGGCTTGTATAGATCCCAGATGGGTGAGATCTGTGGGTGAGGCCCATTTGGTTATGATAGTGTGGGTGAGACTTGTGATCAAGGCCCAATTTGGTTATGTTAACTTGGGTGAGCAGACCATTAAGAAATTCGAAGATATGCTTGCAGCATGAGGTATTGGTCGTAAGTCTCCAGACTAGTATTGGGGTGGTGGCAAGATCATTGTGACCTGAAATCTTAAGTTTCCTAGCAGATTAGATGGTATCACAGGGTATCATGAAGTAGTAAGTGTGTGAATCATAACGGTGGGACCGGTAGTAACGGGCTTAGTGAGGATCTAGATCACATTTTGGGTAGGGAAACTCTATGATCAGCGGATTGAATCTGTGCGATAAATAGGCTAGGGTAGCCTTTATCAGTTAGACACTTAAGCGAAGTCTTGTGGTGCGGCCATGAGTGAGATTGTCTGTCTTAGTGGACAGTTAAGGATTCTGCATCCCAATTTAGTAGAAGGTCAACATGGAATTAGGAGATCTCGGATAGATCGAATATGCAAAACTTTGGTCATCAAGATGTGAGTTATGTATCAGTGTGGAACCTATGGGTAAGATCCATTAAGAGTCGCCTTGTTTTAAAATGAGAGGTTTCAGCAGTAATGAACGGTCAGGATTTTGTTTTACCAGTTATCAACAAGATAATTTAGGGTCGAAAAGGTTTTTTTTGGTTCAGGTTGTGAATTGGAGTTTTAAGGAGATGTGATGAAATGATTTTGGTTGTTGGTAAGTCAGACACTATTTAGGGTTATGAGTTTCCAAGTAAAAAGTAGTTTGGTTTTATTTCATTGGCAGAGGACATAATAATAAGATTCATTTCTTCGTCAATATAAGAGATTTCTCCTAAGAATGGGCTTTGATAGTAGTATTGGAAGATGATCGTTTGCACAAGAGGACTTCTCTATCCTAATTAGTATCTATGAAGTTTTTGTAGGGCAAGTTGTAAAGAATGATTTCAAGGAAAAAATATAGTTTAAGTGGGGGGAGGGGGAGTTGTAACACCCATGTTCTAGACTAGTTTAACTTTATATTTATAAGGGGCTAAAGATTGAGTTTTGAAAAAAAAAAATCTATGCCACAAGATGGCACAAGGATACCTATAGCCTGGAATTGAGTAAAGGAATGGCTAATTTATTAACTCGCTACGGCATGGCATCAGGTATCCATGACTTGGTAGCTGCTCTGGCCCAAGCCCATGATTCTTTTAGGGTTCTTCCTTATTTAAACCTCTCTACATTGAAATTAGGGTTCCTTTCCCTTGTTGATTGTTGAGCTCTTTGTGGTGTTTTGTTAGATTTTGGAAGGAAGAAGAAGAAGGCGTTAGCCTATCGATCAAGCAATAACTCCTCTCCATCTTTGGAATCACTCTCTAGACCATTTGTAAGTCCTTAATTTTCTATCTTAATGACTCTTTCATTATAGATCTAGTTTCTTAAGCATATATTGGTGCATAAGAAACGTTTTGTTGGTTTAAAGTGATAAAGGTTGCAACTTTATGACTCTCTGAAGTCCTATAAATAACATATCTTGTAGATCTAGATTTTGGTTGGGGTTCTTGACCTTGCATGAGTTTTTTTGTCACGTTTATCTCATTTTGACCTAAAATGGATCCTAGACATGCATGTCTATAAAACACCCACCTTTATGCTAGATCTGGTATTGGAAACTCTTCTGGAGTGGTTGTGTTAAGGAAATTTCGGATTCATGGATTAATGATTAAGTCCTTGTTGTATCTTGTCTTATTTCGATCTAGGGTTTGATACATTGATCTCTTTGGGTGTATTAATGGATAAAGTTAGAAACTTTATCCATTTACACCTTAAAATGGACATAATATGAGCGTTTGAGCTCTTGGAATCGAAAAAACCGACTTAAGCGATTAAGTTGTTAGAAACGTAAGGCCCACGACATAGCCTTAGGTCGCCACAATGTGGCAACTAGGAAATGCTCGACTGTATCGTTGTATGAGGGCGACGGCGAAGCCATGGATGGCCACAGCATGGCTATTGACCAATGTCAACATTAGCCATTGACTTTTGGTGAAATTTCTATTTTTAGAAGGTAGACTTAGGGTTTACCTTGTGTGGGTTTTTAGGAGGTGTTTATCACCTATATTTTGGTAGGGAGAGTAGTTAGCTATGGTCATCACAACATTAAGGTGGCTTTTAGTTAGCGTTGTGATTCATGTGAATCTTCTCGCTATAATTACAGTTCATAGGCACCAATGACGGCCTACTGGATTTTGTTATGTAGGATGCTAGCTGTCTTTATGATTCTTGCATGTATGATTGGGTGGAAATATACCCCAGGCCTAGGCCTATTATTTTATGTTGGGTTGAAATACACCCCAGGGTTGGGCCCGTTATTGTATGTTGTGCTAAAATATACCCCAGGGTTTGGCCCACTAATGTATGTTTAGCTTGAAACATACCCTAAGGTTTGTTCTCGCTGATTTGTATGGTTATTGGTACTCTAGGTAACTCACTAAGCTTTGTGCTTACAATTTTATGTTTATGGTTTCAAGTACTTTCGGTACGAAAAGGAAGGGGTCAACATGATCGTACAACATCCCCCTTCATGATTCCACATTTATGACTATTTTTTGTCTGATGATTTTGACATACTGTATCATGGATAATTTTTGAGACTTCTGATGTATGGAATTAATGATTTTCCAAATGAAAAATTTTACCTTTGTTTTGGGATGTTACAGTCGTAGGTCATATGGAACCGCAAGTGGTTAGGAGGAATCACCCTAAAATGGAGATTAAAAGGAATGGATGCAAGTACAACTTGCAAACCATAAACTTTTAATGGAAAGGAAGGTCCGATCAAAGTTATGGATTGGATTTTGAGATGGAGTTGGGTTTCATAACTTGTAGTTGCAAAGGCAAGTTACACACCATATATGTGGTGCGACAATTCAGAAGTGGGGTTGTTCGATGGATGCAGGTACAACTTGTTTGATGGCTCGTAAGCCCTAACGAGCCACTACAAATGGCATGGGAAAATTCTTGGTCCACTTCAAGCATAAGTGTTGCTCAACACAAAACATGCTACAGACGGAGAATAACCTTCTAACATTAAAGAAGGGTAATATCTCAGTTAAGTAATATACTAAAGCCTTCACAAACAAGATGGAGTTTGTTTTGCGCCTTGTACCCGACGATCTTAGAAAAATCGATAGGTACTCTATGGGAATACCATGGGAGTATATCGGCCTAGTAAAGCAGCCTCCTACTTTCAAAGTAGCCTACAGTGTTGCATGGTCTATAGAAAGCGTAATCCAGGCAAGAAGCACTGACAAGGTTGAAGTTAGCATGAAAAGGAAGAGTGAAGGATTCTCAAATTCTGATAAGAAGAATAAAATCTCGAAGTCAATGGATCAAAAGACTAGGGGCAACGAGGCAAGGAGGTGTGACAAGTGCAGAAGGAAGCACCATGGAAATGCTCTGAAGAGGTGACCTACTTCAAATGTGTGAAGACTGGTGTAGCATTACAATTATGAAGTACTTCTAATTTTGACCCTATATTTGAATATATTGCATTTTGGTTCCCTTGAAGTTGAAAAGATTGCAAGATTGGCCCATAGCGGCATTGTGGTAATTTCCAGCAAGAGGTTTGTACGCTGGGTGGATGATGTGTATCCTGAGCGTACTAGGGTGAACCCCGTTATGCTGGGCGTACTTGTCACACCCCTAAAGCAGAACGGCAGAATCGTTCGAGGGCGGATGACTTCATGTAGTATCATAACAGTTTAATACATAGTAAATAAAGTAAAACAACCATCATATATATAATTTAAAAGTTACATTGTTGAATGATACTTGTTTCAAAACAAATTACAATATGATGACAAAATGAGTTTTAAACCGACGCCTTAGCATCACTTCTCCAAAAGATGAAGTTTACCTGTATTACTGAATCCCTGAGAAATACAAGTAGATTTGAACGAGTAGATCAGCATTTAAGCAGCTGGTGAGTTCATAAGTATTTAATGTCAATGTTTGTATAAAATCGAATGAAATTGTTTGTAGATGTTTGAAAAATCCTAGAAAATCCAATATTTCCTACTAGTATAAAAGTAGTCTGTTACCAAGACCCGACTGTTTTTGAATGTTTGCTTCTAGAAATCCAATATTTTTCAATAAGTGTGTGGTAGTTTAAAAGTTCCAAAACTGTAATGCAGTAGTGTTTTTCATGCCTAGAATAGTAGATTTATGTATGTATAAAATCACTAAGGCATTTGATAACTCCGTAAATCAATGTGTTTTTAATACTCTATGTGAGTTTTATAACCATGCTATTGACCCAGACTACCTGTAACAACGTTCTTCAGGCGTTGGAATGTTATGATGTTTGTCACCCCAGACCTTCCGGTCTAACTGTAGCTAACAGTTTAGGTGCGGCATTTTCAATCCCGTATACATCTATACACAAGTATCACGCTCTCCCTACAAGATATTATGGTATATAATACATGAGTTTAACTGCATACTTGAAAGAACGTGAAGTTGAATGTCTCACAAAACTTAGTATCAAATAGGTTTACGTATGAAAAGTCCATTTGTTCTTGTATATGAAAGTATTTCCTTGATATAGTACTTATAGTATGTAAAATCTCATGAATATCTAGCAAACTATACCTATTATAGTTTTTCCAAATGTGTGAATCGTTTGTATGATAAACCCTAGTGTAGTGTCGACATTGTATGTAAAGTATAACATTTTTAAAAACATTATTGAACATTTATACTCAAAATATAAATAAAGTGTTTGATATTAATATAACAACAGGTTTCATTTCAAAAGGAAAAAGTGTTATCGTGATATGTTGTATGAGAACGTTTTCGTATGATAGTTTAAAATCACATATGATTTATTATATAACAAAAAGTATACCAAAAGATTGATGTTTTTCACACGAGGATAAATGTGTCTGTACTTGTATCCCCCACCCTTTAAAAGTGTATAAAAGCATTTACAAAACATTTGAAAACGTAGTTATAGGGGTATGAACTCACTTGATAGATTGAAGAAGGTGAGACGAAAACCGAGCAGCACTTCGACTTAAGAATGTTGATTTCTCGGGATTCTCGGGAATCATGGGGATCTCTGGAGTGTAAAACCTTCCTTCGCAACTTGGATGTGAAGATCGGGGCTTCGGAATGGCTTCGAGGGTTTAAACGCAGAGCTTCGGCACAAGAAAGAAGAGAACTGAGCAATGAAACCTGGAAACCTGTGTGCTCTATTTATAGCCCAATTTTTGGGTCCCAAGTCTTTGCAAAAAGGTTGCCTACGTCGTGGAGTCGATCCTATCCCCTTCCATGGACGAGACGTTTGCTGCCAAACCTGAAACCCCATCAGTCATGGTCCCACGTCGTGGCCATCTGTGCCACATCGTGGCCATCCTGACAACCTAGGATTTTGTGCCTCGAACTTGTAAAATACGTAACTCCCGCGTACGAGCTCCGTTTTAGACGTTCTATATATGCACGCGTAGGTGAGAATAAGTTCTACAACTATCGTTTAGATTTCGTTGGCTAATTTTGAATTTATTTTTAATTAATTATTTTTAACAGGCCGGACATGAAAATTCCTTCATAAATCCATAACTTCTTCATCCGACGTTCATTTTCGTCAGACTTTTTACTGTTGCTCTACCATTGTTGAGATCTTCGATTTTCATTTAGGTTATTTCGGCCAAAAGTCTCTTGATCTCTATTTCGAGTTTTTAGCTATCTACTACTATATCCGGAACTTGGAAAAATCATAACTTCCTCATACGAAGTCAGGCTTGGACATTCTTTTCACGTACGTTTACGGTTTAATGATATGTACAATTTCAATTTAGATACCCAAGGCTAAAAATTATTGTATTGAAACTTCGTGTTTTACGTTTAACAGTATCGATGGTTTTGCCGTAAATCTTAGGTTGGTCATAACTTCCTCGTTATAGCTCGGATTTTAGTGTTCTGTATTTCTGAAACCCTTGACACGATATCAATCATTTCTGTAATCCAGTAGAGACTTCTAAACATTTTATTTTTTACGATAATTTCATTATATCAAAAAGAGATTACGATTCTTGACTTTTTTGGTCATTACATTGATTCGAAATATCGGGTTGTCACAGTACTTCTCGTACGCTGGGTATACTCGTAGGATGTCCAAACCCTAATTTTTAGGGTTTTGGACATATATAAATACCATCATAACTTCATGCTTCATATCCTCAGTAGCCTCCCTCTATGAAAAACGTTTTCAAGCAACCCTAAGTGAGAAAAACCAATTTTACAACCTTAAGAGTGTTTTGGAGGTGTGTTGGAAGAAGTGGAAGGTGGTGAGAAGAGCTTGGAAGTTGGTAGCGTTTTGGATCTGAGATTCCCTTCTTTTTTGTAACCTCCAGAAGGTATAAAGCTTGAAACTTTATCACTCCATCCTGTAGATCTAGACATTTCAATCCATTAAGTTACTTTTTGTCCCAAAATGGTGATTCTTGAGCATGACATGTTGTTGACCAAATAAGTCATCCTTTCAAACCTTAGGATGGGTCTTGAGTCATAGAAATGTGGTTTTGATGGTTAGTTTTGCTCCATGCATTCTTTATAGCTTCTTAATGCATTAAGATGTACTTTGGCTATTGGGCACTTAATGGACATGCAAATTCATAAATTTGAAAACTTTATGACTCTTGAGGATAATTTGGCCTAAGATCTAAAAATCTAATGTAAGAGCTTAAGGCATTAAACTCTTAATGAAGTTTCAAGAAGTCTGGGCGTACGCCCTGTGTAACATGTAGTACACAGCACGTACGCGATCAACCCTCTAGTTTGCGGTCAAGATTTGAGTATGTCGTGTGTACTTCTAGAGTACGCCCCATATACGCGTTTTGTGTCGACTCGGCTGAGTTGACTCAAATGGGTTGACTAAGTTGACTTGTAGTTATGACCAAGTTTGACCAAGGGTAATTTAGGAAATTGTGATTATTTTATTAATGGGAAATATTTTAAGATTTAGAACTTTGGTGGATCATGTATTCGGGATCAAAGTTTTGACCAGTTTTAGTCAGGCTGTAAAGTGAATCTTCCTCACTGTACTTGTAGGTCAAAGGCATTAAGGTTGACCCATTGGATTGGATATCCTGTTATATAATAGTATGTGATTCTGTTGTCTAGATCTATCTTATCGGTATCTTGGTATATAGGATGTTAGCATGTGATAGTGATTTGTAGATCTGTCTGTTTCTGTTAACAAGTTATATGTTTATCTAATATCTGTTGACATCTTGTGTTAGGTTGAGACTTCAATACTTTGTGCATGAGTCAATATACCGAGGTATTCTAGTCTAATAACTGAGTGGACCCCAGGGTATTCTAGTCCGATGACTGAGTAAGCCCGCTGTATATAGGTATTCTAGTCTGATGAGTGAGTGGACATGTTGTATATTAGCAATCCTGTCTAATGACTGATTGGGCCAGGAAGGTGTAATTCAACCCAATAGCTGTGGATCCGTGGGTATTCTAGTTTGATGACTAATTGGACCCAACATGCTTGTTCGTTTATTATATGGGTTTTTTGTGGTGGTACTTTGCAGGAACTCACTAACCTTTGGCTTACGATTTTAGTTTTGTTGTTTCAGGTACTTCTAATGATTGTGGGAAGGCGAAGGTGTGACAGTACACATCCTCTGTTTATGGATTTATGATTTTTGGATACTCTGCTATGGATAAACAATTTGGAAACAATGATTTTGTAAATAAATTATGACTTTGGTTTATTTTTAAAAGTTTAAATTTGTTGTGATTTTTGGGACTGTACAAGTTGGTATCAGATCCCTGGTTTGAGCGAATTAGATGAACAAACGTGTAAATCCATACTCAAACTAAGGATCTGTAAAAGTTTTCAAAATACGATTTTTAAAATTGTTTTCAAAAGAAACCAATGAAGGAGGCCATTTGTACGGTCATCCGGAGCAAGAAAGTTTCTGCAAGTTACCACACATTTATTTGATATTGTTATATGTTAGAACAACATACTAGTTCTAGGCTAGGGATCTTCAGGAATTGCATGATAGAATTTCCAGATTATATGATGCCTGGTAGCCTTGGGTTTCATTCTTATATGGAATTGACATCATTACTGTTGTTGCTTGGTGTATAAATCAAAATTGTACATAACTAGGATTTTATAGCTTGAAAATGCCTGATTTAGCCTTATTTATTGTTCCTTTTTTGTTTTTGGGCTTAGGGTAGAATCCAATATTCGACTGTCTATAAGATCCAATGTTATGTATGATTACCATTAACGAGTGTTACAGGGTTGGTGGAAGTTTCATGGATAAGTTATGTGGGGTCATCCAACCAGTCCAGGGATGTCTTGCCTTTCTCTAGGAAGTGAGAATAGGTTGTATGTGTATTCTAGTGAGTGATACTAGGGTTGTTGTGAAGATCCTTTGAGACAAATACGGGTAAGTGTGGAAGTTAGTAAGGGCCCGTATTACCGGAAGCACTAACACGTGGGCGTAGTAGTGAAGTCACATCCCCTAGGGTTTGTTGGGATTTAGTTCCTTTGTTATGATATGCATTTTCTCTGATATCTCCTTGGATTATTTTCAGTATGGTGGTTATGAGGCGATTTGAGTTAGGATTCGGATTAGGAGTAAGAGCAGGTGACCAAGATGGGCTAGGATTGACTGAGGATCAGGTTAGGGAGATCCTTTGTGGGGAGGTTGTTTCTAACTATATGGGAGAAAATACCAGAGCACTTTGGGACTATCAAGATCGTTGTAATGGAGTTCTTAACAAAAGAGGTCCTGAAGTCAGCCATGAATTCCTTCACTTCTTTTTATAATTGTTGGACTTTTTCAGTAGATTCTGAGATTCTCTTTTGGGAAGCTTGAGGTGCTTTTGTTGATTCTTCAATGACTTTGGCATTGGAAGATGTGATCAGTTCCATAGTTGCTCGATAGGTTGTGAGAAGATTTTCCCATTTCATGGAAGAGAAGGCTTGTGAATACTCCAATATTGAATCAAGCTTCTCATTCAACTGCTTGAATTGGCATTTCATCATAGGCGCTTCGTCATCATCACTGGCGAAATTAACAGAGGATGGATGAAAGACAAAATCCGCAATCGGTTCTTCATCATCTCCAAAAAAGATGTCAGCATCGTCATGTTCTGGAGGAACCGAAGAGGAAGGTTGTTCTGAACTCACATCAATGTTGGTATTTGGCGAAGTAGAAACAGATGAAGTTGTAGGAACTATATAGTTTGTGAAGATGGGTGAGGAAATTTGGACTGAAACCTGAGGAAGTGAAGTTTATACAACACTTTTTGTGGGAGTGGAGGGATGGATGATATCGAAATATATAAGGTGAGAGTTGAGGTTGACATTGGTAATGTTGGAGGATTGAATGGAGGTGGTGGAGGTGTAGTGTTAAGCTTCATAAATGGTTATCGTAGAATAGTTTCAAAAATATCTAATGTAGGAATGTCTCAGAAGTGTATCAATAGGTGTTGTCTCAGAAGTGTGAGCGATATCTTCTTCTTCATTTTGGAGTGTGTTATCCGACCAAACTTCTGTTACTGTTCTCTCTTCGAATTCCTCTTGAATTATCGGAGATGGAGATCTTGGTTTCTGAACTTGTTTATTTGCCCTCTTTGGAATTATGACGCTTTCTAAAATAGCAACCTTTTCTTTCCTCTTCCCTCCGCTCTTAGGTTTATCACTTCATTTATGATCTTTTGTAATTCCGTTAGGATGGGACAAACACCAGAAGAGAGCATTTTCCGATAACCCTTATAATGGCATCGTCCAACGAAACTTTTTCCAGCAATGCATCCAGGATTAAGACAAAAAAGTAAATTTTTCGTGGATCTGACATGCCGAATGTATTCATTGGAGTGTTGGAATTTCATCCATGAGAGAGTCGTGCATCAGGGTAACCTTAAAGTGAGTTAGGGCTCGGTTTACAACAATAGACTAGAACCAGGCACGATAAATCTCTGTGTGTCATGCAGATGAAGTAGTGCTTTGGACAAATTGAGCGCAAATAGCAGACCCAAGGTCCAAGTTGATTCCATGGTAGAGATCATAGATCAAACTATAGAACAGCTTGTTGGCACTATCAGATCCGGAAACCCTTTCTGAAAGGCTTTTGAACAAGAGAGTAAACAACCCATTCTACATCGGCGACAAGAAGGATTTTCTAAACTTTGATAACAGAGAAATATCACCATTGTACCCCATTTGGAAAAACATATCAATCAAGTAAGTTACTGGAATCGATTCAGGATCGACACTAACTTCTGGAATAACAAGTCCTAGAAGTTTACAGAAGTTGGGCTTTATGATAGATGTTTTGAGGTTGGAAACCTAAAAATTAATTACATCTTCAAATTTGATGTAAATCAAAATATAGAAAGCTTTTGATAGATGAACCAGGGGATCAACTTCAACTATTGTTACAGCCTTCATCAATGGTGGCGCATTACATAAATATTCAATCATAAGTCTGATCAACCCATTGTACCGAGACGAATCAAGTTCGATGATGAGATTTTGGTTTGTTTTAATAGCCAACTTGATCACAGATGCAGATTGATCAGCGAATGAAACTTGCTCTGAAGGCGCCATGGAAGTTTGACGAAGAAGATGAATACTACAGGGTTGTTGCTTTTGCTTTCAAAATTTATGAGCAGTGTTTGCGGTGAGAGAGAATGAACCGTTTGAGAGCCTTTTATATGGAATATGATGGGCATAGATAGAAACAACTGTTTCACGTTCCTGAAGTTCCAAAAAATTAGCCAATAATAAATAGCCAGCTCATCAATCATGTGTCAACGGCCGTTGTAACAAACACGCTCATGTCATGGAAATTCAAAAGTTGCTCCATGATTTGAATTTTCATTTATGGGGACAAGGACTTTTCAGAATTTCCTCTATCAGAATCTTTGATCTACCCTTTGTTCTTCAGAAATAAAGTAACCAATCAGAAAGGAAACCATACTTTTTAAAATCACAAGGATTTTAGTGCAAGAGTGTGCCAAAGAAAAATAAATAAAGCAAATTTAATGTTTACGATTCTGTGATATCAAATAATTTTGATACTAGAAGCTGGTGGATCCCATTTATCGATCCCTTCCTTCTAAGTTAAGAGAGACTCTGAAGTGCTTGTGTGGTTTCCCGTTATATTATGATCATCAGTTTGTGAAGAAACTATGAAAGGATTCTTTTATTAAGGCTTAAAGGGTGGTTTTAGCTTCTAACAAATTCTGAAACTTAACATAAGTCCAAAGATCTGAAAGAAAGTACTTGTTTGACTAGTGTAGCCATAAAAACAAGTAAGCTTTGGATATTCTTTTAAAGTAACTGTATATATATTCGAAATATAAAAAAACATGGATCTTTTGGGAAGAAATGACTTGGGTCGAGAACATTTCATTAAGATCACACAATAAAAAAAATGAGATCTCGAACATGAAATGGTACAAATCAAATGGTTTTATCCATCAATTCAGTGGGTAAAATAACTAGAAAAAAGATTTGTTCACCATCAATTCATTATGTAAATATCTAGAACAATAAAAATTGTTCACCATTAATTCAAAAAAGCTATTCGGAGTTTTGGGTTGCACTCAAAATCATGGTAAAAATGATTTCAAGATCACAAACACAGAAGTTTTGTAACCTAAACCTTAGTGGTATAAATTGAGAGTCTTAAGTGTTACGATGTTGAATAATAGATTCAGAGTTGAATGGTTGGGAGTTTCACGAAAATCATGTTGACAATGATTTTGTGATCATTAATTAGAGTTTTTGTAGCCGTATACCGAAACAGGGTTTTTTTCCAATAATCAAGGGACTACGTGGAAATTAAGATAAGATATGGTAGACAGAAGTTATGACACCAACCATCAATTCCTTGTTACAGTCTAAAATTCAGAAATGAATTTAAATTCTTTGATAGGAAAATACTTTTGATGTTTTTGATTTTTCAGAACACTAAAAAGAAGAAAATATTTTTGAATTTTTGAAAAGAAAATATAGAAACAAATAAAATATTTTTAGAATTTTGATTTTCTTAAAAGAACAAAACATAAATAAACAAAAAGAACAAAAGACTTACAAAGATAGAAAAATCCGAAATCAGAATGAACAGTTACTTCAGAACCATTCCGAAGCTTGGAATAATTCGGAAGTGAACAGTAAATTTTGATAGCTTCCGAAGATCGGAACCATTCAGAATGCTATAGTAACTTTAACGATTACGAAATGTATTTCGCAACTAAGTCAGCTTCAATCATTCTCAACCCTTGTAGAATCCGATTGAATGAGGCTTCTTGTAAGGCCTTCATGAAGATATTTGCTAACTGATCTGAAGATCTAAAAAATGAACTTTTATATTTCCATCTTCGACATGATCCTTTACGAAGTGGTATCGCAGTGCTATATGCTTTGTCTTGGAGTGTTGCACCGGATTGTGGCAAATTCGTATGGCACTTTTGGAAACAAAATATAATGGAATTTTTTTCACATTGATTCCATAGTCGCTTAGGTAGTTATGAATCCACACCACTTGGGACGTACATGATGTTGCTGTAATGTGCTATGCTTCTGTTGTATATAAGGATACACAGGTTTGCTTCTTAGAATTCCAACTAATGAGCTTTCCATCCAGAAAGTGACATCCACCTGATGTGCTTTCCATATCAAGACCACAACCTCTTAAGTTAGCATCGGAGTACACTTGCACAAAGAATCCAGAATTTGATGGATACCATAAACCAAGAGAAGTAGTTCACCCAAGATACGAGAATATGTTCTTAACTGCCAACCTGTTAGGTTCAAGAGGATTTGCTTGAAACCTGGCATAGTAACACACAACAAACATTATGTCAAGACGACTGGATGTTAAATACAACAGTGATCCAATCATATGACGAAACAAGGTGATATCCACTGCTCGTTTATCAAGAGACTGTGAGTCTCATTCTACACACCATAAGGACTTTGACTTTTGAATCACCCACCATTATGAATTTTGCCAATAACATTTTTATGAAGTCTTGTTGATTGATGTATATTCCCTCCGAAATTTGTCGTATATTTAAGCTAAGAAAAAAGTTCATTTAACCCACAGAAGCCATTTCAAATTTTGTTTCCCTTAATTTTCAGAATTAAGCACTTAAGTTGGGATTAGTTGATCCAAAAATAATGTCATCAAAATAAATTTGAACTATCAATAAATGGTTACCCTCATTCTTCCGAAAGAAGGTAGGATCAGCAGAACCTTGTTTGAATTAAGATTGTTTAAGAAAACGAGTTGGTTTTTCATAACACGCCCTCGGAGTTTGTTTAAGACCATATATTGCTTTATTCATAATGTTACAAAGATTTGGAAATTTTTCGTTCATAAAACCTGGAGGTTTTTCAACATAGACTATTTCTTCAAGTTCTCCGTTCAGAAATGCACAATGAAGATCCATTTTAAAAACTTCAAAGTTTTTGTGAGCATCATAGATGAGAAATATCCGAACTGATTCAAGTTTAGCCACAGGTGAAAACGCCTCTTCGTAATCGATTCCCTCTTCTTGACAATAACCTTTAATGACCAAACGTACCTTATTGCGAATGACATTTCCTTCTTTATCCATCTTATTTTTGAACACCCATTTCACACCGACCACAGATGCATCTAAAATAGTAGGAAATAATCTCTACACTTTGTTTCAATCAAATTCATTAATTTCTTCTTGCATCACTTGAACCCAATATGCATGATCAAGAGAAATATTAATGGTTTTAAGTTCAACTTTTGAAATAAAAGAATTACACACGAAAAATTCCAATTTAGAAAATAATGCAGTTTGCTTCTGTCACACCCCCAAACCAGAACGGCAGAAACGTTCGGGGGCGGAGGACGTCATATTTAGTATCATAACAGTTCATAGAAAGGAAAGTACACACCACCATATATATATATATATATATATATATATATATATATATATATATATATATATATATATATATATATATATTAAAGTTTCCCAAATGTTTACATAATTGTATTCGTTACATGTTCAAAAGTTAAATACATAAACATCTTTCAAAAGAAGTAATTAACGTCAGTACATTAATCCCCAAAAGTTGATTTCCAATCTGCTTAGCGGTTCCCTGAGAATACAAGTTATTTCAAAGAGAAAGTGTCAACAATTAAGTTGGTGAGTTCATGAGTATTATTTTGAGAAAATGTACGCCATTCGAAAGTTCGTGTATGTTTTTCCAAGAAAACCCCTTATTTTCTTATAAAAGTATGAAATGCATATGAATGTTCGTGTTATAAGTCGTAAATAATTGCACCAGGAAAATCCCTTATTTTCCTATTGGTTGTTTGGTTTGTATACAGGAAAGAACCCTTATTTTCCTAACATAACTGGCAGTCTCTAAGACCGGAAATCGCAAGCATCCGACGTTCTTAAAAGTTGTGTCATAGTTTTATATAATAAAGCTATACGAAGATCGCATTTGCTAGATGAAGAATAGTTTTAATAGCTACTCGTTCATAAAAGCATAATACCATAATAATTGAATATCCGATGAGTTTTATAACCATACTAAACATAATATGCCTGTAGCGACGTTCTTCAGGCGCCGCAGCGTTATGACAACAGTCACCCCAAAGGACGGACTGTAGCTAACAGTCAGGGCGCGGGATCATGACTTCCCGTATAGATCTATACACATTTAACACGTTCTCCGAACAGGAGACTCTGGTTAGAGACAGGACTTGCAGCATTACTTTCTAATAAAGAAAAGTAGTGTTTGAAGATATACACATCTCATGGAGTCTCAACTAAGTCCGCATTAAGGTGATAGTTTTGTATGCAAAGTTTATCCTTTTTCACTATGTTTGACAAAGCAAAAATCATAAGTTTTTAGAATGTATAAAACGACTTAGCAATGAAAGGTACTTTGAAATCACTATATATATTTTGTATAAGTCCAATGCATGCAATGTATGGCAAGAGTTTCCCATAGTATTAAGGAATTTCAAGTGATTTATTCGATAAAACAAGTGAAGTGAAACTTTATAAAATACACGAAAATAACCGTATGTTTACTTGTATTCCCCCCCTTAAAGAGTATAAAAGCATTTAAAATGTATTTAAAGTGTGTTTGAAAGGGGTATGAACTCACTTGATTGATTGAAGAAGGTGTGACGAAAATCGAGCAGAACTTTGGCTTGAAAAGGCGGATTTTCTCAGGATTTCTCGGGAGTAAAATCGACCTTCGGGACTTGCACAAAATGACCAGGGCTTCGGGGTAGTGCGAGCATGAAAAACGAGGCAAAATGCAAGAAAAGTGAGAGAGAATGAGCAATTTTTCCGGGAACCCTCGCATCCCCTTTTATAGGAGGCTGCAACCGCCTCGGTACGCGGGGCGTACGCGTACGTCACGCATGACCGAGTCCTCGACTGCCTCGAACTTCGGATGGGACGGGGGGGGGGGGGGGGGGGGGGGGGAGAGTGTAGGCTCGCATAGGGGCGACGTGGACGATCCGAGGCCAAGGCCTTGAGTACGTTGGGCGTACTCGTGTACGCAGGGCGTACCTGCGTGACTCAGACTTCGGATAATACCGAAGTTTTTAATAAAAATATATATTAATTATTTATCAAACTTCAAAAATTCATATCTCCTTCATACGAACTCCGTTTTCGACGTTCTTTATATCCACGCGTAGGTGAGACTATGATCTACAACTTTCGTTTAGATTCCGTCGGCAAATTCTGAAATTATTTTTATTATTTATTTATTAAAATGACGTGTTTAAGGAATTTCTTTAAAAATTCATAACTTTTTCATACAATGTCCAATTTGAGCGTCCCTTTTATGCAGGTTTGTAGTTTAACGATATCTATGACTTTCATTTAGACACCTAAGGTCAGAAAGTGTTTTATTGAAACTTTGCATTTTTACGTAACTTCGTATCGTCGATTTTTGTCGGAAAAATTTACAATGGTCATAACTTCTTCGTTATAACTCGGATTTTTGTGTTACTTATATGTTTGGAAACCTTAAGACGGTATTTACTACATAGCGTGCTCCAAACAGAGTTTTTGAATACATCATTTTTCGATGATATTCTAATCCCTTTTTCAAATAGGTTACAAGACTCAATCTTTGATGACCTGAAATGACGGGTTATTACATCATCCCCCCGTTAGAGGGAATTTCGTCCCGAAATTTTAATACAAAAGGAAAGTTTTAGGGGCTGAGGAACAGGTGTGGATACTTCTGTTGCATTTGATCTTCTCGTTCCCATGTGAACTCAGGTCCCCTCTTAGCATTCCATCGGACCTTTACTATTGGAATGCGGCTCTGTTTAGTTCGTTTAACTTCCCTATCCATGATCTCGACGGGTTCTTCCACAAAGTAAAGATTTTCATTTAGTTCGATTTCATCAAGTGGAATTACAAGTGTTTCATCGGAAAAACACTTCTTCAGGTTCGACACGTGGAATACTGGATGTACTTTGTTAAGCTCGATTGGAAGTCGGAGTTTGTAGGCCACTGGACCAGCTCTTGAAATGATTTCGAAGGGTCCAATGTACCTAGGATTTAGCTTCCCACGTTTTCCAAAACGTATCATGCCCTTCCAGGGTGAGACCTTCAGTAGTACACGATCGCCAATCTGAAATTCCAAGGGTTTACGTCTTTTGTCGGCATAGCTCTTTTGCCTATCCCTTGAGGATTTCAGTCGTACTCGTATCTGCACGATCTTTTCTGTAGTTTCTCTGATGATCTCCGGACCAGTGAGGGTGCTATCAGGGACTAGACCTTTTGCTAATTGTGTGTCGCCCACTTTCGTCCAGCACAGAGGTGATCTGCACTTACGGCCGTAAAGGGCTTCAAATGGAGCAGTCTTGATACTAGTATGATAACTATTATCATAAGAGAACTCGACCAAAGGTAAGTGAACATCCCATGCCTTACCGAATTCGATTACACATGCTCTCAACATCTCTTCCAAGGTTTGGATCGTCCTCTCACTCTGTCTGTCAGTTTGGGGGTGATAGGCTGTACTCATGTCCAATCTTGTTCCCATGGCTTTTTGCAATGATTGCCAGAATCTGGAAGTGAATCTGTTGTCTCTGTCCGATATGATAGACATTGGCACTCCATGGAGTCGTACGATCTCTCGGATGTAGATTCTCGATAGCTTTTCCATTTTATCAGTTTCCTTGATCGGTAAGAAATGAGCGGACTTGGTTAATCTATCGACGACTACCCAAATAGTATCTTGGCCACCCTGAGTTTTGGGCAGTTTCGTTATGAAGTCCATGGAAATCTGCTCCCATTTCCACTTAGGTATTTCAGGTTGTTGGAGTAGCCCTAAGGGTTTCTGGTGTTCTATTTTTATTTTGGCGCAAGTCAAACACTTGCTCACATATGTAGCGCTCTCCGCTTTCATGTTTGGCCACCAGTGGAGTTGCTTGAGATCTTGATACATCTTGTCTGACCCGGGGTGTACGGAGTATGGAGTCTTGTGTGCCTCGCTCATAACTACCTCTCTGAATCCACGAAACTTGGGTGTCCATATTCGGTTCATGAGGTAGCGTGCTCCGTCACTCTTGATTTCTAAGTTCTTGTCCATTCCCCTAAGGGTCTCACCCGTTACGTTTTCGGGTTTCAAGGCCTCTATTTGAGCTTCCTTGATTTGTGCTGACAGGTGCGAATGGATCGATATGGCTAATGGCTTCACTCTTCGGCCAGAGTACTCCTTACGACTAAGGGCATCCGCCACGACGTTTGCCTTTCCCAGATGATAGTGAATCTCACAGTCTTAGTCGTTGAGCAATTCGACCCAACGTCGCTGTCTCATGTTTAACTCCTTCTGGTCGAAGATGTGTTGGAGGCTCTTGTGGTATGTAAAGATAGTGCACTTGGTACCATATAGGTAGTGTCTCCAGATTTTAAGAGCGAAGACCACCGCCCCAAGTTCTAAGTCATGAGTGTTGTAGTTGGCCTCATGCGTTTTCAGTTGTTGTGAGGCACATGCAATAACTTTTCCCCTCTGCATTAGCACACAGCCCAGCCCTTGCTTCGAAGCGTCGCAATACACCACAAAATCTACGGTCCCCTCTAGAAGAGAAAGGATGGGTGCACTGCAAAGGGCCTGTTTCAAGGTCTGAAATGCAGCATCTTGCTTTTCTCCCCAGTGGTAGGTCACACCTTTCTGGGTTAAAGCGGTAAGAGGCTTTGCGATGCTGGAGAAATTCTGAATGAACCTTCGATAATAACCAGCAAGACCTAGAAATTGGTGAATTTCTGTTCGTGTAGTTGGTGCAGACCAGTTTTTGATAGCCTTGATTTTTTATGGATCCACGTGGATTCCTTCCTTGCTGACCACGTGACCGAGGAAGTCCACCTTTCTAATCCAAAACTCACATTTTGAGAATTTTGCATACAATCTCTCAGTCCGTAACGTCTCTAAGACTTGCCTCAGATGTTGACTATGCTCTTCTTTATTCTTTGAATAAATGAGTATGTCGTCTATGAATACTATCACAAACTTATCCAAGAATGGACGACATACCCGATTCATTAGATCCATGAATACGGCTGGGGCATTGGTTAGTCCGAACGGCATCACTACGAACTCGTAATGTCCGTATCTCATTCGGAAGGCTGTCTTGGGAACATCACTCTCCAGGACTCGCAGCTGGTGATATCCCGACCTCAGATCGATCTTGGAGAAGTAGTTGGCTCCTTGGAGTTGGTCGAATAAATCATCGATTTGGGGTAGGGGGTATTGGTTCTTGATGGTAAGTTTGTTGAGTTCTCGGTAGTCGATGCACATTCTGAATGATCCATCCTTCTTTTTCACGAACAACACGGGTGCTCCCCATGGCAAGAAGCTCGGCCTGATGAATCCTTTTCCAAGTAGCTCATTCTGTTGGCTGGATAGCTCTTGCATCTTTGTCGGGGCTAATCGATAGGGTGCTTTGGCTACTAGGGTAGCTCCAGGAACCAGATCGATTCTGAACTCGACTAGTCTCACGGGAGGTATTCCCGGAAGGTCCTCGGGAAAAACGTCGGGAAAATCGCATACGTCGGGCACATTCTTGACGTCCTGGACTTCGTGTTTCACATCTACAACATGTGCCAAAAACGTGTGACACTCCTTGCGTAGGCATTTCTGAGCTTGGATACTTGAGATAATACGAAGAGTGGTACTGGATTTGTCGCCCAAGACAATGAAAGTTTCGCCGGTTGGCAGACAAAGGCGAACGGCCTTATCGTAGCATAAAATGTCCGCATAATGAGAACTCAGCCAATCCATGCCAATGATGACATCGAAACTCTTAATCGAGACTGGCATGAGGCTGATTGAAAAGGGATTATCGTTTAAAGTTAGGGTGCAGTTTAAGTATATCTCCTTAGTGCCTTCGGTTTTCCCGTTGGCCATTTCTACTATGAATGGTTCACTTAATGATTGTGGTATTGATTTTAGCAGGCCTTTAAAGTCGTGACTCACAAAACTCCTTTCCACTCCACTATCAAACAAAATGCATGCATACAAGTTATCGAGAAGAAACGTACCCGTAACAACAGTAGGGTCCGCAATGGCTTCATCTTGTCCCATTGTGAAAACTAGGTCCCTTCCGCCGGTATTCCGGTTGTTTGCCTTTGGGCAGTCCCTGCGGTAGTGCCCCGTGTCTCCGCACTCAAAGCAGGCATGGCTTACTCCGGTATTAGCAGTGGGGGGGATGGTTGGGTTGGCTCTTTGCAATAGCGGGCTGTATGTCCCTTCTTATTGCACCTGGTGCATTGAAGATCATGGCAAGGACCGTGGTGGTGGAATTTGCATTGGTTGCACTTAGTAAGTTTCCCATTATATGAGCTTGTAGGGGCAGGGTTGGCAGGTACAGTCATAGCGTGGGTCGCTACTACTTGTTGTTTCCTGGGGTTCTCCTGGAGGGTTTGTCCCCTCCTCTTGTTCTAAGGCCTACTCTGGCCCTAAGCCTCCTTAGATGGATTTGCGGTTGCTGCAATGGTACCCTGTTTTACTCTGTGGTCGATGAGTCGCTGAGCCAGGCGTTTAGCGTTGTTGTAGGTAATAGGGTTGGAAGCTAGGACATGCCCTTGAATCTGGGGTGACAACCCCCAAATGTACCTTTCAACCTTCTTTGATTCTGGGTTGACAATGGTAGGGCACAATGCAGCGAGGTCGCTGAACCTAGCTGTGTAGGTGACTAGGTCAGACCCAGTCATTTTCATATTCCAGAGCTCCTGCTCAAGCTTTTGCACTTCGCCCCTTGGGCAGTATTCTTCCAGTAGCAGAACCTTCAGATCCTCCCAACTCATGGCATTGGCGACAGTGAGCGTCACCGAATTCACATGGCTTTTCCACCAAGTGAGGGCTCGATCTATGAAGGTGCAAGCAGTGAATTTAACCTTGCTTGCTTCTTGGCATGAGCAGATCTCAAAAACTGTTTCGGTCTTTTCGAACCATTGCATTAGCGCAATGACTCCTCCAATTCCATTAAAAGTTTTTGGCTTAGCGTTAGAGAACTCCTTGTAAGTACATTCTCTTACTTGACCACGACCAGTGCCATGATTTGAATGATTCGTGCTGCTACCTGCCCCTCCATTTCCGTTGGAGTTTATTTGCGAGAGGGTTGCAGTTACTGCTGCTGTGATAGCAGCCTGGACCATGGCTGGATCATACGTTGGTGGTGGAGGTGGTGTCGTGCCCGGTCTGGGCCTTAGGTTTGGACGAGGAGGCATCGCGCTGCCAAAAGAAAATGAAAGATTTATAAGTTTTGGTAGTTCAGAGTTGAATGATATTGAGTTAACTTTTAATAGTTCTAAGAAATTGGGTTTGACCAACACAGGGTTTTGAGCTTGAAAATAACGTTTGAATAGATGTGCTTATGAATTGAACGAACTACACATAATTAACAACAAGAAAAGGATATGCCCTTATATATATATATATATATATATATATATATATATATATATATATATATATATATATATTAAACATATAGTTGTGTTACATCTGAGTCTAGACAAAAGTTTTTGACCTTTCTAAAGGTCTCCGATTACAGAAAATTTTAAAGAAAATAATACTTTTATCCGAAGTCCTAATTTATAACAAAAATTGAGAGTCAAGTAAGTACTACTTGCAGTGCGGTTTGCGCTTCGAGCTCGACTCCGTGTCAGACTGCTTTGACTCCATGAGGCACCTATCAAACGCAGCTTGTTGTTCCCTCAATTCTGCGAAGGCTGCATTTTCTTGTGCTTGGAATGCTTCGGCACGAAGGTGGATGTCGTTCTGCAACATCTCTAGGCGGTTGATATCGGCCGTGTGGATTTGTACTTCCACATTGACCTCTCAGATTCGGTTGGCTTGCACTCCGGATTGATAGCACTGGTTGGCGAGCTTGCCAACCATGATCGGAAGTGCTCGGCCTACTGATCCCCCGCCTCTGACATC
Source organism: Lactuca saligna (assembly GCF_052625555.1). Classification (NCBI taxonomy): domain Eukaryota; kingdom Viridiplantae; phylum Streptophyta; class Magnoliopsida; order Asterales; family Asteraceae; genus Lactuca; species Lactuca saligna. The sequence goes on along the minus strand of NC_136425.1, from coordinate 80,340,166 downwards.
ATAGAAGTCTCGGCACATGCCGTAGGGAGGGCGTAAGCTTTGTTGTTGGATCCAATGGTGGAGGTGACTTCCCCACACAGGCTTGGGTCCTTGGAAGTTCCTCACGTGGACGGGAGGTTGTGGGATTGGTGGATTGATAACTTCTGGCTCCGAATCTGTGCCAGAGTCATCTCCCTACTCCAACTCTATAGGCTCTTCGTCTTCTTCAGGATCTTCTTCGATCCATCCTCCATTACCTTGGTTGGGGTAGTAGGGGTCATTGGGGTGATGGAATCCCGCCATTGAGTCTATACGAGAATAGGGTTAAGAATTTACTATAAGCTAGAGCACATGAAACTTACCCTTAAGTTTAATGGTTGATGACAACACAAAAACTCCCTTAGTATTATGTAATGATGTGCTTTTGGTAAATTTTAAAATCGTTGTCCACTGCAGATACTCCTTGGCATACGTTAGTCGTCTCTCGGACAAATATAGTTGATCAGGCTATATTCTTCCTAGTTCTAATTACATGTCCCAAGGCGTACCTATACTGCACAACTTATTTATAATACTTCTAAAGTTATTCGATATGAAACTGTTATTAGTTATGAAATGAGTGCATGCTTACCTTAAAACTAAAAAAACTTAATTTCAAAAGTATGACTCTTCTCAGAGTGTTTTTGCCCAGTTGAGTTTATAGTTGTATATCAAAGAGAAATGGTCTTGATATACTTAATTCCCTATAAACAAAGATCTAATACCAATCTGTCACACCCCCAAACCAGAACGGTGGAAACGTTCGGGGGCGGAGGACGTCATATTTAGTATCATAACAGTTCATAGAAAGGAAAGTACACAGCACCATATATATATATATTAAGGTTTCCAAAATGTTTACAAAATTGTATTCGTTACATGTTCAAAAGTTAAATACATAAACATCTTTCAAAAGAAGTAATTAACGTCAGTACGTTAATCCCCAAAAGTTGATTTCCAATCTGCTTAGCGGTTCCCTGAGAATACAAGTTATTTCAAAGAGAAAGTGTCAACAATTAAGTTGGTGAGTTCATGAGTATTATTTTGAGAAAATGTACGCCATTCGAAAGTTCGTGTATGTTTTTCCAAGAAAACCCCTTATTTTCTTATAAAAGTATGAAATGCATATGAATGTTCGTGTTATAAGTCGTAAATAATTGCACCAGGAAAATCCCTTATTTTCCTATTGGTTGTTTGGTTTGTATACAGGAAAGAACCCTTATTTTCCTAACATAACTGGCAGTCTCTAAGACCGGAAATCGCAAGCATCCGACGTTCTTAAAAGTTGTGTCATAGTTTTATATAATAAAGCTATACGAAGATCGCATTTGCTAGATGAAGAATAGTTTTAATAGCTACTCGTTCATAAAAGCATAATACCATAATAATTGAATATCCGATGAGTTTTATAACCATACTAAACATAATATGCCTGTAGCGACGTTCTTCAGGCGCCGCAGCGTTATGACAACAGTCACCCCAAAGGACGGACTGTAGCTAACAGTCAGGGCGCGGGATCATGACTTCCCGTATAGATCTATACACATTTGACACGTTCTCCGAACAGGAGACTCTGGTTAAAGACAGGACTTGCAGCATTACTTTCTAATAAAGAAAAGTAGTGTTTGAAGATATACACATCTCATGGAGTCTCAACTAAGTCCGCATTAAGGTGATAGTTTTGTATGCAAAGTTTATCCTTTTTCACTATGTTTGACAAAGCAAAAATCATAAGTTTTTAGAATGTATAAAACGACTTAGCAATGAAAGGTACTTTGAAATCACTATATATATTTTGTATAAGTCCAATGCATGCAATGTATGGCAAGAGTTTCCCATAGTATTAAGGAATTTCAAGTGATTTATTCGATAAAACAAGTGAAGTGAAACTTTATAAAATACATGAAAATAACCGTATGTTTACTTGTATTCCCCCCCTTAAAGAGTATAAAAGCATTTAAAATGTATTTAAAGTGTGTTTGAAAGGGGTATGAACTCACTTGATTGATTGAAGAAGGTGTGACGAAAATCGAGCAGAACTTTGGCTTGAAAAGGCGGATTTTCTCAGGATTTCTCGGGAGTAAAATCGACCTTCGGGACTTGCACAAAATGACCAGGGCTTCGGGGTAGTGCGAGCATGAAAAACGAGGCAAAATGCAAGAAAAGTGAGAGAGAATGAGCAATTTTTCCGGGAACCCTCGCATCCCCTTTTATAGGAGGCTGCAACCGCCTCGGTACGCGGGGCGTACGCGTACGTCACGCATGACCGAGTCCTCGACTGCCTCGAACTTCGGATGGGACGGGGGGGGGGGGGGGGAGTGTAGGCTCGCATAGGGGCGACGTGGACGATCCGAGGCCAAGGCCTTGAGTACGTTGGGCGTACTCGTGTACGCAGGGCGTACCTGCGTGACTCAGACTTCGGATAATACCGAAGTTTTTAATAAAAATATATATTAATTATTTATCAAACTTCAAAAATTCATATCTCCTTCATACGAACTCCGTTTTCGACATTCTTTATATCCACGCGTAGGTGAGACTAAGATCTACAACTTTCGTTTAGATTCCGTCGGCAAATTCCGAAATTATTTTTATTATTTATTTATTAAAATGACGTGTTTAAGGAATTTCTTTAAAAATTCATAACTTTTTCATACGATGTCCAATTTGAGCGTCCCTTTTATGCAGGTTTGTAGTTTAACGATATCTATAACTTTCATTTAGACACCTAAGGTCAGAAAGTGTTTTATTGAAACTTTGTGTTTTTACGTAACTTCGTATCGCCGGTTTTTGTCGGAAAAACTTAGAATGGTCATAACTTCTTCGTTATAACTCGGATTTTTGTGTTATTTATATGTTTGGAAACCTTAAGACGATATTTACTACATAGCGTACTCCAAACAGAGTTTTTGAATACTTCATTTTTCGATGATATTCTAATCCCTTTTTCAAAGAGGTTACAAGACTCGATCTTTGATGACCTGAAATGACGGGTTGTTACAGCTTTGCTTTATGTTAAGCACGAGTAAGAACTTCTGAAGAAGAATCTCCGATCACTTGAGACTGAGAATGATATTTGGTCCATTTTTTCATTGGTGGATAGTTCAGATCGTAGACTGTATCAATTTCAGCAAATATTTCTTCAAATTCCGATTAGGCATCTGACCTATTATTTGCATTATTCTCTCCCTGGAAATTTGTACGTGACCCATCATTCGAATTTGAGTTCTTTCCCCTGGAGTGGAACATCTATATTGAATTTTTGGAGTTGAAATCTCCCCTGGAATGGAGCATCAAAATGTTCGGATTGAGGTACATTCAGAATTGGTTGCTTAGGAGGAATCTTTATATCTTCAACAGCTTCATCAATAATCTTTATTAATTCATCCTCATGATTGTCCTTAGCATTTTATTCAGAGGAAATTGCCCTTTCAAGTTCATTAAACAAATTGAGAAAATCCTCATATAGAATCATAAGAGGAGTATTACAATTTGTTAATGGGAAGACTTTCTTCAGTTTGACAATCACCCTTTTGATATTTCTTCATATAATTGTCATAAAATGTAACATAACATGTTTCCTCAATCTTCTTTGATTTCTTGTTTAGAACACGATATGCCTATGACATCAATAAATATCCTAAACAGATTCCTTCATTAGATTTTCATTAAATTTGTTCCGATCTTCTTTTGAATTGAATAAAAAGCACATGGATCCAAACACATGGAAAAATTTTGACATTAGGATTTCAATTATTCAGAATTTCATATGGAGTAATCAAAAATCGTTTGTTAATGTAAGAGCAGTTCTGACTAAAACAAGCAGTAGCAATAGCATCAACCCAGAAATATAAGGGAAGATTCACAAATGAGATCATTGTCCTTGCAGCTTCACAGAGAGAGCGATTTTTTCTTTCAACTACACCGTTTTGCTATGGAGTGTAAGGCGAAGAGAAATTGTGAGAAATTCCTTTGTTTGTCAAGAATTCTTCAAATGCATGATTTTTAAATTCTAAACCATTATCACTACGAATTTTCCAAACTCGCTTTCGCAATTGTAGCTCAACATGTTTAATGAAATCAACGAGCTTCTGAGTGGCATTGGATTTCTATTTAAGAAAGAATACCCAAGTAAATTGTGAAAAAATATCAACAATAACCAAAATGTATTTGTTACCGCTAATACTTTCAATAGTATATGGACCACAAAGATCAATATGCATCAATTCAAATTGTTCAGAGATCTTGATATTTACTATAGAAGGATGACTCTTTTTACTTTGTTTTCCGAGCTCACAAGCAGTACATAAGTGTTCATTTTCAAATTTAAGAAGACGGAGTCCACAAAAAAGATCACCAATTACGAGCTTGTTGATATCCTTGAAGTTCAGATGAGAAAGACTTTTGTGCCATAACCAACTATCTTCCAAGGAAGATTTTATAAACAAGCAGATAGATGGTTTCCCTTGAATTGGATTTAGATTTAGAGGATACATTATCCTTTCCTCCAAGACTTCAGAAGAACAGCTTTATATTTCTTTTCTATGAGTTTTGAACCTTCTTCATCAAAAGACACCATGAGACCTATACCTACAACCAATTGAGAAACACTAATTAGATTGTGTTGCCAGCCTTCAACATAAGCTACCTTTCGAATCATGAATTATCCATTTGTTATCAAGCCATATCCCTTTATTTCTCTAGTGGCACTGTTTCCATACTTCACTTTTCCGACATCTTTTAAAGTCTGAAACTCTTTTAATTCCTCTTTCTTTCTGGTCATGTGATGACAATAGTCACTATGAATGTACCATTTTGAATCATAATGCTCCATCACACATACCTGCAAAATTTAAATACGTTTAGGAACCCAAACCAACCTGGGTCCTTGTGAGAATTTTATTTTAATAGGAAAAATATTTTTTTGTCAACCCAAAAGGATTTTCTTTTCAAAGTATGGTTCATCCCCTTTTTCATTTTAAAAACTTCAATTTTGTTATCATAAAGATTGATTTCATCAAAATTAGATTTTTGGAGAATATATTCTTTGACATTTGGAGCCACCTTTTTTGAAAACTCTTTTTCTTCCTTTTTCAACTTTGTTTCATATTCTTTGAGAGTAATTTCTAGATCCGAAACAACCTTGTTTTCAACATTAAATTCTTTCATTTTAGCAATCAGTTTTGAAAATTGCGACTTTGGTAAACACTTGATTTTTGTTCCGGAATTCGAGATGAATTAGTATTTTGATTAAAAGATCTTGATGAATTGACAAAACTTTGATATGAATTCATTCCAACTTTCTTCCAAAAAATTTCTTTTAATAAAATTATTTTTGTATCTAGTATTCATTTGTCTTTTCTTTGCAATTAATTCCTCAACTAATTTCTGAATGTTAGCTTTCGGTTTTTCCTTTCTAATTGGTGTTTCATTCTTTTCTGATGAAGTTTCGCTTGAAACATCTTTTGTACGACTTGGTCTAGCCTTATCATAACAAAAAGTCACACGATTCAATGGTTCTGAAACATATTTTCCTTTTCATTTCCAGGAGGTCATTTCTGAGAGACCTTTTGTTTCATCAGCATTGTCTATTGGCTTTGACCAGAAAAATTAATCACACCCTTTTGCATTATCATCAACAATCATGGTTGTTAATTAAGAAGTGACATTTTTATTCAATCCTTTCTTTACAAAAACTTGATTGGGAGTTTTATGAACTTTTGGAAAAACTGTTTCTTCTTCTTTCAAAACTTTTGAACCTTTGTTTCCAACAATTCAAACAAATTCAATTCAGTTTTCTGAAATTAAATTTTTCTTTGGTGCATTAAGATTTTTCATAAAAGCAGAACAATCAATTTCATCCTCTACATATAGTTCATTCATTTCACTTCCATCAAATTTAGAAATATTCTAAGAATCAAGAGTATTATCCGAATTCAATTTCTTGCATCATAAGTCATATTTCTGCATAGCACGCAATTTGATTTCTTGTTTACTTTTTTCAGTTAATATATCTTTCAACATGTTTTTGTGTTCTTTGGACTTAATATATTCTTCAGTTTTCTTAAGACCAACTTTGTAAGAATCGGAAACATCATGGTAGAAACAATTGATTCACATGTATAGCATTCAACATCAATTTCATCTTCTTTCAATTCAAGAAAAGGAAAAATCGGCTTATGCAAACCTTTACCTATTTTGCAAACCAAATGAAGCTGAGTAATATTGAAATATAGACGTTTAGAAATTAAACAAAAAGTATTTTGTTGTTTTAAAAGTAATCTATTATCTCTCTTAAGCAAAATAATATCATCGTTTGATCTATTAAGCTCAACCTCCAAGGCTTCTATTCTTATTCCTCTCTCCTCATTCTTAAATGTTAACCAGTTAAGATTATCATTCATATTAGAATTATTGATACGAGTCCTTTATAAGCTATGACTGAAATAAAAAATTGTATAATGTAAATCATTTAATTTAGAATCATAATGAGATGTAGGGATATTATGAGATTTAAGAATAGAGTGTACCTTGTCGACAGCCTTTTCACATTTGCTCACATTCTCCTTGATCGTCTTCGTAGGAAAACAGCTATCTGAAGCTTTTCCACTATCATTTAATATCCTTTCTTTTTCGAACGCTGCTTTGAACCACCAAACACCTTGTTGCATAACTTTGTTTCTCGGAATTCACAACGAAACACCTGCCATGAGCCAGTTTCCTTATTTCTTCATCTTCAGAGTCTGTTGATCACACTTCAACTTGACATCGTCACTGTCTACTTGTACCATTAGAATAGGTTTCGCAATTGTTGTATTTTTCTTCCAGAGTTCTTCTATTTTATGAGTGTATTAAGCTTCATCTTTAACATTCTCCTTCTTCTCATTCTGTTTATGCAGCATGCACTCTTTCGCAAAATGATTCTTGTCATGACAATAGTTGCAGGCATAACCAGAATCACCTAATAGTTGGGTTTGAGTATGTTTTATATGCACATGATTCATATCACAACCCATACATTTTCCATCAAGATTATTTGTCCTAAATAATATTCTATTGAGATTGTCATTTCATAGTTTATTGATAAATTAGTAAAATGGCTTTATAATACATAGTCTGCAACGCGCACAACTAATAAGGTTCCTAATTAAGGATTTAAATTATAATTATTGTTTATTTTGTCGAGCCCAAAGATGTGTGCGTTACAATTATCTCTCCCTTAGGATGATTACGTTCCAAAATCATCACCAAAACAACTCTAAATAACAATTGCTAAGTCGTCCCTCAATCCTCAAATAAGGAGTTTATGTAGTATTTGTTTCCACACAGTACTATCTTAGTTAATGCTTTTGTGCGAAATACAAAATAATATTTTAGGTTCCTCTATGACAGCTTAAAAGCATTCCGACCTAAATCCATTAACACCTTTACTTAAGTAATTGTTCTTCATTCTCCAAGGATAACAAGATCCATGAACATAAGCGTTCTGTGTCCCTTTCAGGTTTCGACCATAGTCGGAGTTCAATAGTTCTTATGTATTCATTAACATAACTATTAGGGACATCCGAGAATGGTCTCAGATCCAAATACCAAAAGTTATTCTTTGATGACGGGTCTAGGAAAATGTCCTTCACGGACCAATTCCATACATATGTGATACCTAGGAAGGCATGCTTTTGTTGCTCAATCGATTTTGACCTACCTTATATCGTGATTCTACACAACCATGGACACTTGATATTAATATCTAAAGCGAGAGTGTTCCATTTACCTATAGGCATAGGTAAAGGTTTCAAGTTCCTTCACGATGTTGTCTCCTTACTTTCCAAGCAAAACGTCCATTCAAACATGTATTGAAGCTAATAACTCTTTATCCTAGCTTCTTGTGATGCAACTTCCTCGGATATTTATTTGGAATACAAAATCAAGTTGCCTTTCGCACTTTGGGTCACCCCCACTTGGTTTTGAACCCTTTCTTTCTCATTACATACAACCAGTCCAAGCCCAAGCTGGATTTTTTTCTATGGTTGGTAGTTTTCTTTTTGATTGAAAGAAACCCCTAAAGAGCTATGGGCCAATTCTAATGTTCATCACATGCATCTACAGTGATATATTCAATGGTCATATTTTACCACTGAGGATACCTTTCTTTATATTCTAATGTGGCCCAACAACATTATAGCATGTAGCACTTCTAGCTACCGGTTGCCTAGTTTTAACAAAGGCTGCAATCTTTATGTCGATTGCCTTGATCTCTTCTTTCAATTTATTGACTTGGTTCAGTTACTATATGGACATCGTCCTCACAACCAATCGACTTACTTTGCAGATTTTAAACTATTCGGACTCGATTCTTTATAATCATCATGGTCGGAATGAAAATTGTCTCCTTAGTCATTACCGAAACAAACGTAATGATAGAAATGAACACAGTTGACTTGGATACTAGTTTCTCAATAACCTTGCGGCTCGTCTTGATCCAAGTGCGAGTCTTGTGCTTTCGGCAATATATGCCTCTACTATATTTCACACCTACTCATACTCGTCCCAAGAATTGTCTCGTAGTTCTCCAACTTCCATACAAGAATGAGATCACATAGCAATTTAACACATTAAGTAGTACAACATAATTAAAGACTTTTAAAACTTTTGAAATGATTACAAGCATATTCAAAGCTTATTATATTCTATGCCTCTTATATTAGGCTACAAACTACAATATTACTTAGGTGGAATGATTACTTTATGTCTTGAAACTTGTGGATAGGCAGCTTCCTTTTATAGATTCCCCAAAGTGATGTCTACCTCCTCCTTTATAGTCTTGAGAGTCATCCATAATGCTTGTGAGGTATCTTCATCTCTTAGGAAATCCTGTGAAATATGCCCATTACCTCTAGATGCATAACATATCCTATCGTTGTATACACGGTTGTTAGAATAATGACGAGTTCTTCCACACTTGTTGCAGGTTATGTTTTCCTTGCATTGTTCCAAATGCTTCTGTCTGGGTTCCTTACACCATTTCAGCTTATTATTTTCCCCGTGCTTCTTTCTGTTGGGGATAGTTTCTACTAACCTATTCCTTTTACTGGATTTCGAGGATTCTTCATTCTTCTTGTTTCTTCCACCTTCTACTTTGTCGGTGGTTATCCCCTTGGCTATATCTTCTAAGGATTTGGCAACTTGAATGGTTGTTTCTAAGGTAGTGTCTAGTTTTACAATTGGACTGAAACCCGTTGGTAGACCATTTGCAAATTTCTATACCTTGGAGATTTTAGTAGGGATTAGGTAAGGACCTAGCTCCATATTTTCTAGAAAGGTTGCAGCGTATTAGCTGACGTTCATCTCTCCTTTCCCCGGGAACTGGAATTCATTGCTTATTTCCCTAAGGTCTCTCTCTGACCAGTATCCTCTTTTCAACTGCACAAGGAAGTCTTCCCATGACATCCATCTCGCTTCTCCTTTTGGCATGGTACTGGCCATTCGTTTCCACGAGCTTAACACTCTAGTCTTTAATTGTCTGGCTGCGTAGAATGTTTCCCGTTTGTTGCCACAATCGCAGCTCGCAAACACCATTTCCATTTCATGGATCCATTCCATAAATATCATTGGCATTGGTTATCTAGAAAAACTTTGGGGTCGGGATGCTATGAATTCCTCATAACTTCATCCAATTCGGTCAACCCCTTCTTCGCACTGATCTCCATTTTTCATGGGTTTAATAACTAGTGTAGAGATTTCTCTCCTAGCTCCTTAGAGCAGTTGTTTGGTTCCTTCCGCTAGTATTACCCGGATCATAGCTTGAACTCCTTCCATCATGATGGTTTCAGCTACTGTCACGAATTCAGGTACCTGCTCGATCACACAAGGCTCAGTCTGTTGGTTTCCATTATCATTCCCTAATCTGTTATGTGCTCTCACCATGACGTTCTATATACCAAAGCAAATGTTCAGTATACCGAGAGGCGAGTTTATTATGATAGGGAAGATTTTATTATTGTTTAGGCGTGTAGATCCTCCTTATTTCCCCGAAAAGTTACATGTCGGTTCTAATATAGTAAGTGTTGTTTAGAAACATGAACACGTAAAATTTCCTTTCTTGACTTCAAGGTCGACAATAGACCTCAAATTTCTATTAATACCAATCTAGGTAAGCACCTAAGGCATGCTATTTCATATATTAGTTATCATATAATGCATCTCTTCCTAAATTTTGCTAGAGCATGTTATAGCAAGTAAGGTATTCAACACAAGCTATGCTATATAAAATTTATTATTTAGCACCTAATGTTATTTTTAGGCATTTACCCTAAAATATTATAGTTCTTGTGTCTATTTACGTATACAACCTAAGATGTTCTAGACACCTATCTCACCATTATCTCTTATCATTCTAAGTTTAAGTCTAGAAATAAATCCTTATTCCTAGTTCGCTTAAACTAATGCTCTCATACCAACTGTGACATCCTCTAATTTTCAGAACCAATTATAAACTTTTTCTCTATGCTTTCCGTTTCATTTTGTTATTATTATGGAAAAAACCAATATATTTGAAACATTTTGAGTACAAGTGATTGTCTCAATTTAATAAAACTCTAAGGATGTTATAATCAATACAAATACATAAGTTAAATCTTAAAGACCTAATGGTCCTAAACTTTATTGCAGGTTATCTCTTAATCATTCAGCATCCTAATCAAGTTCCAGTAACTTAAGTCTTGATACATGTGATGCATTTAAACTGAGTGGTTCAGGTTTGGAAATCTAGTGAGATGCATAGGGATTTCAATCCTACAATATTTTTATGATAATATTACTTAATTATCATACCTGCAAAATCAATTGTTACCATACAATATCCATATAAGGTTACATTCCTACATATCCATTACTATCGATCCTCACATATTATCAGGGAGAAATTATTTCTTCTGATGAACAGTTAAAAAGCTTGACTACTCAGCTAGGGGATTCCTTGGCCAATGAAATCATAAAGATATATGGTTCATCAGAGTATTTGATGAATATGGTATCCCATTTCATCTATGTCTATTGTTGGGCTGAAAATTATTTTGAAGATTGCGTCTTTTGGGCTCGACTGATTATGCTACTTTGTATTCCGGTTTGGGCCTGTCCAACCGTGAACCTTTTATGTTTTGTATATAAGTTTACGCTTGCATGCATATTAGGTTAAGGTTTCAGAGATCTGAAAATAGCTATACATCTAGACGATAACAGGTTTCTTTGATCGTTCTTGTAACCTTCCAATCCTCTACAGTTGATGTTCTTAATCGAGCTCTTCTGAGGATTTTGTTCAAATCATTCGACCCGTTTGATTCCATCTTGTCTTATTCATTTTTATTGCGTTCTTATTATTTATATTTATATACTTGTTCAAGATCTAATCGATCTTTATAGATTAAAGATTAGTTTAATCTCGACAATTGGTATCAGAGCAGGAGGCTGTGTAATTGATACACATCTTTTCTGTGAAAAAGATTTCCATTAGGGTTTTTCCGCAATTATCAATATTTATTGAGCCGTCATCTCTTTATTGACGTATCTTGATATTTATTATTTTGCCCTAATCTGCTTTATTACAAGTCTGATCTTTGAACAGGTTTTTACGATCATAATGGACGCAATGCAATCAAACCTTATTAACATTTCCAACAGCATCGGTTCGACGACAAAGATTCCCATCTTATACACCCATGACTATGAAGTATGGGCGCATCACTTCGAAGACTACGTTATTGGATCGGAGGATAATGGGTATCTCATTTGGGAAGCCATCACCAATGGACCGTTTTCTCATTCTGCAACATCCAGAATCATCAAAACACAAAAGGAGTACAATGATCTGCTAAAGGACGTGAAGGATATTGCACAAGATGAAAAAGATAAATTCCAGTGCAATATCAAGGCATTAAGGTTGATCAGATTCGCCCTTCAGTCCGACACATTCAGGTTGGTTAGCTCATGCACGACGGCAAAGAAAGTTTGGGATAGACTTCGTGAACTGTATTCTACAGACGAGGATCTTGAACATTCTATTCAAACTTTGCTTCTATCTGAGTTTGGAGAATTCAGGCAAGGGGTTGAAGAAACCGTGACCCAGACGTTTGATCGCTTCAATCATCTTCTCAGCAAGATGATCAAACACGATATTGAAAGGAAACTTATCGAACAGAAGGTTACTTTCTTGAATGGCCTGAGGTCTGAATGGAGAGCAGTGGTTTCCACAGTCAAAGCCCATGAACAGTTTAAATCATACTCTTTGGCGAAACTGGTGGGTATTCTCAAGTCCCAAGAGAAGATTGTGCTGCAAGAAAAGAATGTCGTTTCCAGTCTCGGTTCGTTGGCCCTCCTATCTAAAAGTAAAGCTGTGATGGAGGATGAAGACCTCAACCTGGAGGAATATGATCTCACATCAGAGGATTATGCCATGATGGTGTCCAATCCCAAGAAGTTCATAAAGAAGAGATTCCCCAGCAACAAAAACCGAAACTGGCAGGGGAGTTACAGCTCTGAAAAGGTGAACAATGAACCGAAAGCTAAGGAGCACAAGAAGGAACCGAAGGTGGATGGCGATTCTGGAGTAAGCTGTTTCTACTGTGGTGGGAAAAATCACTATGCCAAGGACTGTGTCCTTAAGAAGATGGCTGAAAAAGATGATGGGAATGACGAGGAAGCTGTGTTGCACAAAAGACTGGACGAGTTGAGAAAGAAGAAGTCTACCGCTAACCCTTCTATTAATGCTCTTATTGTGCAGGGTTCGGTTAAAGGTGATGAGTTCGGTAGCACGGAAGTTTGGTCTACCGACTCAGAAGACGAGGAAGTGAGGAAGCCTACCCATGGAAAGGCCTACGTGGCTAAGGAAGAAAGAAGTGGAGGAAGATGCTTTATGGTGACTGACGTATCTCAAATGAGGGGATACAACACCGATGGAGGAAGCGATGGACCGAAGGTAAAGGAGGACATGTGCTTTACGGCCAAACCGCTCAGCCAGCAGTTCAATGAGCTCGATGAACTGATAAAGAAGGTACAATCTGTTTTTATTTCATGCAAAATACCATCATCCTCATATGAGAAAGAACTAAAAAACGTCAATACAAGAATTTCTCATCTAGATAGTAGCTTAACTCAAACTCGAGTCACAAATTCTAACCTAACTGATCAATTGAGCAGGGTGGCGTCGAAGAGTGAGGAGCGGAGAATGTGGATCGAGTTAAAAGAGTTGGAATTAGTTAAAGTTAAAGATGAAAACATTTATTTGCAAAGAGACAATTTAAAATTGTTAAAACAGCGGAATGTTTTTTGTTTAATTGCTAAACGTCTGTATTCTAATATTACTCAGCTTCACTTGGATTGTGAAATAGGCCAAAAGATCCACCGCATGATTTTGCCCTTCCTAGAGTTTAAGGAAGATGAAATCGATGCCGAAGCCTACAACTGTGAGAGTGTGATATCGTATGATGATGTCAATCCGACCTACATGTATGGACTGGACAAAATTGAGTCCTTCATTAAATCCAAAGACCACAAGGACATGCTTAAAAATCTTTTGGATGAAAATGACAGACTTAAACTGAGAACCGAAACCATGCAAAAATTTGACTCTTTAAACGCCAACGTAAGCTCAGAATACAAAATTGATGTTGAAAATGCATCTGAGCTTAACGAGGACGAAAACATGAGTGAAATTTCTGTAGAGGACACGGTTGATTGCTCAGAATTTATTAAAATTGAATCTGAAAACCACAAGAATCTTATTTCTGAAAATTCAGTGGAGTTCGCTCGGTTGTCCCATCAAAAGTCCCCAAAATTAGTTGAGAAAGCTGTTGTGTATCAAAAGGTCAGGACCACTCCGAATCAAGTATACAAGGTAACAGGAGTAACCGAACATCAAACAGCTGAACTTGTAGCCATTGTAAATGAAGACAATGCTGATGGCTGCGATGAGTACTTCTGGGAAGCTCCAATTGATAATGCAGACGAAACCATTGGTTTATCTGAAAGCACTTCCTGGAAGAGCAAAGGAAGATACATACCTGAACCCTTGAATAAGCCGAACAACTTCGATGAGCCAAGCCCCAGTGGTACAAAAGATATTCCTCAGAAGAATGATCACTCGGCAAAAGAAGACATTCCCTCTGCTCCTTCGGCTCAAAGTAAGACTCCTGCAGTTCAAAAGGAACCTGCCAAGGAGACACCGAAAACGAAAGCAAATGTTCATCATCAACCTACTCAGATGAGGAATAGGAAGAGAGAAAGGAACAATAGATACAGGAAGAACCTTTCTGAAAGGAAACAATTCTGGCATTCCCATAATGCATATTTCTCTCATCAAGACAAGAATCTGAAGTATGAAAACAATCCTGTAGGAAAGCTTGAAAGTCACAAAAACCGAAAGCCAAGGTTCGGTTCACAAGAAGATATCAACCGAAGGCAAAGGTTCGGTTCTGAAAAAGACTTCAACCGAAACCAAAGGTTCGGTTCCAAAGACAGATCCAACCAAACGCAAAGGTTCGGTTCTGAAGTCAAAAGAGAACAATGCTCTAAAGTCAGTCCCTCCAATGATCAAAAACAAAAGGGTCACCTAGAGTCTCCCGCCAGGAAACCCTCTCCTTCCAAACCTTCTCTTTCTAATTCTTCTCGTTCTGCTAATTCTTCTACTTCCACTTTTTTTCTCCATCTTATTCTAAAACTCATTCCTCTTGTTCTCAAAAATCTCACTTATCAGCTGAACAAAAGGGAAAGCAGAAGGTGAATGAATCCAAACCAGAGTCCAAACCAAACACACCCAATCCTAACAAAATAAAAGTTTTTACCATTAAAAGGAAAGATGAAACAACTCTGATAAAACGAACTTATCTTGTTGACGTCTCTCTTACTGTTCCCGTTCCCATGCAAAGCTCACATGGACCCAAGAAACTTTGGGTTCCTAAATCTATCTAATTTTTGCAGGTTATAAGTGACGAGCAGTTCGACGAAGAATGGTACATCGATAGTGGCTGCTCACGTCACATGACAGGGAGGAAAGAGGAGCTTAGGGAATACAGATCTCTTGAAAATGGTGGCAACGTCAAGTTTGGAAATAATTCTTTCGGCACCATAAAGGGATACGGGATGATAACAAATGGGGACTTTACTATAAGGAAGGTGGCTTATGTGGAAGGACTCCAACACAACCTAATTAGTGTATCTCAGCTTGTTGGAGGTAAAGGTCTCAAAGTCTCGTTCGATGATGAAGGTTCTGAAATCATAGAGAAAAAGTCAAAGAAAGTGATTCTCAAGTCAGAGCGAAAGGGTGAAATGTTTCCCTTAAACCTTAAACCCATCAAAGGAAACCCAGCTATATGCTTGTTGTCAAAGGCTCAATCCGACGAAAGCTGGTTGTGGCACCGAAGATTATCTCATCTCAATTTTAAAGATATCAACCAACTTGTCACTGGAGGTCATGTTAGAGGTCTTCCATTGCTCAAGTTCGACAGAGATCATTTGTGTGCTGCATGCGAAATGGGGAAGCAGAGTCGTCAAAGTCATCCATCTATAATCAACACAAAAGTTGTTGAACCACTCGAATTACTTCATATCGATTTGTGTGGTCCTTCGTCTATCGAAAGCATCGGTGGTAGCAAGTATATTCTTGTTATTATTGATGACTTTTCACGATTTACATCGGTGTTCTTTCTAAAGCTCAAATCTGAAGCGACTCAAAAGCTGAAAGTGTTTATCAAGCAAATTGAAGTACAGCTTAAGAAGGTTGTTCGCAACATCAGAAGCGACAATGGTCTCGAATTCAAGAACAGAGAGTATGAAGAGTTTCTTGCAGAAAAGGGAATTAGTCACAATTTCTCAGCTCCCTACACACCACAACAGAACGGAATAGTCAAAAGACGAAACCGATCTTTGTGTGAAGCTGCCCGAACTATGCTAAGTTTCGCTTCCTTACCTCTTTATTTTTGGGCTGACGCTATTTCGGCTGCTTGTTTTACACAGAACAGGTCCTATCTCAACAAGAGGTACGCGCTCACTCCATATGAGATACTGAACAACAGAAAGCCAAATGTGAAATTTTTCCATGTGTTCGGCTCAAGGTGTTTCATCTTTAATTCTAAAGAACACCGCAACAAGTTTGATGTCAAAGCCGACGAGGGAATATTTCTAGGTTACTCGCTCACATCCAAGGCATACAGGGTCCTAAACAAGCGTTCGAGAAAGATTGAAGAGACATACTATGTGACCTTTGATGACATCTATGTCAAGAAGCTACAGGCTAAAGAAGACATCGCTGGGGAAATCTTTCCTCTAAATGGCCAGGTTACAGTCTCGGTCACCAACTTATTCGAGACATTTATGGAGCTCTTTGACGAACCGGAGAACGCGTCACTCTCCGAAGCAGGTGCAGCAGACAACAAAGTTGATCACATGAAGCAGATTGTCGAAGATGCTGCAAGAAGAATGCATGAAGAAATATCAACCTCTAACGACTCTCCTTCCAACAACACTCAAGTCGAGGGGGAGCCAAGCTCACAAGTGGGGGAGCTGAGCTCACAAGTCCAGGGGGAGCCAAATTCTACAACTTCAACCGAAGGTCCTTCATCAACCGAAGAGGCCTCAACACCAGGAAGCTCAGAACCACAAGAAACACCTGAACCTCATGTCTTTTAAAGCTCATCAACTGAGGGGGAACATAATGATATGACACTCGGTTACGATAGCCAATCCAGATGAAATAATTAATGTTGAACTAGACCCAACCTTTGATCTGAATTACCCTCCTCTTATCAAATGGACCAGAGATCATCCTGTCTCTCAAGTAGTTGGCGATGTTTCTGAAAAGGTTTTGACCCGATCACAACTGAAGGCAAAACAGACTTCCTTATTTTCAAAGGTTGAGTTTTGCATGTTTAACTCATTCGTATCAAAAGTTGAGCCAAAGACAGTTAATACTGCCCTAGATCACTCTGATTGGGTTCAAGCAATGCAAGACGAGCTGAACGAATTTGAAAGGAACAAAGTCTGGCGCCTCATTCCAACTCCTCCAGATGCTTCGGTTGTTGGTCTCAAATGGGTATTTAGGAACAAAATGGACAAGGAAGGTAATGTTATACGGAACAAGGCTCGTCTGGTGGTAAAGGGATACTGTCAGGAGGAAGGGATAGACTATGAAGAGACTTTCGCTCCAGTAGCTAGGCTAGAATCTGTTAGAATATTTCTGGCTTATACTGCTCACAAGAAATTTGAGGTTTTCCAAATGGACGTCAAGTGTGCATTTCTCAATGGAGAACTCGAAGAAACTGCGTACGTGGAGCAACCTCCTGGGTTCGTGAATAAGAAGCATCCAAATCATTGCTATATTCTGGATAAAGCTGTGTACGGCCTCAAGCAAGCTCCGAGGGCCTGGTATGAAACGCTTACAAAATTTTTAAAGATGTCTAAATTCAAACAAGGTTCGGTTGACCCAACCTTCTTTCGCAAAAAGGAAGGTAACCACCTTATGATAGTTCAAATTTATGTCGATGACATCATCTTTGGCTCCACGAATCCCAGCTTAACAGCTGAATTCAGAAAGCTGATGGAGACTAAGTTTGAAATGAGCTCAATGGGTCCAATTAACTTTTTCCTTGGTTTAAACATAAGACAGGGACCCGAAGGCATCTTTATTAATCAAGAAGCTTACACGAAGACTCTCCTAGCAAAGTTTGGTATGATGGGAGACTCAAAAGTCAAAGTCCCAATGGCATTCAGCACCAAGCTTACCCCATCCCTAGACAAACCGGCTGTCGATATCACGCTCTATCGTCAAATGATTGGCTCATTAATGTATCTAACTGCTAGCAGACCTGGTATCATGTTCTCTGTGTGTTATTGTGCTCGATTTCAGGCAAACCCACGCGAACCTCACATGCTTGCAGTGAAGAACATCTTACGCTACCTCAAGCGAACCACCTCCTTAGGTCTATGGTATCCATCCAACTCAGGCTTCTTTGTTCAAGCCTATTCTGATGCTGACCTTGGAGGATGTGGACTCGACCGTAAAAGCACAACTGGTGGTTGTCAATTTCTTGACGGGAAGTTAGTCAGCTGGCAATCCAAGAAACAAACGTGCGTGTCGTTGTCTACTGCCGAAGCGGAATACATTGCAGCTGCATCCTGCACATCACAAGTGATTTGGATCCAAAGTCAACTTCGAGACTACGGACTCAATATGAAGAAGATCCCACTATATTGTGACTCTGAAAGTGCAATTAGGATCTATCATAACCCAGTGCAACACTCCAAAACCAAACACATAGCACTGAGGTATCACTTCATCAAAGATCACGTGGAAGATGGAAACGTCGAAGTTCACTTCGTAAGAACTACTGATCAACTGGCTGACGTCTTTACAAAAGCTCTTCCTGAAGCATCATTCAATAAAATATTGCAAGGCTTAGGTATGATGGTTGCAGAGTCGGTCCCAAATCCTCAAATCTCTATTTAAGAATCAAGAACCGAAGCAAACAGACCGCTCTGTTGCTTTCTGCTCTGGCGCTTTAAAGGAACCGAAACAACCAAACCGCTCGGTCACTCTCTGCTCTGGTAAAATAAAGGAACCGAAACAACCAGACCGCTCGGTCACTCTCTGCTCTGGTAAAATAAAGGAACCGAAACAACCAGACCGCTCGGTCCCTCTCTGTCCCAGTAATTTAAAGGCGCTCAAGCAAACAGCACGCTCGGTCTCTCTCTGCTCTAAAAGTTTTACGGAACCGACCAAGACAGGCCGCTCGGTTCTTCTCGATTCCTAAACTATCACCGAAATACACAGATCGATCGGTCTATCTCTGCTTCCTAATTTTGTACAAATTTTATCTTTCTGTTTTTATATATTTTTCAGAAAATTCCAAAATTACAAAAATATTTTATCTTTCTGTTTTTATTTATTTTTCAGAAAATTCCAAAATTACAAAAACATTTTATCTTTCTAGTATGTGTACGTTTTGCACAGGTGAATACAAGCATCTCCTTCTATAATCTTTACCCAGGTATGTTTTATCTTTATCAGACTAGTTAGACGTCCCTAGAAGCATGCTGTTGTATGTTGTCGCAAGCCTCTATGACCTCGAACATGCCTTAATGATTCGATCAACACCTATCGTTTCTTCCCAATCAGGCTATTCTCTCACACTCGGTCTAGAGCTACCTTCCTCTACTCATCTGAAACATGAGTTGCTCTGCTTTGTCCCATTTCTGTAGCAGAAGGTACGTTCGGTCTCTTAACCCTCTCCTCATCCTCTTCATTTGCCTTCGATTCCTCTAAAGTAACCCTTGATGCTTTCGGTATTTACCACTGAGGCTTATGGTTGCACAACATCTGTGTTTATGATCTTAGATTCGTTTACCACGTTCTAAGTGAAACCCAAAATCCAACACCTAAAATGAATTGACGGTGAGTAATAAACTCAAGCTATTACTTGGAAATCTCCTTTTCTTTTTGTGTGATCTTTTATGAAATTGTCTCGACCTAAGACATTTCTTCCCAAAGAGGTCCAGTTTAATTTTTTTCTTGAGATTTCTGTCTATACCATTCACATCACGAAATACTTCCCACCTACCTGTTCAACAGATCTCATCGGTCCCACAGGTAACTCTGCCAACACTCAGTTTTATGTCAAGACTTGATGCTTGGTTTGAGTTCAGCCACCCTTCAGCCGTTATCAAAAGATGCCTTTCATTGTTTGTTAAAAGACAACTGATCGTATTTCTCGGGAAACCACACAAGCACTTCAGGTCACTCTTGGCTTTAAAGGAAGCGATTCTTGCCCGGAATCTTCCGCTTTCTGTCTTCTTACTAGACAACACTCACATCCCAAACACATTTGATTTATTTCTTTGTCTTTCACACTCTTATGCACGAAAATTACTTTTTTCCAACATTCTGATTGCTGTTTGGTATATGGTTTTAAGTTTCAGTTGTAACCAAACAAGGGCACAAGGAATTTCAAACGGTACGAAAATGATTTGGGCGCGTGCAAATGATTCGTTTCACACCCACGTGTGCTGACGTATTCCTGGGATACACCATAACTTCCAATCGCGCTTTTTCAGACGACGTTTTGGTTTCTTCATCATCACGATTTTCTCTCTCCTGTGAACGGTATAAATAAGGCGCGATCGTGTTCTTTGGCAGTTACCTCTCAAGCATTCTCTCTCTGAAAAAGTTACCACTGTTCATCTTCTTCCACAACTCAACAATGGCGACTTCTTCTTCCGCACAAGATCAATCTGCATCCTCTTCTTTGCTCTCAATCAAACCAAATCAGAATTTGATCATAGAGTTGACCCCATTCCTTTATGATTCCTACATGCTACACGTGGTGGAATGCCTCAAATATTCCCCATTGTTGTTGGCACTTACGCAAGTGGAGGCCGTTCCCATGTCCCTGCTCTCCCAAGTCTACACCACGGCCAGCTACGACAAACATAAAGACCGCATCTTCTTCACCATTCACGACAAGCAAACTTCAGTGTCCAAAACACGGTTTTGCTCTCTTCTAGGGCTTTCCGTCGACTCATCCGTCATCTCGCCGGACTTCATCTCCACGGCGCAACTTTTCTCGATGATGTATGAGATGGGGTATACGGATGTTCTTACCTCCATTGCCAAAGTCAAGAAATCCTGTCTTCCGTCTCAATGGAACAGATTGCTTACCCTTCTAATTAAGGGTTTAGCGGAGCGATGTGGTGGTTCTGACACCACCAGCAAAGGGTTTCTGACCATCATGTATGGTCTTTACAACGGCATTAATCTCGATTATGGGTCCATCATCTGGGCTCAAGTTGTTCAGAGTCTCAACACAACTGCCAGGCACTCTGAGATATCGTGCGGCAGGTTTTGGACGCTTATTACCAGAAGGGCCATGGATTCCCTTGACATCCCGGTAATGAAGGATGCTCTTACGGCTTCAATTGCCACTTACCACACCAAGAAGATCATAGTCTCCTATCCAAGTAAGTTTCTTCACTATGGACTAATCCCTGAGTCCATGTATAGGTGCGTCACGCCACACAGCACAATCATGGATGACTACAGCACCAGAACCCCCTTGCCTCCTAGGGTTCTGTCTGAGGAACAACGTGCTGCTCTTGATGCCCTGGATCAACCTGCCAACCGTGGCAAGAGGGCGAGCAAAAAGGAGAAGCCGGAGAAGAAAGAAACCGCACCAAAGAAGGAGAGAAAGAGAAGGTCCTCCAAACGCAAATCTGAGGCAGAGGCACCTTCTCAGTCTAAATCGAAAAAGGTAAAGAAAATGGCTAAAAGAGCCAAAGGGTCTCCTTCTTCTGAATCAGAACCGAATGCACCATCAGAAACAGAAGCTGCTGATCCTCAAACCGAAACAACACCCGTTCAGTCTCCTCAACAACCATCCTCACCAGCATCTCCTCATATTCCCAAATCACCCTCTCCACCTAAATCTCCCCAACTTACCAAATCACCTACTCCTCCTACTTCCCCAAACCTTCCAACCCCACCCCAATCACCCACACAGAAGGTCACACTTTCTGTTCCTATATCTATTCCCCAAACCACAACAAAACCTAATATTCCATTATCTGTTTCTCAACCTTCATCCTCTATCCCCACGCCCATTATCACCGAATCTGTTACCATCACCTCTTCCCAACCACCAGTAACGGTCAATGTATCTGATACAGGGGCTGCTACTGTGGTTGAAACCCCGGTCATCAACCTTCCCTCATCTCCTTCTCCATCCTCCAACTCCGGTGCTACGTTAGGGGGCGATGATGATGACTTCGACTCTATCTACTATAGCCCCTACCGGATTCCTACAGACACCGATGCCGATACCCCTGTGTCAACTCAGCAGATTCAGGAAATTCACGCCAAACTTGACAGTCTGCTAGCTGACAGCAAAGCCTACGGAGGTGCTGTGCTCAAAGCTTTCATTGAGTCTGCGATCCATACGTACACTGAAGCCTTGGATCGTTCAACTGAAGCCATAGATAACTCAGCAGCTTCATGCTCAAAAGCCACCCAGGAAGTTTCCGAGGTTGTTCATACAACTCAGATCTTTCTTGATTCTCTCAAAGCTCACGCTGACTCTAGTGCGTCCAAATTTCAAGCGTCAGTAGACTCTTTTTCGGCTACCCTTCAGAATGAAACCACAAAATTTGAGGCTCTGCGCGCTGACCTCAAAACTGAATCCACTTCATTTCTCAAATCTTTGGATTCACGTTTTGCCTCTCTGGCAGCCGAGAGCACCATGAAGGAAGATCTTGTCAAGCACCAGGCAACCATCGAATTACAAAAGATCCAACTGTCCCAGGCACAACAGGAAATTACTTTGCTGCAGACTCAGCGGGCAGTTCTTCAAAGTTGCGCTGGTGATGTCAAGAATATGCTAACAAATGTTCTTGACACCCATGATCCCTTCCTAACCCTCACTATTCGACAGCATCTCCAGGCGAAACTCCTTCCTGCTATTAATATCTTAAGTGAAATGAAGGGTGTCTCGGAGAAGCTTGTTCTTCCGAGACAAGGGGGAGAGGAAGGTGTGTCCAAGACAGAACCGAAGGTTAATGTAGCTTCGGGTTCTGGTAAACAAGTCCTAGTTGAGAGTGAATCAGATTCAGACGAAACTATCACTGAAGCTCTTCAACGCAAGAAAAGGGACAAAGAGCTTGATGAAACTCTAAGGATAGCTCGTGAGGCCGAGGCCAGGGAAAGAAAGATCAGGGAGGATGAGGAGGCCATTCAAGCCAAGAAGACTCTGTTCCCAGATTGGGACAGAGACACACTCATCACTCAAGAGATTGAGTTTCCTTCCATTTATTGGTTGGAACCGATTGCATCCTTTGAGTGTGAAAATACAAAAGACTCGCAGTTCGACATGCCTATCACGCGCAAAGCCTTCACATTTCATTGCTTTGATGTCACTGCCGATGTCCCTCATCCGAACCTGAAGGTTGACAGAGAGCTCATAGATTTCTATCTGAAATACGGTCAGCCGCAGTACTTGACATGGAGCGCTCAGAAAATCATTAAAGTCAAGGTACTGAAACCGTCACAGGCTGGGAAATTTGTGAACGTTAATTTCAAAATCAACAGAGGAACGGCCAACACCGAACATCTTATTTCTCTGGCAGATCTTCCCAGTCTGAATCCGCATGATTGGATTTTGCTATACAACATTCTTCTCTCCAACCAAAGAGAGTATGAACCAATTCTTAAACATCTTAAAAGAATGTTGGCTTCCTACGTCCATGAGCTCGCTACTATGGATCATGAAATAGCAAAAGTTATGAACAAGAAACCGACCGTCAAGCCCACTTCCAAGACCGGAGATGTTCATAAAATGAAGATAGGGCAAATTGATTCTTCCAATCTGACGGTTATGTTCACCAGGGGCGACAAGCATAAGTTTCTGTTTGCTTTGGTAGACAAACATCTGTTTTCTACAGATTGTCTTGAGCATATTATAAATATCATTCACCGATGCAAACAGAACTCAACAGCAGACAAGAAGAACTTTACTGACATGCTTCGTTGGTATATTACCTTCAGGCATCATATTCTGGCTTTAATACCGAAGATTTTTGAAACAGTAAAGAAGCCCTCTGCTGTGAAAAGAGAATGATGGTCTCGCTCCAAATTGACGCAAAGGGGGAGATTGTTGGGCTGAAAATTATTTTGAAGATTGCGTCTTTTGGGCTCGACTGATTATGCTACTTTGTATTCCGGTTTGGGCCTGTCCAACCGTGAACCTTTTATGTTTTGTATATAAGTTTACGCTTGCATGCATATTAGGTTAAGGTTTCAGAGATCTGAAAATAGCTATACATCTAGACGATAACAGGTTTCTTTGATCGTTCTTGTAACCTTCCAATCCTCTACAGTTGATGTTCTTAATCGAGCTCTTCTGGGGATTTTGTTCAAATCATTCGACCCGTTTGATTCCATCTTGTCTTATTCATTTTTATTGCGTTCTTATTATTTATATTTATATACTTGTTCAAGATCTAATCGATCTTTATAGATTAAAGATTAGTTTAATCTCGACATCTATGAGTAATGAGCCCATGCCACCAACATAATTCACAAGAGTATCTAGAATGATCAAGTGTTGTCACCTACTCTTGGAGGTGACCAGACAAACCATTACAATTGTTTGAATAGGATGCTTGTAACCCACTTCTAATAAGATTACCCAACATCAAACTGAATTGAACTAGGTATCTTCCATAAGTCAAAGTTTATCCCTAGACTAGATTACGATGCCTATAACCCACTTCTAATACCAATTCATGTTCTTGGGTGACACTAACTTATCTTTAGTGCATATATATTCCCTACAGAGTGTTAGGTATTATTATATGTTTTTCCTCTCAAAAATGCTACTTCTGATATTTTTATATACTATTATCTATTTATCCTAACATAAAATTAGAAGCATATCTGGTTCGCACATAGCACGGTACATATATATATATATATATATATATATATATATATATATATATATATATATATATACATACATACATACATACATACATACATACATACATCTATATATATATATATATATATATATATCTTAACATATAATTCAGGGTAATAAGCATATAATTCACATATGACTTCCAACAAATATTTGATACTTTGTATAATACTTGTAGTAAATCATGTTCATGAAAGAGACTATGCACTCACTTGATTAAATGGGTGACTAACGATTCCGACAATGCTTCTCTTCGCACTTCCAAAGAGACCTAGACGTGTAAAGCACTAAGCCTTAGTTTAGTTTCATGATCCTGGCGACTATAATAATTATAATCTAGATTCTTTAATAATCCAAATGTCTACATTAAGATCGATCAAGTAAGGAATAACCATGTAGGGTCAGTTTGGTATACAAAATATACTGTTTGGAAATCTCACTTTAAACACCTCACTAAATTCATCCTAAACATCACTCCCGTAAGTAGATCAAGCAGTATAATGACTTGGAATTACTAATAAATCTTAATTATAGGTTCATAATAACAACTATTATTTTAATTAAAAGCCACACTTAAATAAAATAAGTGTAGTGAAAATCGGGGATTATGCAGACAGAACTCTGATCCAGGAGCTTCTATTTAACCTATATTTGACATCGTAGGGATTCGCCGAATGGGCTGGAAACTCGGGTGTAAAAGGGTCTAAAAGCTAAAAGAAGTTCCAGAGAGAATCCGGAAGAATGGTGTGAGTAAAGAGCTGATTTTTGGAGGTTTATATAAGCTAAATTGGAGTACACGCCGCACATAGATAAGGTGCACGCCACACATCTGGTCGGAAGAAGGTGACATGTCATTTTCTGCATGGTGCCACGTGTCGTGTTCTGGGTGGAATGACAGTGTGCGCCACGTACGTTGTTTGTGCACGCCTCTGCGCGTAGGAATTTTTGCTTTCTTATAAAATTCATAACTTGCTCATACGAGCTCCGTTTTCGACGGGTTTATATTCGCTCTTAGCTATCGACAAGATCTACAAGTTTCTTTTAGACTCTGTCGGCTAATTTTAACTTTGTTTTTAAAGTCATATTCTTAACAGACTTAAACAGTTAAGGTCCGTTAAAAATTCATAACTCTGTCGTCCAACGTCCGTTGTCGACTGTCTTTATGTTGTTGGTTTTCTATTAACGGGATCTTAAATTTTCGTATAGATTGTTTTGGCTAACAATCAACCGATTTAAAATTCGATATCAATGTTGCACACTGTCATGATGCAACTTAAGAAAATCATAACTTCCTCTTACATAGTCAGATTTGACCGTTTTCTATATGCACGTTCTCGGTTTAACGACCGTTATGATTTTTGTTTATGTTATTTACGCTAATAAGCAACTTATCTATGATTCACTATTTACGATATACTAACTGATCGTGACAACTTCGGAAGTCAATGACTTCTACATACAAAGTCGGATTTTGGTGTGTTTTATATATACGGGATTCATATCATAACTCGTACATTTTCCATCAAGATTATTTTTTCTAAATAATCTTTTATCGAGATTGTCATTTCATAATTTATCGATAAATTACTAAAATGACTTTATAATACGTAGTCTGCAACACGCACGACTAATGAGATTCCTAATTGAAGATTTAAATTATAAATCTTGTTTATTTTGTCTAGCCCAAAGATGCAGATGTTACGGTAAAATTGGTAAGATTGGGGGAGATAAATAGGAGCTTAATACCTAACCATAGTTATCAAGAGGGTTTAATCACTTCAATTCACATTCTTTTCAAGCTTCTAGATCAGCAAAAGCATTCAAATCTAATCACCCAAACTCTTTCTACAACTCCAAGAATAGTCTAAAATTAGTTTACCTTCTTATCTAATCTTATACTGCTACTTTAACCAAATTTGGTTGGGTTAGTCCCTGAAATTTAACCGTAAGAGGGATTTGGCGATTTAAGGCATAACTTTGCCAATTTGGCAGTGTTAGTCCCTCAAACTTTGTTTTCGATCAAGTGACCCTAAAATGAGTCTAACTTCTTATCTAATCTTTATATTGCTAGTTTAATCCAAAACATAAATATGTTAACATTATTGGACACGAAACTATTATATCAAAGTCAAACTAAAGTATCTATTTTTTACAAATTTAGTCCATAAAACTTTGTTTGGCCGTAACTAACTTTCTAATTAATCTTAAAACTTTTAAATTTATTTATTTTTCCCATTTGAATTATGTTTATTTTATTTTAGATTAATTATCATTATTTTTTATTTAATTTTCAAAATAAATTCACTTATAATTTTAAACTTCTAGTCCAAAAATGTGTGTTAAATAAAGCTTATTTGTAAATTTATCCAACATTATCTTTCAAGAATTAATATGATTGGTATTTTTCCTGAACAAAATATGATGATTTGGTAAGGCATGTGGAAGATATGATTACTAACCTATTGACTCATGTTTAAATCCTAATACTATTCAATCCATGTGGTCATGAAGGTTCGTGTGCAGTAATTGCAGGGTATTATGCATAGTCTCATGTTTACAACCGGAAATTAGTCGGTACATGAAAGCTGACTTGAAAACTCTTGTTAATCGCTAGGGAAGTGCTCATTCCAAAAAATAAATGAACTTTGTGAAATGTTCAACCTCTTAAAAATTAAATCCAGCACCAGTCAATTTACTTTTTTGTAAATTATTTTTTAAACCGGAAAGCAAAAGTAAACATTGAATAGTTACAAGTAACCATCTAGCATTCTCAAGCGACAAATCATAAAGTAACATTATATCATATGCGTAGAAAACAAAACAAGACACGTCAAAATTCTTACTTCCAACAAGGACACCCTCCCCCCAAAAAAAAAAGAAACTTCAAATGGCTTCCATGATGGCCATATGGAGACCTTCTATGATAATGATCTATGATAATGATGAAAAGGAGATATATGATCACCTAAAATAGAATCTCCGTTGCACTTTGAATTCATTTGTAGGATACATTTTACCAAAAATAGCGACACCACTTCATCCTAAACCCAAGTTGTCAAGAATCTCAGCCAAGTAAACTCATGACAAAGAATATCATTAATTAATTTTCTATGAAGTCTTTTTTTTACCACCCGACAAGATCGTTACATATTAACGGGCCATATAAACTTTTACAGTCTTTTTATATAAGCAGATTGCTCTTAGCTCACAATATCACCAATTACATCTTAGATGAATTAACTAATAATTTTATATTGATAACCAATAAGGCTAATCGATCTATAATATTTTTTTATCATCTTCGAGTCTTAAACTACCGGAATAAAGACAATAAAAGAAGGATTCCATCCTTTCGGAATACAACTACCTTGTTGGAATTGCAACACCAACTTTTCAACGTCCCCATAAACAAATCTCAAAAACATTTGAAAAAAGAAAAGTAAAAACAAACATTAATATGTCTGACTTCAAGATTTATCACTATCACGATCTCATACAACTTGATATACCTTAAGAGTAATAACAATAATAATAATAATAATAATAATAATAATAATAATAATAATAATAATAATAATTATAAGTTATTTGAAGCTTTTTCACTTCCATAAACGTTTTTAATTTACTTGTTAATTTACAAGCTTTATTCATAAGGCTTCATAATTTCAACTGTATTTTATTTATTTACATGATTTTTATTTTTTTGCATAAAGATCCTCCTATAAAATAAATCTGAAATTAGTTATTACAATACAATGAGGAAGAGGATAAACAAGCAACAAGTTGTTCAGCTAAACCTTTTTGGATGATAAAACCAATATTTTTGAAGACTACGCATGTGTTAAACACGAAGCTTTTGATAGTTTTTAGTTTCTAGCGTTAGACAAAATGTTCTGTTTGAACATAAAATCTCGTTTGGCACTACAAGCTTCTAGCGTTTAATATAAAGAAAACGCTCCAAATTCAAATGCTAGTTCACGTTGTGTTTAACAAAACGCTACCAATTAGAAGCTACTCGTTACCCGTTACCAGCTATTTTTGTCAAACATGCTCACATCCATAAATCTATATGATATAACATTGTTATGCATGATCGGTTGTACTTTATTACGAACCTCAATTTCTTATGTTTTGTTACTTTACATGTGGCAGGTTTTAAAGCAACATGTCCCGTCTTTAAACCTTCTGCCCTCAACCCCACCAAAAATGATATCTCTATAAGGTTCATACAATCATGTTTTCCTCCAACTTATCCTAAAACCAAAACTTCACTAGGATACATGTAACTTAACATTTTTTATATTTTTTTCTAAGTTTTTGCTTATATGGGTGTTTTAAACTTGAATACCCCGAAACAGTAGCGAACGCGGACTATTTTAATAGGGGTGTCCCTCGTACTTCAAACGGGTGCACCTAATAAAAAAGAAATTAAATTACACTGCGACCCGGAAATTGAGCAGTGGCCTGGGACCCCAATTCTCCACATAGGTCCGCCACTGCCCCGAAAAAGATTGATGACGAGAATTAAAATTTCATAAAAATATATCAACAAATAGTCCGTTGAACAAATTAAATTCGACCACCATGAATGTGTATGGATGATTAGTCCTTTTCGTAGGGTCATGAAATTTGTGATATATTTAGACTTATGGCGATTTAATACAAACGCACACATTAAAAGAATGGACCTTGTAAACCCTACTCGACAAATTGTTCCTAGGATGTGTGGATGAAAATTTTCTAAATTCTTTTATATTTAAAATCCAAGGAGAATTTTCTTTTTGTAATATTAAAATATATATATTATTATACTTGGTTAAAGAAAACAAACTAAATGGTTGTTTGATTTTCTAAACTTCTAACTATTTCTAGCTGTGTCGCGTGTGTCGCGTAAAACAGGGGCGGAGCTAGGATTTAGAAATAAAGGAACTGAAAGCCTTGCATCACAATAATATATTAAAACACAATGTTATATACGTATAAAATAATAGGTCTATAATTTTAAAAGAAAAAATCACAAAAAATTAATTTTTTTTCTCTTTTAACCTAAATCTTCAAAAAATATAGTTGGAAACAATTTGTTATTTGAAAATTAAACTCCTCAACGAATAAAAGTAACTATGAATGCAACATTGTATCATAATAATATATTAAAACATAATGTTATATACAAATAAAATAATAGGTCCACAATTTTAAAAGAAAAAATCGCAAAGAATTAAAAATTTGTCTCTGTTAACCTAATCTTCAAAAGTATAGTTGAAAATAATTTATTAACTAGAAGTTAACCTCCTCAATGAATAAAAATAACTACAAATTGCCTTGAACTCTTGATGAATAATCTATTAAAAATATTATTTATAAACAAAGGGCTACTTACTAATTGAAATTATTATCAATTACAAATTACTAAAAAAACTAGATGTAATAAAAAATTAAATATTACCTTGATTAATTACCATAACGGTAGAAAAAGAAAGAGACCAGTCTTCAAACTCCTCGTTTGATTAAATGGAGATGTGGCTAGGTTTAATTCTAAACCCAACAACCGCCAGTTATGTACTTATGCTAATTAAATTAAAATAAGATATTACTTGGGATTTTGTGGTTATAATTTATTAGATTAACAAATCATAAGGGGGGCTTTTCAATTTAGACAGTTTATATTATTATATGGCCTTATAAATTAGACGGTGGTCTACTGCGCTTTGAATATATATATCAAACAAGTATTTATATTGGAGGGGGCTAGGCATCTGGTAGCCCCTCCATTCCCTCCGCCACTGGCGTAAAACACATAGTACTTGATATCATTTAAGAGTTGTTGGTTTTTTAAAAGTCTTCAAACTTAACAATGCCGCATGTGTTGCGGTGTCGTGCACCCTCCTTTTCTCACCTTACTTTAAATTGTATTATTTAACATAGAATTGTTTTATTTTTTTTTTCAACAACATATTTATTATTTTAATAATGTTGTGAAGGTTATTATAAACAATTCAAGCGTATTTTACATGAATTCAAAATCATTTTGTAAATTTCATAAAAATATTTTTTGTGTTATATTGTCTATAATCAAATATTAATAAATTATAAAGATGATCACTAAAGTGACCAAATCTATTAAAATTAACTGAAGAAATAACAATAGTCTTGAAAATTTTAACAAAATAAGCATGTTGTTTGCTAGATTAACAATTTTAATTATTGTTATTAGAAATTATTATGTTTAATTATTTTATACAAACATTAAAAATGATATCATCAAATGATCGTTTATATTCAATTTACATATGATTAAAATTAAATAAGTTTTTTATGTAGAATTATTTGTAACAAGTGAATAGTGTTAGTGGAATTCATTTTGGTATTAGATTCAAAAGTAAATGATTAAAAATTGAAAATTTAAATAAGAAACATTTGAATCGTTTTGATGTGGTGTAGAAAAATGGTTTCATTAAAGTGACTTTTATATTTGCTTTTGATATATATATATATATATATATATATATATATATATATATATATATATATATATATATATATATATATATATATATATATATATATATATATATATATATATATATATATATATATATATATAGTGTAATATAAAAAATCAACAAAAGGCTAGCAAGAAGCTAGTAAAATACAAAGAGTTAACGTTGGTTAGGATTGTTCAACCAACAAACCCAGCTAATTCTAACCTTAGAGTTGTGAGAAGAAAACGAACAAAAAGAACTCTCAACAATAGAATCAAACAATAAAGTTTTTTTGGGCCTAGTGGTTTTAAACAAAACTCCATTTCCATAGGTCACGGGACCCAAATAACCACCATGCAAATAGAGTCCATGATCGTCTTTTCCAGCCTAGTAATGGGTCTGGAATCCACCCAAGCAAACAACTCTCTCAAATTAGAAACGCTAAGAAAATTAATTCCTAACCAACACTCCACTCGTTGCCAAACTTGAGTCGCGACAAGACATGAAAGAAACACATGATCTACATCTTCAAGAGAAAGGCTGCAAGAAGGACAGAGAATAGAATCAAGGTCAATACCTTTCAAATACAAGCACTACCGAACTCGCATACGACCAACAGAACACGTCAAATGAACACATTAACCTTGATCGACAGATTTTGATTCCATCTAGTAGAAGAAAGATCCATATGAAGTCTCACCTCATCGATCTTCCATTTAAGAGAACTAATTGTGAACACCCCTAAGGGATCCAAATGCCAAACCCATCTGTCAGGAGAAGTACCTAAGTGCACATTCTCTAGAATGGACAATAAATCATCCAATTATTGCCTCTCAGCCCCACTTCTAATCGGACAATGCCACGTAACACTCCAGCCGCTAGAAGACCATAACGTACTAATGAACAAATCTTGACAAGTGGACAAGGCAAAAGTCTATGAAATTGCACCTTAAGAGGCATACTAGCACACCAAAATCCATCCAAAATTTAGTATTATTTCCATTATCAACCACCCTTGCCATGGACTCGACCTGAACAATATCCATTTCATGCAGCTGATTGATAGAACCAAAAAATTTCTGCCAAACACCCCTTACTTGGCTAGGCCGAGAAACAACCAACAACCCGCCACCCTTGCCATAAATTGATTGAATAACTTTCACCCATATAGCTTGACTATTATTGAGAAATCTTCATTTCCACTTGTATGATAAAACTAAATTACAAGAATCAAGACTATCTATATTAAGACCTCCATTATCATGGTTATTAAGAGCAACATCCCACTTAACCCAATGTATTTTGCTTTGATCTTCCTCAATCCTCCAAATACATGGCATATGTTATATGTTAAACAACAATTTGGTTAACAACCACAAAATTAAATATAATTTAAATGAGATTGTTATTGTAAGACTAATTTGGTTGTATGAAATTTATTTTAATGTTATAAGACTAAAATTATTAAATTTTTTATGTTTAAAAACTATTTTAAGTTTGTAAAATGAGTTTATTTAAATTTAAGTTTATTGTAGCAGCCTGTAAATTGTAAAAAAAATACATAAATTTCTTATTACAGGTTGCAGTCATTTGATCTACCTATTCTATCATAGAGGATTGTAGATGTGGTCTGCAGACTTCAAATATTTTCGCTTCGAAAAAACAAACTACACCTAAATGTGTTACATCAAAAGACTCAAATTAATTTTTTTTGAAGTATACTCTTTGGCGATTGTGAAAATCTAGATTTTTGTTAACAAATACGTTTGCAAGCAAGCTACACCTTCAATAAATCAATCATGGGTTGTCGGAATCCAAATGAACGATAGCGAAAGACGGCGATGTACATTTATCTATGGACGCAGTACTGGAATATAAAAAAGCTCATTTTTTGTTTTAATTTTAAATTTATTTTTTAGCGAATAAGACGAATAATCAATACTCATAACTTCTTTCCTTCATAAATAAACATTCATATCGATATATAAAATCAATTTTTTTAAATTTTCATCTCACTTTAACTTAAAATTTTAAACTGTGTGGATTTTATGAAGATTATTCACATGTGAATAGTTTTTGTATATATATTTTTTGAACAATTATTGATCATTTACTGATTACTAGTTTGCATATAACTTTTGATGGTTAATATTCATTATGAATGGTTGCCATGGATAAAAATTATATAATATTTGTCAATTTTTTTAGTTTACATGATTGTTAATTATATATGAATGATGAATATAAATGTGAAAGATCACTACTCTAAATGCACCAAATTTACGTGTAAATTCGAATAAATATTCAGATTCATAAGTGAATTTGAAGAAATTTCTATGTGAATCTAATTAATTTACTTGGATTTTTTACAATTTAAACATTTTTTGTTATACATAGATTAGTTAATTAAGATTCTCAAGTGAATTCACTCAAAATCACTTTAAGTGACCGAAAATTTATATCTATATCTACATTTTTTCTTTCACTACATTCATTTGGAATTCTCATGTATTTTTCCTTTCACTACATTTATTTGAAACTCCCATTACTTTTAAATTTCTTTCTAATAATCATTATAAGTTGGTTAATAATGTTAAATAAATATCAAACCTAAAATGTAATCATATATAAACTAAATTTCAATATCAAAATAATATATTTACTTGTACTTATAAAGTTATATTTTTTTTAACTTTTAACATATTAATATACTAAATTTATTAGTTTTAATATATTGTTCGATGTAAATCATTATCATTTTAAAGATACAATTTTGGAACAATTTGTATAAAATACTTAAATTATTAATTTGAA
Source organism: Lactuca saligna (assembly GCF_052625555.1). Taxonomy (NCBI): domain Eukaryota; kingdom Viridiplantae; phylum Streptophyta; class Magnoliopsida; order Asterales; family Asteraceae; genus Lactuca; species Lactuca saligna. Next base: position 80,306,340 of record NC_136425.1, on the reverse strand, counting down.
TATAACATTACAGACAACTTAAATATAAATTTTAGTTTAACTTAAACAATCCAAATAATATTTTGTAAATAGTTAAAACTGATTAATTGTAGTGTCTTTCTAATAATGTTTATAAGTTGGTTAATAAGATTGAACAAATATCAAACCTAAAGTGTAATCATAAGTATACTAAATTTTAATTTTAAAATAATATATTTACTTCTACTTATAAAGTTATGTCTTTAACTTTTAACATATTATACTTAATTTATTAGATTTAATATGTTGTTTTATTAAACCATTATCAGTTTATAGCAACAAGTTTTGAACAGTTTGGACAAAATACTTAAAATGTTAATTTAAATATAGCATTACAGTGTCAAATTAAATATAAATTTTAGTTCCACTTAAAAGCCCAAAGAATATTTTATAAATAGTTAAAAGTGATAAATGTAAAAACTAAATTGTGATCTCAATTTAACTAAAATATTTCCTAAAGTTATTTTTTTAATCGTCAAAAGTTTTCAAATAAGTAGCCTAAAATAACTTACAACAACAATAGTTAAAAATAACTTTATATAAATGATTATATTATTTTCTTTAAAATCAAAAAACAATGTTTGATGTTTTCAATAATTATAATGATATAAATTAAAACATTAAGCAAATAAATTTTAAGAAATTAATTAGCAATAACAACTATAAATAACATTAAACCATATATTATATTTAATTTTATTCATGTGTAGCACGTGGGTACAAATCATTCAAACGATTGAAATTATGCAGTTATAATAGATGTATATATTATCATATAAATCAAAATAATCAATATATCATATCAATTTAGTATACAAATTATTATATCAAATTTAACAACAACGTTATTGCAATATTAAAAAAAAAAAAAAAAAAAAAAAAAAAAAAACCATACATTTGTAAAGACTTCAACTATATAGGTGTTTTTGTGCAACGCGCGGACATTCATCTAATCTATCGATATGTATATATATATATATATATATATATATATATATATATATATATATATATATATATATATATATATATATCTTATAAAGCTAGTATTTTTCCTTTCACCACATTCATTTGAAACTCCCTTGTATTTTTTCTTTCACCACATTCATTTGAATTCCCATGACTTTTCAATTTTTTCCTAATAATGGTTATAAGTTGGTTAATAAGATTAAATAAATATCAAACATAAAGATTAATCATATACAAACTAAATTTCAATATTAAAAGAATATATTTACTACTACTTATAAGGTTATGTTTTTTAACTTTTAACATATTATACTTAGTTTTAATATATTGTTGGGTGTAAACCATTATCATTTTAAAGCTACAACTTTTGAACAATCTGTATAAAATACTTAAATTATAAATTTAAATATAACATTACAAGATCAACTTAAATATAAATTTTAGTTTAACTTAAATAACCCAAATAATATTTTGTAAATAGTTAAAATTGATACATTGTAGTGTCTTTCTAATAGTGATTATAAGTTGGTTAATAAGATTGAATAAATATCAAACCTAAAGTGTAATCATAACTAAACTAAATTTCAATATTAAAATAATATCTTTATTTTTACTTACAAAGTTATGTATTTAATTTTTAACAGAGTACACTTAATTTATTAGATTAAGATTTTATTGTATGTAAACCATTATCAATTTAAAGCTATAACTTTTGAACAGTTTGGACAAAATACTTAAATTCTTAATTTAAATATAACATTACAGTGTCAACTTAAATATAAATTTCAGTTCCACTTAAAAAAGCCAATGAATATTTTGTGAATAGTTAAAAGTGATAAATTGTAGTGCTAAATGCAAAAACTGAATTATAATCTTAATTTAACTAAAATTTTTCCTAAAAATATGTGTATAATCATTAAAAGTTTTCAAATAAGTAGCTTAAAATAACTTACAATAACAATAGTTAAATATAACTCTATATAAATGATTATATTGTTACCTTTAAAATCAAAAAACAATGTTTGATGTTTTAAATAATTATAATGATAGAAATTAAAACGTTAAACAAATAAATTTAAAAAAAAAATTAACAATAACAACAACTATAAATAACGTTAAACCATATATTATATTTAATTTTACTCATGAGTAGCTCACGGATAGAAGTCATTCAAACGTTTGAGATTATGTAGTTATAATAGATGTATATATTACCATATACTTCAAAATAATCAATATATTATATCAATTTAGTATAAGAATTATTATATCATGTTTAACAACAACGTTATTATTATATTAGAAAAAAATAAATATTTGTAAAGATTTCAACTATATAGGTGTTTCTGCGCAATGAGCGGGCATTCACCTAGTTATTATATACTTATAAAGGAAGCATTTTTCATTTTACCACATTCATTTGAAACCCCCATTCTTTTTCCTTTCACCACATTCATTTGAAACTCTCATGACTTTTCAATTTCTTTCTAATAATGATTATAAGTTAGTTAATAAGGTTAAATAAATATCAAACCTAAAATGTAATCATATATAAACTAAATTTCAATATTAAATTAATATATTTCTTATACTTATAAAGTTATGTTTTTAGCTTTTAACATATTATATGTAATTTATTAGGTTTAACATGTTATTGTATGTAAACCATTATCAGTTTAAAGCTACAACTTTTGAAATATGTATAAAAGTACTTAAATTGTTCATTTAAATACAACCTTACAAGATTAATTTAAATATAAATTTTAGTGTAACTTAAACAACCCAAAGAATATTTTGTAAATAGTTATAAGTGATAAAGTGTAGTGTTTTTTTAATTATGATTATAAGTTGGTTAATAACGTTAAATAAGTATCAAACCTAAAGTGTAATTTTAAATAAACTAAATTTCAATATTAAAATAATATTTTTATTTCTACTTATAAAGCTATGTATTTACCTTTTAACATAATATACTTAATTTATTAAATTTTAATATGTTGTTGTATGTAAACTATTATCACTTTAAAGCTATAACTTTTGAACAGTTTTGACAAAATACTTAAATTGTCAATTTAAATATAACATTATGCAGTCAACTTCAATATAAATTTCAATTCAACTTAAAAAACTCAAAGAATATTTTGTGAATAGTTAAAAGTGATAAATTGTAGTTCTAAATAAAAAAACTAAATTGTAATATCAATTTAACTAAAATGTTTCTTAAAGATATTTTTATAATCGTTAAAATTTTTAAAATAAGTAGTTTAAAATAACTTACAATAATAATAGTTAAAAATAATCTATATAAATGATTATATTGTTACCTTTAAAAATAAAAAATATATATTAAATGATTTAAATAGTTACAATTATAGAGATTAAAATGTTAAGAAAATGAATTTTAAAAAATTAATTAATAATAACAACAACTATAAATAACATTAAACCATATATTATATTTAATTTTATTCATTAGAAACTCGCGGATAGAGGTCATTCAAAAGACTGAGATTATGCAGTTTGAAAAGATTTATATATTATCATATAATTCAAAATAATCAATATATTATATCAACTTAGTATACGAATTATTATATCAAATTTAACAACATAATTGTAATATTTAAAAAACATATATTTATAAAGATTTCAGCTATGTAGATGCTTCTGCAAAACGCGTGAGCATTCGCCTAGTATATGTTATAAAGCTAACATTTTTTCTTGAAACTCATGCATTTAAAACTCCCAATACCATTTTTCCTTAAACCTCATGCATTTGAAACTTCCAAGACTATTCAACTTATACAAATTAATTTATGATTAATTAAAATATTATGATTTGTAACTGTTAAAACTCTTCAAATCATGCTATTTAATTAATGAGTTAAATGAAATATTTAGCCTATATAAGAAATTTGTAGATTACATATTGCACGTATGTCAACACAAAATGATAGATTATATTTTTAGGGTTTGAAGATTTATGTAAGTGGCTCCATGGATATAAGAAAGCAATTGCAACTTTTACAAATATAAATTCATGTAAATTCAAATTGGGTGCATGTAAATTTTAGATATTAACCAAGGTTCACATTTAGGTATGTTTGTAAAGGTATACTTGAGATCATTTTTTAAGTTTATGTGTTATGCATCTTTCTATAATCATAGGATGATGAAGTTGGATTGATAATTACTTCTCATGAGCTTTTGGTAAATCAACCATGAAGCTATTTATCAGTTACAGAAATTAACTTTGTTAACATGTATCTATCTTTATGTTGTCTCTCTCTTTTTTATATTAAGAGAATATATTTTAAGTACAAGAGAACATTATTCAATATGTACTTTATGTTATGTATATAATATGTTAGTTTCTATCGTATTTTGTTGTAAATAGCATCAATGGATTTTTTTAATAATTGATTTTTATGAAAGGAGTTTACAATTATTATTCCAAATTGTTGGTGATAATGACAAATTAGAACGACTGTTTTTAATATGATATGTCTTTATTATTGAAAACCAATAATTATGTGTGTTATAGAAATGAATTCTTTATATTCTACCAAAACTTATATGCGTGTACCCAATTTTAAATGTTTTTATAGTAATAAAAATAAATTATCTTATTAAATATGTCAATTTCCTTTTTCTCTATTCGTTTTTTATTGTAAAGAAAAAGTAAAATAAATAAAATATTAATATTTTCATAGAAAATATAAGTGATAAAAATATATCTCAAGTGTAACACTCTTCCTCTCCTAACCTACTGTTAATATATTTTTCTTAAGATTGGTCGCAGTACATAACAATTATTATAATTTTAAAATTCAAATCATCATTTTATTTGGACCGTTCATTATCTTTCAATATTTCATAGCTCTACAGAAAAAATAAAAGTACAATAAAAAAAAGTGTGATACTTTTTTGTAAATATAATAATAAAAATTTCAAATAATTAGTTTTTAATTAGTAAAAAGTAATAATTGTTTAAAATAACATAAAACTAAAGAATAGATTATATTATATTAAAATTTTATTGTTATTTGAAATAATAATAATAATAATAATAATAATAATAATAATAATAATAATAATAATAATAATAATAATATAGGAAATAAAAATTATTCAAATAAATTATTTATAAATTAATTAAAAATGATTTTAAATCAAAAACTTAATTCGATTTGATTCAAACACAACTTTTTATATCTTTCTTATCGTATACTTAAAATTATTATAATATTAGTTACAACTTAGTATAAAAATTATTATTTCAATGATAAATATTTTTAATATTGTTTTTATAACATTTAATTATTATTATTTTATATTATTGGGCACAAATCAGGAGTTTAAAACTCCCACTACAACTCAATAGTTTTTTATGTTAAATGTAATTATGATTTCAAATTTAATGTTATTTGTCTTTATATTTTCCACTACATTCAAAAGTTTTTAAAACTTATGGTTATTAATGTGTAATGTCTTTTTACTTTCCATTTATTAATTATCCACATTGTAGCTATATTAGTAGTATATAAATAAGTATTGATTAAAAAATATATGTTTGAAAAAATATTGTGATTTAAAATGAAAGAGTTGAAAAAAAATAAAATAAGTTTTGTCGCATTATTGGTTAATTCAACTCAATTTTTATATAACAATGTTTCTATATATCAAATGTATGTTGATTTCTAAATATTCATTTTCAATGATTTATAAGTGTTTAATAAGTTTTGTTTGATGTAAATGTTATAATGTTGTACTATTTTTATTTTATTAAAAGCTATAGTGTTTTTCATAATATTTGTTATTTGTTTTATATACAAATCAGCATACATTATATATATAATTTACACAACTTAAAATGTTCTATAAAATCATCAAAAGTTGTAGTATTTTTTTTCATATTACTTTGTTTTTTTATACATAGAAATCAATATATGTTTACTATATAATTTACACAACATAAAACGGACTACAAAATCATGAATTAATAGTGAAGATAACTAATGATATAAATTTATTAAAATTAACAAAACTAATATGTTAATATAGGGTTTGTTTTGCTATTGACATTGCTTTTACATGTATAAATATTAAATCACAATTTTTTAATTGTTATTATTTTAATTAAATAATTATATACACGTGCAACGTACGAGGATTCGACTGCTATACTTATAAAAGAAGCATTTTTCATTTCAACACATTCATTTGAAACTAACATGTATTTTTCTTTACACCACATTCATTTGAAACTCTCATTACTTTTCAAACCAAAAGTGTAATCATAAATAAACTAAATTTCAATGCTAAAATAATATATTTACTTTTACTTATAATGAAACGACCCAAAATTTAAGACCAAAAATTTCTTTTAATAATTCACTACTCAAAGTAAAATCATCATTTCCAAAACATAATATGAGTATAAGTTTTCAAAACACATGTTTATTATCAGAGTAAACATTCCCAAGCTGTCTAATCTATGGTGTGTGCCATGCGATCATCCCGAGCTCTTCCCTCCGCTACCGGAAGTACCTGAATCCAAAACTGAAAACCATAAGCACGAAGTTTAGTGAGTTCCTCACCCTACCACATACCATGCATAACCACATACTGCACATATTGGGCCACGCCCTCTATCTTGGGCCTCGCCCGCTTCAACGGCCCCGCCTGGCTTCGAGCCCCGCTCGGATACAGATCTGTTTTACTTAGGCCTCGCCTGTCACAGGGCCTCGCCCGCCAACAAATAATAACACATAAACATTTCACAACACATAACTAACACATGCAACTGGTTCTGTCCTAAGGCCTCGCCTATCCTGGGCCTCGCCCATGTCCTGCTACTGATGAGTCATGGGACCCCATCCACGCTCCTAATGGTTGTGAGGTACGGGCCTAACCCACTCTCACTCTTGTTCTAGTTTGAGCCTCTCCCCTATTCTGCTACTAATGAGATATGGAACCCCATCCACACTCTGCTATTGGTGAGATACGGGACCTCGCCCACACTCACCTCCCTACCAGGCACATACATGTATCACACAGACAGCAAGTATAAACTATTATATAAACAATTCTTTGGGCACCCGCCCGCTATTACTGGACCTCGTCCTGAAAATCATACTAGCATAATGTGCCTACGGCTAACCCCCAGGTCTTCTACTCATAACTACATGGGCCAACATTGTAGCCTTAGACCCATTCACAAAAGGGAAACTCACCTGCACTGGCTGAACTTGCTGATGATCTCACTAGTTGCTGCCCGACAACTCATGGAACTCCTGCTCCCCTTGCTCCCCAAACTACCAATATCAATGCAACACTGAGTCTAACTAACCCCCGAAAGACAACCAAGTCAACCCTGGTCCAAGGTCAAATCCTGGTCAAAGTCAACCTTCCAGGTCAACCCTACTCGCCGAGTCACCCTACTGACTCGCCGAGTTCAAAATGATCAGATTCCTTCCATTCACGACTCGACTCGCCGAGTCTACCAATTTTTGAGTCCTGACCTATACAAATCACTGAGTCTCCACCCGACTCACTGATTCGAGTCTCAACTCGAAGGGTTTGGGGTTTCGCGACCTGACTCGCCGAGTCCAAGAACAGACTCGTCGAGTACAAGGCAATCTTCATACGACTCAACGAGTTGTTCATCCCACTCGTCGAGTTTCTCCACAACTTCATGCTACTCGTCGAGTCCACTCAAAGGACTCGTCGAGTCCCTTCAGTTCTCCTTACATGCAGAGGACTTTTGAGTCATGCATGGACTCCAAGCTGTAGATCTACCCTTCCCAAGCCTATTCCACACGTAAATTTGCAAACTTTACGTGTAGAGAAGGAGATCTAGGCAAAATATGCCATAAACTAGGGTTTAAGGCCAAGGGGCTTCAAAATCAATTCAAGGGCTGATACTTTACGGGGTTTTAGATCAAAATAAGCATGGATCTGAGGTAACAACCTCAGATCTGAACCCCTAGCTCGAAAGGTCACTCTAATTCCATGAATGCCCAAATACACACATAGATCTAGGTGCAAAGAAGGGAAAAATAGCAGCTTGTTACCTCCAAGATGAATACCACTGAAGTAGATCTCAGATCTACACCTCCTTCTTTGAAGCAACCCACTTGATCTTCAAGTTCCTTTCCCCAAAGTTCCTTCCTCCAAGCTTTATCTCTCAAATAATGGAAGCTCTTACGAAGTCAAGGGTGCACTGGTTCTCTAGGGTGATATGGGGGCTGAGGGAAGGACATAACACCCTTTAAATAGGGTACAACTCCCGGGATTAGGGTTTTCCCCGTTCAGACCAGACTCGCTGAGTCACCTTGGCCGACTCGCCGAGTCGGTCGCTTACTCCTCGACCCGGATCCCGCTCGGACTCGCCGAGTCCCTCCTTGGACTTGCCGAGTCTACCATTAAAATTAGGGCTTTTCTTTCCTTTCTTGGCCTTCAAAACTTTGGGTGTTACATATAAAGTTATGTCTTTAACTTTCAACATATTATACTGAATTTATTAAATTTAAAATGTTGTTGTATGTAAACCATTATCAGTTTAAAGCTACAACTTTTGAACAGTTTAAACAAAATACTTAAATTGTTAATATGTGTATAAATAAGTACATTTTAGATTCACCTAGTTTTTTGTATAAATTAAGTACAAGTATCATTATAATGTCAATTAATATGTGTATAAACTAAATGCATTTTAGATTCACAATACGAGCTGAAATTAAAAACAATAGTTCAGATTCACGTTTGAATCTAAATGAACCGAAACAGTTATATATATATATATATATATATATATATATACACACACACACATACACATATACATTGGCGGAGATTTATTAGGGCAATGGGGGCTATGCCCCCACCCCACCCCCCTGGTTTTTTGGTTAGAAACACTCCTATATATATATATATATATATATATATAGGAATGATTGTGGATCAATCATTTTAAATATAATCAATTTTAATTTTAATTGATTAATAAGGGTAAATTAGTAATCTTCTATATTAATTAAATAATATCCTTGATTCTATTCCCGTTTTTATGGAAATTATTAATTGCAAATGAAATAAAGATCCCAACTTTTAATCTTCTATATATATGACTTTTAAGGTGATCTCGTCTTCAAAGATCCAACTACCACCGGCCGAGAAAAGGTAGGAGGACCAAAGTCACCCTGCATCTCATACTTCACCATGTTCGCTACCAACAACAAAGATTGCAACCATCGAAGAACCAACCTCAAAACCTTCATATCGAGGGTCACATACCACCGCCGTTGAACACCGAATGTTACACAATATCATCATTCAACATCATTATCGAACTACACGTCACACACCCGTTTCCATATTCTATCTCTGTTTCTCTAAATACATCGGCTGGCCATCTATCGTGGTTCAGCAAATTACGTAACATCCTTTCTCAAAAAGCATTGGAGTACTTTGTCATTTTTAGGACCCCACGTAAATAGTGGTGGACTGAAGAAGACGACGGTGAGGGAAGGTTCCAAACTTGTGTATGTCAATTTTGCTTTCAAATCGATTTTACCTTAACCCTAACACAAGATCTCACAGGAAATCCTTGTGAGTCTCTTTGGCGAGGATAGCATGTATGTCGGTTTATCTTTTACACGAAACCCTAAATCAAATGTCCTTTTAAAAACAAATTATAATTAATTTTGAAGTTATATGAACTTGCCAATTATAGATTTTGAAAATGACAAATCTTTTTCACCCACTTATAGCAGGTATGTCGATTTTTCACAACTTGACGATGATCCTAATGAGTTCTATTTTTGATATACATATGTTATTAATACGTTCCTGAGAGTTTTTAAACATTATAATTCCTGATATGTTATTATTATGTTGTTACGTTAATTGTAGGCAACACCACCGGTTACTGGTACTTCGATTTGGAAGATTTATGCAACACCACGGGCCAGTGGAATGTCCATTGATCTGATGCTCATTCACCTTACAACCCTTTCCAGGTATTCGACCTAATGCATCAATAAATCCAGATTACAATGTTCGCTTGCACTCACTCACCGAATTACACACAACAATATGTTTTATAACACCAAGTTACTGGTGCGTTTACATATTATCAATGTGCAACCGATTCGCAAGATACAACTCACACATCTCGGTTTCAAGAATATAAGATGTTATCGTCTCACTAATCACTCGTAATACAATTCATGGAGTGATCCAAGTGAGCGTGGGTTTAATCCAATGCTCAAATCATATTCATAAGCACTCATGAACGTTGCAGCAAACATTTGCTTATGTCTAATACTCTTCTAGACAATCCACACACCAATTCACGACAGTCTTCATTCATATCTACTTCCAACATATGAACGACTGTGGCCCGTTTGAATAATTCGATTATTCTTAATAAACTTAATTATTCTGGAAGTCAAAACATGTAAAGTGAAACACAAGAATAATACTAATCCCATATGGCCTCAAACCTTTGAGTATAAACAAAACACGTTTTATTTATCACCATATCGATTACTCATTATTTGTCGTTTCGGGTAATCAACTTCTTACTTGAATTATTACACTTGTCCCATGCTCCTAGCATGCACACAATGTTTACCTATGGTTCTTACTTTTGTGAAATAGACAAATTGAACACGTTTCCAATCCTTCTCATTTTACAACTCCAAATCCATTTTCTTAAGTGTAAGAATATCAAATTCTTGTTACTTATAGAATATACTAGATTCTAACACTTTATGCAACGATCTTTTTGTAATGTCACTGCACTAAAGTCTCAAAGACTATTGCCAATGATATTACAAAGTCCTCTATCGGAGATTGTTACAAGACAATTCCTTAGATATGATGTCTCTCACTCAAAGTACATTCCTTTGAACATCCTTTTGCATAAAAGTTGCTAATCTAGTCATAGATTTTCAATATTCAATTCCTAATATGGACACGCTTCCATATTTTCCATATGACAACTCATTTCTTAATAGAATCTTATCTATTCGTAATGATGTCGATATGGTCCATCCAATATGGAAACATTTCCATATTTTTCCAATACTATACTTCCAACTACTTACAAGCGACCAATCCTCGTCGAACTTTGGATTGTCCTTTGATAGTTGTTTAATTATTTTAGTCAAAACCAATTCTAGTCCCTTTTCCCTCTAAATGCACTAGAAATTTGGAAAATTTTAGAATGGTCAAACATTAAAGAATTTGCAATCGATCCTATACCCATAGCGTATGGGACACGATGCACAATGTTTTATTTCCTATGTTCTCAAAATTCGAATTGTGAAGAGGAATGCCGTAATCATAATCGAAATTTTAAGAACACACTATGTACCCTTGACTAAATTTATTAACATTCCACAACCTAATCCTTTAGATTTGAAATGAAGCATAATATTCTCTCTCTTAATTATAGCAAAACAACTTTACAACTTTGCAAAGTATGACTCTTGTTTTCTATAATTAATATTGCCAACTATGCAATACGTGCCTTAATAATCATACAATCATAACATTTATGCTCCCACTATCATGATGAGTATTATAAAACATAACACTTATGCTCCCACTAGCTTCGACATGTATTTATAAACATCTTAACTTTCAGAAAAACAATACTTATTGAATTTCTTAAGTTCATGTTTCTAATACTTAGTGCTTTGATAATCTTTTATCAAGGCTTCTTGAACTTATACACTTTTGCCTTAGATAGTTCATATGTGTGTCTTAACAATTAAGACTAATTGCCAAACCTCACAATTCAAATTATGGAAAGGGATGTCGTAACCATGATCGAATTCGAGAATGCAATTTTACAATCACTATCTTTTAAAATCTTTCTTAGTGAAAACATTTTCTCACAATCATTTTCATGAAGGAGGAAATCTTATGACACTTAGATTTAAACGGTGTATGTGTTCCTATCCATGTGAATTTGTCAAAACCAAAGTTTACGACAAATTCAAACTCATATGGATCGAACTTCCTTAATCTTGATTTCTTGCCTTATGGTAGCACAGCTGCCCACCACGTCTTCCAAGTAGTTAAGCAGCTCACCTTTTCCTATCAATGTACTTTCCATTGATTAAGGTCCTTGCCTTTTATGCATTCAAATGAGAACTCATAGGACTCACGTGCATAATTAACTCGATTGGATTGGCACAGAAACAAAATAATGTCTTCACGATAGGTTGTAAACCTCAACTCGTGTGCTAGTGATGATCAATAAGGTTTATTTGATTTGTTCTTGAAACCTTTCAAGACCATTAAGACTCCCACTGACTCCTTGACATATAAGATTCTCTTATCAAAACATTTTTTGATAAACAAATATTCAAGAGTTAGTGTAGCTTATATCAAAACAAAACACTTCATAATTTTGGTCTTAGTTGGTCTTTGTCTTATCCAAGACATCACAACTTTCCACGATTGATGAATGTTATAAACCTTCTTAATACTATTCACTCAATGTCACAATCTTGACTTTAAGACTTGTTTTGGAACGAAGTATGATTGACTTCTTGATTTGACCATTTCTTCAATCTTTGATTCCTCTTCTTGGACATACAATTGTACCAAGACTCATTAGAGGATCAATTGAGATATGGTTCTTAATCATTAAGACCTATCATAAATCATAAAAGCTACTCTCCCTTCTTCTTAGAATGGAGAAACTCTTATCTTTCTGCCTACTTGATTCTTCTTATTCGTTTTGCTATTGATCTAAACCCTTTAATCAATTCAAAATTACACTTAATCTTGTAAGTGTAATCATATTTACTAAGCCTTTAGTAAATCATGACGAATATCTTTGTTACTCTTATGGTGAACTTGATCAACACACAACTTTGTGTACTCGATCTCCTAGTCCTTCACTTGACACTTTGTCAATGAATTAATCCAATTTCCAAATACGAAATTTCTCATTCATCGTGCATCCACGTTGCATGATTCCAAGTTTCTGTCCAATTGAAACTTGGGCGATGAGAAACTCTTCCTATTTGGTAAATTCTCGACATTTCCATAAATAACATAACTAAGAATCATATCCATTCGTTGTAGAAATATGCAAACATCAATTTTCACATAACGATTTCATTGCAAGGAAGTAAACAAATAAATAAATAAGTCAAACAAAATTTATTTTATTTATAAAAGCAACGGAAAAACATTTGTCCTTACAATGCAAAATCTATTGAAAACTATGAAAAAATTTTCTAACAACTCTATCATAACTATCTAAGCTCAAAATCCAATCTTCAAGTCCATGCGATCAAGATCCATCTCTTGTGATTAGATTCATCTTGCTCTCTTATCAAGCTTCCTTTCTTTTCACCGATCCTTCAAAACATTCAAATGCAATCTTATCACATCATGTATTAAGAATCAATGGATAGGAACTTAATGGAGTTAGATAGTGGATTCTTACCTAAAGCGTAGTCATACTTTTGACTCTCCCATCTCTTAGATCTCTTAGGTAAATAGGGCAACTTCGTCTCCAATGCCCCTTCTCTTGGCAATAAAAGCAAATTGACTCCTTTGGAACAACACATGGAACTACTTCAGACATCGCCTTTCTCTTATGATCAAACTTTTCGATCATTGCATGTCTTTCATTGCCATTGTCTATATCCATAGAGGTCTTGAAGGCAGATTCACCAATCAACTTTGCTTTTCTATTGCGCCAAACCATTGTTGATTCAGCAGCAATAAGCATGTAGGTGAGATCTATAAGTGTCACGTCGTGGTTCATCATATAGTACTCTCTTACGAACTCACTATACGAGTTAGGAAGTGACTGAAGAACCCAATCAACAGCCATCGCTTCATCGACAACAGATCCCATCATTCTTAATCTATCAATGTGTGACTTTATCCCTAAGACGTGTGCACACACCGACTTTCCCTCTTTATGTTCACTTGCCAAAAGGGCTTGAGTGATATTGAACCTTTCAATTTTACAATCTTGTGGGTTAGGGAGAATAATTGGAGGAGGAGGAGGAAGTGAAGCATGATTTCTTGTTCCTCGATCGAATCGTGGAATATCATCTTCATGTGGAATGCTTGTTCCACGGGACTTGAGAAGACCATAGTTGTCGAACTTTGACATCGGGAGAAAAACGAATTCAAGTTAGTTGATTGATTGAATCCTTGGGAAATCACCCAAATGAAATTCCAAGGCTAGGACCCAACACAATATCCTACAACTCGGAAGAGGGATGCCGTAACCCAAATTGCAGAACATTTGAAGGTAAGTGAATGACGATTCACTAGTTTCCACCATGAAAAATGAAAAAGAAATTTAAGTTTTAAATCTATGAAAACTCCTAGATCCTTTGAGATTCATTGAACTTTCAATGGCATGTTTAAATCTCGATATGCCCCTCTTGTTTGTGACTGGGATGCCGAGGATCACCAAGCGGATGTGAATAACCATGCAAACTACATGGTGCCCTCACATGTTACAATCACCTATTCGATGTGCCGGTAAACCACACACACTCCACCGAACTATGATAAACATTGAGTCACCCTTTGCTACCTTTGCTTAGAACCATTTAGTGTGCCGGTAAACCACACACGCTCCACTAACGTCTTCGCAAGGGCACAAAGTGTAATTTCATGGAATTGCATCAATTCACTTTTTCCTAAGTAACTAAGATTGGGAATTTGAAAAACATTTAGTTACTTTGTATTTCATTATACTTATAATGGAAGGTTTCGTCCTATCCTACCCGTTCGGCTAACGACCCTCCACTAGTCAAGAGTGCGGTGGGTAAGAGTGGATACCCATTCAATCGCCATTTTATAGATAATTTCCTTAAACACCCCTTATAGACCAGCTTCGTGAATGAGGCCTACTAACGGTAAGACTGACTTTTACTCATACACATATATAATGTTAGACTTTTAATGTTATATATAGTATAGGGTGTATTTTATACTTTTAAAATACTATATGGTTAACTTTAAAAATTACACTTTTAATTCAATTAAATGTTTAACCTAAACTTTTATGGATTTATTAAACCTCTTTTAATTATACTCCTTAATTAATTAATAAAACCATAAGGGTGTGATTTGAACTTTTCAAAACATTACTAGAGTTTTAGAATTTAACATTTCTAATTAAACCTTTTAATCAACTTTTAAATTCCAAAACTTGAGGGCAAGTTTTGAAACCTTTTTCAAAACATTAGGGTTTTAACTATTTAAATTTCAAAACTTCAAAACTTTTGGGTTCAAATTTAAACTATAAAATCTAAAGGGGAAAATATGAAACCTTTCATAACAACAAAGATCAAATAAAAAATAATTTTAAATTAACATTTAATCACATAATTATCCATATTTGATTTGTTTAATGATTTCTTGCAAAACAATTTATCAATTTACTCAAAATAATTAATCAATTTATCTTATAAGGAAACAATTATCTTGTTAATTGATAATTATCTTTAATTAGATCAAGAATATAGTCATATATATCACAAAATCGGATTTATATTGATCTAACATGATAAGGTAACTATCCATATGCAAAAACAGCAAGAAATCCCGAGATAAGCATTATTTGACGCTCGAACTCGCCGAGTACCACACTGTACTCGCTGAGTTGAGGTCTACTCGCCGAGTACACTGTGGTACTCGCCGAGTTCCTCAGCCATAAAGCCCAAAAAAATGATTTTCCAGTTATACAATGCATCAATACAATTGAAACCAAGCTAGGCTCTGATACCACTGATGGGTTTTGGTCATAAGACATCCTATGTGCTCATACAAACCCTAATTCTTGGATCTAGGTTTCTCTATTGTACATTCTTTGAATCCAAGACTATAAACCCTAATTCTAGCATACAAGTAATCATATTAATATGTAATTAGGTTTAAGATCATACCTTGATTGTTATGTAGCAATAACAATCCCAATTCCTCCTTGAATTTTCTTTGGAAGGCTTAGAGTCACAAGTGTCACTCCTCTAATGGCTTACAAACACCATAAGCAAGTGGAGAAGGTATAAAGAGAGAGGTGAGAGGTTAGAATTCGTATCTAGGACCTCTTGGGAAGGGATACCCGAATTCATGACCCTAGGGGTGTTTATATAGGTGTAGAGATAGGGTTTCAGTCATTATCCTTATCTAGTTGATTATCCATTAAGCAACCAATAAGATAATCCTTGAATCCTCATCATACTCGAATTCTAAGGCTTTCCAACCTTAAATTCGTCCACTATATAAATAAGATAATCCTTACCTTATTTTGTAACTATCACATAATTACAAATCAGCCCCTCTAGTTTAATTAATTACATTTGATCACAAAACTAATTCTTAATTAATTATTGACCAATATTAATTAAACAAATATGATTTCTTCTTTAATATATTATTCTTATAACATATTAATAAATCATATTATCCTCTCTCTCTTTATTCATTTCTCCAATCAAGTTGCTTTGGTGAAGGCAACCCAAAAGGACCATGCACCATCGGGTCAAGTAGATACCAAAATAGTTATGGACTTAGACACTAATCCAACATCATGTTCTTGCATAATCATATAAGAATGATTATGTCATAATTGTATTTCTAGCGTAATCACATAAGAATGATTATGGTAAAATCACATAAGAATGATTATGTCAGGGTTCTATTGCAAATGGCTTAATGTTTTATCATCATTTTTGTTTCTTATGCTTTTCAGATGTTTCAAGTTTTACTTAGGGATCACTTACCATCCTTGAGTTTATCTCCTTATGCAGCTCCTACTATAAAGGTATTCTCATGCAATGTAATTCTGACATAATGTCAATCTCACAGAAAGCTAGCATATTTTGAAGTGGCTTAAAGGTCATATATACACATGACATTCAGAAATGAAACCAGAAGGTGAATAAGGATTCGTTTAAGAATGATGATAGTTTTTTGCAAGAGATTTCAATAATTATTGTAATTTATGTTCATAGTTGTATTCTTTAAAAATGAATGTAATTACTGATTCTAAATATCAAAATTTATTTCATATATAAAAATATATATTCATTAAAAATTATTGGTCTAGATAATATATACTTATAGTCTTCTGTCAGAATATAATGTTTTTTTTTTCAAGATAATCATAAACATATTTTGTTAAAATATCTGAATTAATAGAATTAGTATCCAGAAAAATCAAATTTATATAGTTAAAGAGAATTAATTATTCCCTAAAATCTACAAATTTCCTTTTTATGCTAACCGACTAAAATACACTTACAATGAAATTAGATGGTATTTTTCAATTATATTTAATTCAAAAGTATTTATTAATCACTTTCTTAAAATAACTAAATTGATTGGCCCACATTCATTCCTACATCCACAAAATAATTAGTTAGAACACAATAAACTATATATATATATATATATATATATATATATATATATATATATATATATATATATATATATATATATATATATATATATATATATATAGCTTCCGTTGATATTAAAAAAATTAAAGATTTTGATATTCAACCTCGATCGTATATTTCTTATTTGTCCTCTAGCGGTCCAACATACTTGCGCATCGTAAGAGTTATAATTATAACTGATTATGAAACACTTCCTGTTTCTTTTCCCCCTACCACCTTCCCCACCACCACCTTCACTACCTCTTCCACCAACTGATCCCACCATTGCTACCTCCGTCACCTCTACTTTGATGATTTTTTTTGTATGACTGCTAATGAGCACAATCATTAATTGTATAGACGGCTGATGAGCACAATCAGCAGTCATATGGACTGCTGATTGCTCATCAGCAGTCTATATGGTTGCTGATTGTGCACATTCATAGTTCATGACTACTCATTGTGTTTTTGATGTTGAAAAATAATGAGTTGATTATGAGTTTGCAACTTCACACCACATTCTCTTTGGCTAACATTCCAAACGGTTCGTTATGGAAGATTTTTCAGAACTTGAAAAGAAGAAGGATAGATTGGGTAATATCTTTGCATTCATGACATTTATCAAAGTGTAATGCATTGAAATATGAGAGAAGAAAAATCAAACAGGGTGAGAATGAGTGGAAACTTCTCGAGTCAGTATAGCTCATTTTAGTAGGAGTTATTTGGACCAAATAAGAAGTTTGTACCATTTAGAAATGTTATAGCCTTATAGGTGATGGTGATTAAAAAAAACAAATCTACTCTCCATGCCCTTCCTTCCAAAACAAAAATTCAGTTTCATTGAGCATCCTCTGTTATCATCGATTTGCTATTGTTATGAAACTTCATTCATTTATTAGTTTTTAATCTTCTTGATCAGTATCGGGTTAGTATTCAATACTGATTATTGTTTATCGTCTTACTGAATTTGTTGTTCATAATTTTTAATTACAAACACATATTTAGTTTCTAATGACTGTTCACGACGCTTTTGTTGAAGAAAATAACAACTAAGATGGATACCGTTTTTGAAGCTTACGACAGATAATCAAGATTATCTCATCTATGCTATCATTTTACTTCCATCATATCTCTCTGATTCGTTAATTACTAGATTTCTTAATTTGATTTGTACTTTTACTAAAATCAAACGCAACCTCAGTCCACAAGATCATGCACATAACATCTTATATTAGATTACAAAACGCACATCTTAAAACATTTAGACAACTAAACATAACCCACAGCCACTGCCACATCATCATAGCCAAAACAGGCCGAGTTAGTCTTTTACACATATTCGGCAACACTTATAAAAATAACAATTCCAGTATATCGTTTATTCTTTCAAACTCATGCCCACAAAAAGGCAAACATAACATAACATATCATAACACAACCCAACCACATTAAGCCGAAGGCCCAACAACTCGCATGGGCCCCGTTTTCCACTCAACCGCTTCACCACAATGCCCGCCCGTAACCCCCACCCGACCCACATCAACTCTTGCCCGATCAAACCCATCGCCAATTTCGGTTTCGGTCAGAACCACCGGAGGAGTTCGGGCAGCGACAGCTTTCAAGCGATAACGTTCTGCCCGAGACCCGATAACCTGCCCGAGAACCGAGGCGGCGATTGTAAACGCCATGGCGGACTTTGGCATCAAAACCGATTTTCTAAGCATGGCTATAAAAGGAACAGCTGCATGAACAGCTGCAAACCAAGAAGGTGAGAATTTCTTTGTATGTTCTCTCCATATACCTAAAGGGACATTAGCTGCCATTCCCATAACCCCGATCACAAGCACTTTCGCGGGCAGGGGTTGCGGTCTGAGGTTTTTTGCAAACGCGGTACGCGCTAGGGCAGCCCGGGCAGCCACAATTGCGGGCGGGCAGGTGTATTTGATCCCGGATGGTGGTTTCAATGCTTTGGCTACAAGTGGGATGACATGGCTTACTGCTCTGTATGATTTAGCAATTGGACAATTCCCACTTTTTAGCCATTCTTCTCCTGTTGCTTCATGTTTCGAGTCTCCATTCTGAGAAGAGTCTTTCTTATGCTTTTTTTGTTGATTTTTAAACATTTCGTTAAATGCATCAAAGCCAAATGACCCTCCAAAACTCGAAAGACTAATTGTAGCCGCCTTAGCTGCTAAAGGATTAAACTGGTGAGACATTGAATCCGCTTTCAACTTTTGGGGAAACTGCAATGATCCTTCAGAAAGTGGGACAACGCCATTTTGTCCATGGAAAAGCCTAAAAGCCATATCAAAATTGGGGCCATCCTCGAATATAGGACCTTTTGTTCCTCGGGCCTGATAAAAAGATGAGATTAGTTTGAGGAAAGATAGGGAATGATGTTTTTTTTTTTTTAATTTGGTGTGAAATTGTTTGGATTGATATTGAAATGAGAAAACTTACAGGTGATGGGAAAGCCATGGATGGTGAAAAGGAGAAGTTAGTTGGTTCGTTAATGTTGCGCAAAAATGGGCACCGAATGATGTCATTCTGTGAAGGTGAAGATTCGTCAGCCATGTTTCTACAGAAAAAATTCATTTCTTGACAGAAGATACCCTGAAAATATAGGAAAACATAAATAATTATTTTAAAGAGGATACAACCTTTTAGGTCAAGATACCACATCAACAAATTCAATCTAGTGGACACTTTGTTGAGAAAGAAAAAGTTGATATTTTTGCAAAAAGAAAGATCAATCTTGAAAATTTTAGCATCAGAAAGCCATTGAATCAAACTAATACTCCATTTCATCAAAACTACAAGTATTATTCAATCTAGAGCTCAATTTTAGTGCTGTCGGGTTATGATTTCACATAAAGAATGAACAAAATATGATCTGATAAAGGAAAAAAACGAAGAAAAAAACCTTCTCTCATATCAAGAATCAAAGTCATGAGTTTTAGCATTAACAACTATGTAATCAACGTAGGCCTCAATTTCATCATCATGAACAATTCCATCAAAAAGGTAAAGTCAACGCTATCAAGTCACCGATTTAGGTAAAAAGGCACAAAAAGTGTAACTCATTCATATATCTTACATAACAGAAAAAAGAAGAAACGCATGATTCGTGAAAAAAGTGAAAAACCTAAAATTCTACTGATTCGAGGATCTAGGTCATGAACTTTAGCATCAAACCCATATCAAATCAAACTAAGTCATCGATCCACATAAAATGCACACGAAAACGAACGGAATTGCATAATTCCGTCATATATCTTACATAAACAGAAACTTAAGAAACTAAATCAAAAGCACTTGGAAGAGTAAACACTCAGAATTTTCACTACGCCAAAGGATCGAAATCAGACACGAAAACCATCTGATTAACCTAGTTCTCAATTTCGAAAAATCCTATCAACAATTCCATCTAAAACTAAAAGTCGGCCAATCAAGTAATCGATAACATCAACGAAAACCTAATCATACCTTCGCAGATGCCGATGCGGAAGAATCGAAAGCAGATAAATGAATCCAAACCCCGATGAGTTTGAGATCTTATTAGATAACAAAACAGGTGAACAAATCAACGAGAAAGGGTATGGAGGAGTAGGTGGGACAAACGCACAACGAAAACAGAAGAGGGGTAATATGCCTTCCACACTCCTAAAGGAAGAATCTGAAACTTACGGAACGACGTCGTGGCTTGCACACGCCAAATTTGACAATTATGACTTTTTCCGATCAAATTGGTCAGGATTTGGTGGCTGCCACAATTAATATGGAATAACGTGGATCGGCAAAAATCTTACTCTACCGTCCAAAAAAAAAAAAGATTATTTAATTTATTTTATTAAATTAAAAGATTATTTGATTTTTCTTTGAACAGAATGTTATTAACTTTCTAGTTATAAGCTTCTAATTAAATAAATTAAAAATATAAATATATAATTTTAGAAAAAATAATTCTTCATTTATATTTTGTTTTTCTCATCTTCCTACTCATATAAAATAATAACATTTGTAACCATTAATTTTCTCTTTCGATTTATTTTGAATGTTAACATTTAATATGATATACTAAGTATGAAGATTGGTAGAAGCAAAAATTAAAAAAATATTTGATTTCTCATTTATCGTTGAATCACAAATATACAAGACTAAAATGTATGTATGGTTCTTGTGGTTTGTATTTCTTTTACTAAGGTCCACATAATTTTTAGGTTTGAAAGAGTGATATTAAGTTTGTCATGTTCTCATTTCAACTTTTTTGATATCCACCTCGTTGCAATATTATTTTTACCATACAATATACATGTCATTTAGATGAGATGGATTAACATTGTGAAGGCTTCAAGAATAAAACAGATTATTGCATTGTGTGTTTGCATAAATCTTTCTCTCTCTCTCTCTCTCTCTCTCTCTATGTGTGTGTGTGTGTAACATCCCGACTCATTAATTTACATTCATAAAGTCAGAGAAACTCGATGAGTTGGATGTCCCAACTCGCCGAGTAGAGCAATTATTGGTCGCGAGATTTTTAGAGTCTACTCGACGAGTTGGAGGACACCAACTCGACGAGTAGGTGATGAGTGAGAAAACCTTGATTTTCAGGGTTTGTGTCCTATTTAAAGGACATTAAGCCTTCATTTCCGCCTCCCTTGTCACCGTAAGACTCTGTGAGAAACCCTAATCGAGCTATAACCTTGTGGGAGAGAAAGAGAGACAAATATTATGTGTTTTAGTGCACTTTTGGAGGAAAGTTGAGGAGCAAAAGGCTTGAGGCGAGAGAGAGCTTTTGGATTCGATGTTCATTCATCCCTATCTTCTGTTTGAAGGTAAAAAGTCACTACCTTGCTTATTGGTTAAATCTCGTATCTAGGGAGTTTAGGGCCTTTTCGATGGGTTTTGTACATAAGAAAATTCCTATGTGCGCATACAAACCCTAATGCTTAGATCTAGGTTTCTCTAATTAAACATGCATTGAATCCAAGACTCCTAATGGCTAATTAGGTATAAGAACAATACAAAGCCAGAGTTAGAATCATACCTTGAAACACTTGTTTGATCTTCTTGTTCTTGGAACTTTAGAGTCACAATTGTCACTCCTCTAATGGCTTACAAACACCAACTAGCAAAGAGAATGATTTGAGAGAGAGGATAAAGGAGGAAATCGGCCAGGGTATCCTTGTTGTAGAGGAGGTGTCAATTTCCTATCTCAAGGGGTCTATTTATACTTGTAAGGCTCCTAGGGTTTCACCCTTAAACCTTAATTGGATAACTTAGACTCTAAGTAATCCCAATCCTTTCCATAGATAAGCCATGGACGATTTTATGGCTATCCTTAACCCTAGAAATCGTCCATCCTCTATCATAGAAGGATTTACAGCCTAAAGTGTAACTATCAAACAATTGACAGTTTATACCCTCTTATTTAATTAATCTCTTTAAGTCACCAAATTAATACTAATTAATTTATGACTTATATTAATCAAATAACAATATTATTATTCATTATATTATTCTCATAAAATATTAATAATATATATATACTCTCATAATAAATCATCCTACCAAGTTGTTATGGTGAAGGCAACCCAAAAGGACCATGCACAATCGGGTCAAATACTTGCCTAATATAGTTGCAGCCTTAGACACTATTCCAACAGTCTCCCACTTGGATAAGTCTAGTAACTATATGCACAAGTACAATCCGATTTGCAATCGTAGCTCTCAAAGACATTGTCAAACTCTGATCAATCTTGTCCTTCAGATAAAGGATCGTCCAATCCTCTGTTAGATATCATGCTGACAATTCAATGGAATGATTAGTCTAGCATTTGGTTTCTCGGTCTCCGATTTATTTGACATAGAACTTTATCGAACACATCAATTCAATTCTGATCGGGCCCGGCACATAAGCCAAATCAAATCATCGAGCGGCCGAGATATCACTTTTTCCTTCTTAGGATAAAAGTTACAAATAAACTTCGACTTATATGCATTTACTTATTCATTAATCAACTATACACAACAATACATTTTATAACATCGAGTTACCAATGCGCTTTCGCATTATCAATGTACAATCAATTAGCAAATAACAAACCATATATCTAGGTTTTAAGACTATATGATATTATCGTCTCGCGATCACCCTTTTATCACATTCCATAAGGTGATTCCAGCAAGCACGGGTTTGTTCCCATGCTCAAAACTAGTTCATAAGCACTCATGAATGTTGCAGCAATCTTTTGCTATGTCTAAAACCATTTAGACACTCTACACACCTATTCATGACAATCTTCATTCATGTCTACTTCCGACATATGAACGATTGTGGACAATTTGAACAATTCGATTATTCTTAATAAACTCAATCATTCTGGAAGTCAAAACATGCAAAGTGAAACAATAGTTAAACAATTAACATAAGACAGTAACATTACTTATAAATAAAACTCCTTTATTTAATCATCAAATGTTAATTACATTTATCTATTACACGTTTCTAATACTATCTAATCTATGCTAATATCATCCTTTAGCCCAATACTCCTAGCATGCTACAAATGCTTAAACCTACTTAGTCCCTTCGTAAGCGGATCTGCTGGGTTATCTTCTGATGATATCCTCTTCACTACGAGTTATCCTTCTTCTACACGATGTCTAATAAAGTGATATTTTCTGTTGATATGTCATGATCTACCATGATCTCTTGGTTCCTTGGTCAAGGCAACCGCTCCTTTATTATCACAGAAAATCTCCATGGGCTCCTTTATGGCAGGTACAACTCCAAGATCACCAATGAAGTTCTTCAGCCATATTGCCTCCTTCGACGCTTCGCTCGCTGCAATGTACTCTGATTCGCACGTTGAATCAGCTACGGTTTCTTGCTTGGAACTTTTCCAAGTTACTGCTCCTCCATTCAGGGTAAAGACCTAGCCCGACTGCGAACGGTAGTTGTCCCTGTCGGTCTGAAAACTGGCGTCACTATACCCTCGCACCTTCAAGTCATCACTCCCTCCGAGGACTAAGAACCATTCCTTCGTCCTTCGAAGGTACTTAAGGATATTCTTCACCGCAATCCAATGGGCTCTGCCAGGGTTCCCTTGATATCTACTAACCATGCTCAAAGCAAAGGCTACATCAGGGCGAGTACAAGTCATAGCGTACATGATTGAGCCAACTGCGAAAGCGTATGGAACTCGGCTCATTTCAGCTATCTCGGCTTCGGTACTCGGACTTTGAATCTTACTCAACCTGGCATTACTTTGTATCGGTAATTCTCCCTTCTTTGAGTTTTCCATACTAAAACGTTTTAGTACCTTCTATAAGTAAGTGTTCTGACTAAGTCCTATTAGTCTCTTACTTCTTTCTCTTACTATCCTTATTCCCAAAATATAGGAAGCCTCTCTGAGGTCCTTCATAGCGAAGCACTTCCCGAGCTAGGACTTAACCTCCTGTAGAGTCAGGACGTCATTTCCTATGAGTAATATGTCATCGACATATAGAACGAGGAAGCTTACTACACTCCCACTGGCTTTGACATATACACACAATTCATCTTCGCTTCGTACAAATCCAAACTCTTTGACTTTCTCATCGAAGAAAAGATTCCATCTGCGAGACGCTTGCTTTAGTCCATAAATGGATTTCTCAAGCTTACACACTCTATTCGGATACTTCGGATCCACAAACCCCTCTGGCTGAGCCATGTAAACATCCTCAGCCAACTTCCCGTTAAGGAAAGCGGTCTTGACATCCATTTGCCAAATCTCATAATCATGAAATGCGGCAATAGCTAGCATCACTCTAATAGATTTTATCTTTGCAACTGGTGAGAAGGTCTCTTCATAGTCAACTCCAGGAGTTTGAGTAAAGCCCTTCGCAACCAATCGCGCTTTAAACGTGTGTACCTTTCCATCCACGTTGGTCTTCTTCTTGAAGATCCATTTGCACCCAACGGTCTTACGTCCGGGCACATTGTCAACCAAATTCCAAACGTGGTTATCATACATGGATTGGATCTCGCTATCCATTGCCTCTTTCCACTTTGTAGACTCCGGGCCTGCCATGGCTTCCTTATAGCTATTGGGTTCATCAAGGTTTATTAGTGTACTATCACTAATATACGTGTCCCCTTCGGTAGTAATATGAAAACCATACAATTGGGGTTGAACTCTAACTCTTTCAGAACGTCTAAGAGGTAATGATACGTCAATTGGTTCAACCGGAGTTTCCTCCTCAGGTTGAACGCCAGCGGTAGAGGTTCCTTCATCTATCGACTCTTGAATCTCTTCAAGATCGATTTGCCTCCCACTGTATCCTTGGCTTATGAGTTCTCGCTCTCGGAAAACTCCTCTCCTCGCAACAAAGACAACATTGTCCTTCGGTCTATAGAAGAGATATCCAAAGGATTTCTGCGGGTAGCCGATGAAAATACATCGCTCACTACGAGGTTCGAGCTTGTTGTGAGTATCTCGTCTTACGAAAGCCTCGCAACCCCAAACCTTGATATGTGCTAACGAAGGAGCTTTCCCCATCCACATCTCGTGAGGTGTTTTGGCAACCTTCTTGGTAGGGACTCGGTTAAGGATATGGGCGGCAGTCTCTAAGGCATACCCCCAAAAAGAGATAGATAGCGAAGCA
Source organism: Lactuca saligna (assembly GCF_052625555.1). Classification (NCBI taxonomy): domain Eukaryota; kingdom Viridiplantae; phylum Streptophyta; class Magnoliopsida; order Asterales; family Asteraceae; genus Lactuca; species Lactuca saligna. The sequence goes on along the minus strand of NC_136425.1, from coordinate 80,280,259 downwards.
CGACTCATCATAGAGCGAACCATGTCCAACAAGGTTCGATTACGCCTTTCTGCCACACCATTCAATTGTGGTGTCCTAGGTGGCATCATTTGTGAAACTATTCCACACTCCTTGAGATCATCGTGGAATTCAAAACTTAGGTACTCTCCTCCTCGATCGGATCGAAGCATCTTGATCTTCCTGCCCAATTGATTCTCCACTTCATTTTTTTAACTCTTTGAACTTTTCAAAAGTTTCTGACTTTTGCTTGATTAAGTAGATATACCCATATCTACTATAGTCATCGGTAAAAGTCACGTAGAAGCGGTTTCCATCCTTCGTGGTAGATCTAAACGATCCACACACATCGGTATGTATGGGGTCCAATAGACCCTCACTCCTTTTGCACGTACCAGCGAAGGGTGACTTATTCATCTTTCCAAGTAAACAAGACTCTCATGTATCATATTCCCTAAGGTCGAATGACTCTAAAACTCCATCCTTTTGGAGTTGGGCTATGCGTTTCTTGTTAACGTATCCAAGACGACAATGCCATAAGGATGCCTTATCCATACTATTGGAAGAATCCATGCATAAAACATCATTTCCTAAGTTATCAACAATCATAACAGTTTCATAAATTCCATTACATGGTATAGATTCAAATTAAAAGACACCATTCAAATAAGCTAAAATAGAACCATTCTCATTATTAAAAGAAAATCTAAAACCTTGTCTAAACAAACCATGAAATGAAATGATGTTTCTAGCCATTTCTGGCGAATAGTAACAATTGTTCAAATCTAAAGATAAACTATTCCTAAGCACTAAATAATACACTCCAATCTTGGTCACAGGCGACAATCTTCTGTTCCCCATGATTAGATTTATTCTTCCATGCTCCACGTCTCTACTTCTTCTTAGTCCCTGCACATTAGAACAAATGTGGTAACCACAACCGGTATCAAGAACCCAAGAAGTATCATGAGATGAATCGTTAGATTTAATTGTGTATATACCTGCGAAAGATAGCTTGATCTTTCCTTCCTTGATAGCTTGCAGGTACTCCGGGCAGCTTCTCTTCCAATATCCTATCTTGTGGCAATGGTGGCACTCTGCCTCCTTCGGGTTAGGGCATGGCTTAGTGGGATCAACTTTGGTCCCACTAGAAGAGGCACCATCTCGGGCTTTCACCTTGCGATGGTTCTTAGACGAATCCTTCCTCTTCTTTCCCTTTCCTTGTCGAATTTCCAAGACAGGAGCGGCGGGCGGATTGGGAGTTGGTGCAACAACCTTCTCTTTGAAGTTGCTCTCAACGACCCTCAAGAGACCCTGGAGTTTGCTTAGGGTGACCTCTTCTTTGTTCATGTGATAGGTCATCCAAAATTGATTGTAGCTTGGAGGTAAAGAGTGAAGCACCATGTCGATCGCCAAGTCTTCCCCAAAGTCAACGTTTAATTTGCGAAGGCGGTCGACATACCTTTGCATCTTTTGCAGGTGCACGGTAAGAGATTCTCCATGACCCATCTTAGCGGAAATCTTGTTAGTGAAAATCTCATAACGCTCTTGTCTCACGTTTTGATGGTATCTCTCCAATAAGTCTTGGTGCATTTCGTATGGATACATGTCCTCATAGGACTTTTGGAATTCGGGGTTCATAGTCGCGATCATGATGCAATGTACTTTCGTTGCATCACGCTCGTGAGTTTCGAAAGCGGTCATTTCGGCGGCAGTAGCGATTTCGGGGTTGATTTTCTCATGCTTCTCATCGAGGATATACTCCTTATCCTCATAGCGAGCAATCGTGCGAATGTACCTTATCCATTCGCTAAAGTTCGTTCCATCAAAGGTGACCTTTTGACAAAGGCTCATCAAAGTGAATGAACTAGCAGCAGCGTTGTTAGCGTTTGACATCTACAATAGAAAGGAAAAAGATTGATTAGAATGTGAATCCCTAATTATCACCCAATAAGAAAACTAGGGCTAGGATCCAACAACAATATTTACACATTAGAAAAGGGATGCTGTAATCTAACATGCAAATAATTTGAAGGTAAGTGAATGACGATTCACTAATTCTCCACCATGAAAAACATAACTTTAAGTCCTAAATGTATTGAGAATTCCTAGGTTCGGATGAGATTCATTGAAACTTTTCAATGGCATGTTTAAATCTCGATATGCCCCTCTTGTTTGTGACTGGGATATCGAGGATCACAAAGCGGGTGTGAATTACCATGCAAATTCACATGGTGCCTTCATTGTAGCGATCACCTATTCGATGTGTCGGTAAACCACACACGCTCCATCGAACTATGATAAACAATGAATCACCCTTTGCCACCTTCGCTTAGAACCAATTAGTGTGCCGGTAAACCACACACGCTCCACTAACTTCTTAGCAAGGTGCAAAGTGTAATTTCATGGGATTGCATCAATTCACTTTTCCTAAAGTAACTAAGATTGGGAAATTTTTAAGAAAACATGTAGTTACTTTGTATTTCTTATTATACTTTTAAGGAGAGGATGAGTTTGCCCTATCCTACCCGTTCGGCTAACGACCCTCCACCGATCAAGCAAGCGGTGGGTGTGAGTGTACACCCATTAAGCGCCATTTTATAGGCCGCAACCTTATACCCACCTTATAGACCGGCTTCGTGAATGAGGCCTACTAACGGTAAGACTAGCATTTAAGTTATACATATATAGATATTAATCTTGTAATATTATATTAGTATAGAATTGGATTTTAAACTTGTAAAATTCTAGGGTTTGAAATTTAAATTATCTAAATTAAACTTTTAATCACAAAATATAAATTTCAAAACTTGAGGGCAAGTTTTTAAACATTTAAAAACATAAAGGATCAAATAAAAAATATTTCAAATTAACAATTAATCACATAATTATCCATATTTGATTTCTTGAAAAACAATTTACCAATTTAATCAAAATAATTAATAATTATCATATAAGGAAATTAAATATTTTAGTAATTGATAAATATCTTCAATTAGATAAAAAATATAGTCATATATATCATAAAATCGGATTTGGGTTGATCTAATATGATTAAGGTAAGTTTCCATAAGATAAATATGAAAAAATCCCGTTTTTGGCTCTTCTTGACGCTCGGACTCGCCGAGTACCCAAACTGGACTCGCCGAGTCAGGCCAACTCGCCGAGTCCATGACTCAGAAACACAAAATTCTAATTTTGCAGTTAGCATTCAAACAATTAAGCATCAATTTAATAGAAACCAATCTAGGCTCTGATACCACTGATAGGTTTGTACATAAGAACATTCCTATATGCGCATACAAACCCTAATGCTTGGATCTAGGTTTCTCTAATTAAACATGCATTGAATCCAAGACTCCTAATGGCTAATTAGGTATAAGAACAATACAAAACCAGAGTTAGAATCATACCTTGAAACACTTGTTTGATATTCTTGTTCTTGGAGCTTTAGAGTCACAATTGTCACTCCTCTAATGGCTTACAAACACCAACTAGCAAAGAGAATGATTTGAGAGAGAGGAGAGAGGAGGAAATCGGCCAGGGTATCCTTGTTGTAGAGGAGGTGTCGATTTCCTATCCCAAGGGGTCTATTTATACTTGTAAGGCTCCTAGGGTTTCACCCTTAAACCCTAATTGGATAACTTAGACTCTAAGTAATCCCAATCCTTTCCATAGATAAGCCATGGACGATTTTATGGCTATCCTTAGCCCTAGAAATCATCCATCCTCTATCATAGAAGGATTTACAGCCTAAAGTGTAACTATCAAACAATTGACAGTTTATACCCTCTTATTTAATTAATCTCTTTAAGTCACCAAATTAATACTAATTAATTTATGACTTATAATAATCAAATAACAATATTATTATTCATTATATTATTCTCATAAAATATTAATAATATCTATACTCTCATAATAAATCATCCTACCAAGTTGCTATGGTGAAGGCAACCCAAAAGGACCATGCACAATCGGGTCAAATACTTGCCTAATATAGTTGCAGCCTTAGACACTATTCCAACAATTTTTCCATCATTATTTGAGTTCTAGAGTGTTTTGAGCTTGTCATGGAGTTGAGACTTCAGATATGGACCATATATAATCCCTTGAGCCCAAAGATCCAAGATTTATCAAGTTGGTGGCAAGTTTTTATGCATTGAACCCTATATAAAGCTTGTTTTTTGGCATTTCAAGCTCTAGATGCCATGCATGGACGTAAAGCTTGCAGCTTTACATGGTATTTCAGCCTTGGGAGGCTAGATCTAGATTTTGGGGCACTATTTCTGCTTAGAATCGTCTGAATGAGAATTGGTCTAGAGGGACTAGACGAGTCTGCTAGGGTTTTCCCCGATAGACTGGAAGTGCTACAACTCGACGAGTTGAGTTGGATTTTCCCGATAATTCAGAGAAAACAATGGAACTCGACTAGTCACATAGATGCACTCGACGAGTTTAGTCAACATGGACTGTCTGACTTGAGCGTTGATTTTCGTTGACTTTTAGGGTTTGTTCAATTGTGGACCTTGGAGACCATGGAGGGGTAAAATGGTATTTTCACCCTTCTGAGATTTAGTGGAGGAGTTCGCTTAGCATCTCGGAGTGGTTTTTACAAATTTGCTTATTAGAGATAATTATATTATGTAGGCGGAGTATAGACTGTTCGTGGGATACTAGATCTACTTGCTTACTTCTAAGGTAAGTCTTCTCACTATACTTACCTGAGCGGTAATACTGTGTGACCGGAGGGTCTTATTTGAGTTATCGATCGGAAGGTCCTATGTGTTTATACTGAGTTATGTGATATTATGCATTTTGTCTTTATGATATATGCTATATTATTTTGTGATTTACTGAGTAAGGACCGGAGGGTCCAAACCGAGTTGTGAGACCGTAAGGTCTTCACTGAGATATAGGATTGGAGGGTCCGATCCGAGCTGTAAGACCGAAGGGTCCTCACTGATACACATGACCGGAGGGTCCACACCAAGGCGTGATACTGGAGAGTCCTCACCGAGACGCATTAAACCAGAGGGTCCATGCCGAGTTATAGCCATGTGAGGCTTATTATTTGTGTATTTGGTATTTTGGGGAACTCATTAAGCTTTGTGCTTACCATGTTGTGTGTTATGTGTTTCAGGTACTTCTCAGGATCGCAGGAAGGCGCTGGCTTGATTGTACACACATGTTCGAGACTATGTTGAGGATTCTCGGATATTATTAGTTGTTTTATTGAATTGTGTTTTTGACAATCGATACATTGTGGTTTTGAGAAAATGTGATACTAATTTTATGTGATTTAAAAATGAACATTTTGTTTGAAAACTTAGAGTGTTACAAGTTGGTATCAGAACCTTGGTTTTGGGGATTCAGATGTACTCTTGGGTATGTACGGACTCAAACTGAGGATTTGAGAAAAAAAATTCTAAAAAGAAATGAATTTTCTAAAACGAGTAAGAGTTTTAAAGAGAAAATGAGACGGGGCAGTGTGTATAATCAGCCAGAGCCCAAACGGTGATTTCCTAAAGTACCATTACTTGTTCATATTATGAGATACTTATGAGATATTAGAGTTGCATGCTAGAGATAGGCTAGGTACTTCAGAAATTAGGGCTAGCATTGCCTGATTCAGGATGCCTTGGCCTAGGGTATGCTATTGATTGATCTTATCTGCTATTTGCTCTGTGTATGTACTGAGTAAGGAGAAACATAGCAGGAATCTTTAGAGAGGGATCTGGGTAATCTAGAAGAGATACCTAGATGAGCATTAAGGAATATACCGAGAGATTAGTTGATATCCATAAGGGATAGAGTACTGTTAATTAGGATCCTAGGAGGAAGACTTGGGATGACTACAGGTTGGTGTGGAATGTAGTATTGGGTTCGTACTACTGAAAACACCGGATTTGTATGCGACCCAAGCAAGAATCTTAGGATGCTAAGGAACGTGTAGGGGTGGGTAATTGTGTGTGTGTGTGTGTATTGAGCTAGTCTTTGATGATTTTGTGTTTACGTTTCAGAGACACTATGGTGATTACCCGTAACAATCCCGGGGGCAGTGGTACCAGTAACGAGGAGATTCGCAGTATCATTCAGAGAGGTTATATGATGTGTATTTTAATGCACTAGTTTTTATTTATAATTACTAATTTATCACATCTAAACCACACCTTTCATGCAGTGAAACCGATCGAGTATAATATAGCTTTAATAAGCAAGGGTGTCGAACACAAGGGGATCAGTAGTGAATTAATTTGAAATATTTTATTATAGGTTACAAAACACACGAAAGGAATAAAGAAATATTTTATTAAATCTCAAACGAGTAACTAAATAGCAAATCTCGATAAATTAACATTAAGATAAATCTCTTTAGGTACTTTGGTTTAGAAAAATTACAGCTTAAAATCATAGACAATTGCACACACAAATTTATTTATTCATGTTCACCGATTTCTAAAATGATTAGGCTCATGTTCATTATTACTAATCCTTTAGCAAACAAGTCAATTCAAGCAATGATCAATTAATTAAACTAACATGTTTCCTAGTGTTCAGTTCGTATCAAGCAAGACTTGTAATAATGAATTGGTTAATTCAATTAGCTCATATGTGGTTGGTCATCACATATACTCACACATTAATTTACTTATTTTCTAGTTAACCTTAGTTTCATGTTCACTATTCCTAGGCATATAATCTTGTTGGTCATCAAAATCATATGAGGCAAGCAATCAACCAGATGTTTTTACAACTCAATATACTTGGTAATTAACAGAAAATAATTATCATTAATACATAAGGATCTTTTAACAAGCTTGACAAGATAAATTAAACATAAATAAAACAATCCTATATAGCAATTAATCCATAAATCAAGGTTTCATCTAATTATAAACACAAAGCAAATGGTTTTAATACCAAAATCATAAAGTAAAAACATAGTAGTATCACAATGGAATGCTAAACATGGTCACGATAACAAACCACATGATTACCAACACGAATCTGCTCTCTAATCCTTCAGATCTTCACTCCTATCATCTTAACGGCCTTCTGGTCGCTTTCTAAACCCTCAAAATGGTCAAATATATGTTACTTGTCAACTAAGGATCGATGGTAGTCGAAATCTCCCTTCTGTTTGGCCGAAATTCACTATTTATAACTTTTAGAACCGACTTACGTATGCTGGGTGTAAGTCGGTGTATGTGGGGCATACTAAGAAAGCCATCCCGGTCCATTCTTCGGACCCATGCCTAGTACGTTGGGCGTAGTTTTCATCTTAGAAGTACGCTTGGCATACTTTACACTACGCTGGGCATACTGGCTGCCTTCAGCAATTTTTTGCTTTTTGCTTCTAAGCCCGAATTCCATTCTAATCCTTTCTTTTCCGATCTATCGACAACTAATAGTTGTAAATTATAATTCAAAGCATTATAAGTATCTTTTAGTTCTAAATAAGAATAATAAAGGCTAAAATAAAAATATGTATAAAAATACACATATCATCATACCAGAGATGTTCGTGTCTATTAAGACCACGTTGATTGAGATATTCGATGAGCGATACGTTGCTGTTACGGAGGCTGTTACTACTGTGGCCACCGCAGTCATAACTGTTGCTCGGCTATAAGGAGGTGACTCGTTCTTGTTCTGTGAGTTCAGCAACACGAAGCCACCAGAGTTTGATAGGACACAAGATCCGATCGCTGTCATGAGATGGATTTATGAAATTAAGGGGTGTTTTTATACATGTTCATGTCCAGAGCATCTGAGAGTCCAGTTTGCATTGAACCAGCTTCGCTTGGGAGCGAAGGACTGGTGGAAGTTTGTGATGACTGATTTTACCCATGCAGATCATGCTACAATGACTTGGGGGAGGTTTACTAAGTTATTCTGAGATGAGTATGTTCCCCGGGTGGAGAGAGAACGTTTGGCGCAAGAGTTTCCATCTCTGAAGCAGAAGACAAAGTCAGTGATAGATATTACGAGGATGTTTCATAAGAGGGCTATGTTCTGCCCTGAGCACGTGTCGACTGAGCAGGCACGTGTGAGTCGGTATTTGAGCATATCGAGGAAAGATATTTAGGAGTTCGTGGTGAACTCGACTGATCGAACATTGGCTATGTTGCAGACCAATGCCAGGAGGTGAGAGATTGAGCTGTAGATTCAAAACAGGGAGGATGGAGAGCAGCAGGGGGAGATAGGAGACTGGTACAGTGGCAACCGGCGACAAAGCGGGCTAACCCGCTGATTTGAGACCTGGAGGCCAGAAGGTTCGCACTTGTAGCAAGTGCGGAAAGAGCCACAAGGGGTCTTGCCGAGTGGGGATTTGCTAAAAATATGGCAAGGAGGGGCATATGGCGAGGGGCTGCCCCAAAGGATTTACGTTTTGCTTAAATTGCAACTAGACGGGCCATCGGAAGGCCGAGTGTCCCCAACTCACTCAGGGATCATGCCAGGCTACTACTCCTGCTTCTTTACATGTTACTGATGGCCGGCCAGGGAAGGCTGAGCCTCCGAGGGCTCGTGGGAGAGCATTTCAGTTGACAGTGGAGGAGTTCCGCGCAACGCCTGATGTCGTTGCTGGTATATATCTCATTATTTATATCATTTTGAGATTTTTTTATGCTTATATTGTGTTGTATGTAGGTACTTTTATTGTGAGTTATATGCCTGCTTTGGTGTTATTTGACTCGGGTGCGAGTCGATCTTGTGTGTCTTTATCCTTTAGTCGTCACATTAGTGTTAGACACGAGGCGTTGAGTTGACCACTTGGGGTTTCTATAGTTGAAGAGCATGTAGTTTTTACCACCGATGTATTATGAGGATGTGTATTGTAGATTTCCGGCGTTGAGTTCCCGATAGATCTGGCGTCGATAGCAATGGGTGAGGTCTGTGTCATAGTGGCCATGGACTGGTTGAGCCGTTTTAGAGCTGTGATTGACTGTAAGAGTCAGATGGTAACCATACGAGACCCTAGTACTATGTATGGTGAGGGGACCAGATCTGGGTCAACATTCTATTCTGCCGCCAGGGCGAGATGGAGTTTACAACAGGGATGTATGGGCTTTTTAGCATATGTGATGGATATGAGAGTTGCCACTAAGAGGCCGAGTTCTATTTTTGATGTTCCGATTGCGTGTGAGTTCACAGATGTTTTCCTCGAGGAGTTACCAGGTGTGCCTCCCGAGAGGCAGGTGGAGTTCCAGATCGATTTGATTCCTGACTTTCAAGAGGAGTTGCTACAGAAGAATGGTTGCAACATTCATATACTCACTCTGAACACCATCAACAAGATAGTGGCGTTTGAGATGATCTGTCGGGCTAACGATATCCTTCCTGATTTCTTTGTCTTCAAGTTTTTCTCCTAGTTCAGTGCCAATGGAGACAAATTCACATTCTCGGCCCATCACGATGCTCAAATTCTAGTTCCCGATGGTAAAAATCCCAAGAATTGGTAAGACAAATGGTTATAGGTTAACTGAGAACAAGTTGTTCACTGTTGTTATTGGGTGAACAACATCTCAGATGTTACCCCTAAGTTGTTTCCGTGCAAACCAGGCTACTACTGACTTTTTGAAGACGATCCAGGTCGTTCCTGATAGTTGTTGTTTACGATAAGTTTTTCTGATCTTACTCTCTTCTCCTCCCCCCCCCCCTCTTGTTTTACAGACTTATCAACTGGCCAATACTTTTATTGCTTTAGAAGGTACCGAGTCTTCAGTATCGATGGACTTTGTTCTACGGAAACGGTATCGGGGGATGTTAGAGCATCATGAGGTTGACCACCACAATACTCTTCAGCCACCGTGTCGTGTCAAGCCTTTGGTTGTATTTTTGACTCCATTGGTGTAGTCATTGGTGTAGTCATAGGAGGGTACATTTGTAACTGGTGACGAGCGACATCTAGATGTTCATCCGATATTTGTGGTTGTGCCGCCTTTTTTCAGTGAAATAGTTGAAGACAACAAGGACGGGATCATATCAAGTGTTAGGTGAGCATTGGTTAAGCAAAAGGCAGTTCTGGACATGGGGGAGTCTTCCTCTGATGTCGGCATTGCCAATGTCAGGTGGCGCGTTCAGCATAGGCGAGGTCTCGCCTGTCGTCTAACTTCAATCTCCTCCAGCCCTGAGGGAGTTGTAGTGATCCCCGGGGATCAAGGGGAGTTTCAATTTCCAGACTTATCTAAGGAATCTCTATGAGTTAAATTACACTCTATTTTTATTTCAGTGTAATTTATATTGTAACACCCTGAATTCAGAAGGCCAGAAAAGAGAAGAAAACCTCAAATGAGGAAATGACTCTTCGAGTAGATGGGTGACTCGATGAGTAGGAGTGCGATTTGGTCGCGAGTTTAGTGACCTACTCGACGAGTCAGAAGACTGACTCAGTGAGTTGGCCAGGCTTGGAGAAAACCCTAAATGCGGGCCTTGCACCATATTTAAGGAACATCATAACCCTTCATCAACCTCCTTGATGATCTCTCAACTCCAGAACGAAACCCTAGTGCCTCCCATGAGTTTGTGCGCCTTTGTGAGCATTCTTGAGTGTTGTGAAGCTTGAAGAAGAAGGTGAAGCCTTGGGGGTTCAAGAAAAGGCTAGTAGATCCAGAAACCTCTTGCATTCTCCTCCACTTTCTGGTAAGAAAGTTTCCACCTTGATCATTGTGCATGTAGATCTCTCTTCTTTTTCACTTTGGGGGGTTTTTAGTCTAAGAACCCTAGCATGAGAGGAATGGGCGTCCCAAGAGCTTGTGTTTTCAGATCTAGCACAATTAAGGCTCGTGATGATCGCATGGCACACACCAAGAAGTTTAGCCTGGGATGTTTACTCTGATAAAATGAAAAAGTGTTTTGAAAAGATACTCTGATTTGTCATAAACCCTTGTAGTATGATTGAAATGTTCTAATATTTATGGGTTAGTAATGTCTTTAAAATAAATTTTTGGTCACAAGTTTTGGGATGTTACAAGTTGGTATCAGAGCCTTGGTTTGAGGGATTCGGGCACACTCTGGAGTGTGACTGAACTCAAACTGAGGGCTGGGTAAGGAATTTTTTTTAAAGGAAAATCGTTTTTATAAAAAGAAGTTTGAAAAAGGAAAAAGGATTTCAAAAAGGAAGTAAGAACTTTGAAAAGAGAAAAGGGTGTAGTGCATGCAATCAACCGAGCTCAAGTAAGTTCTCCTAAATTACTCGTACAACTTTATGTTATGTTATGATTATGTGACCAACATGCTAGATTTAGGGCTAAGGATATAGGAGGATGCCTTATGTGCCTGTTATATGTGCTTATTGAGCTATATCCTAGTATTGGTTAGACAGTGGTAGGATAGTCTGTTTAGGTTACGCTTGATTATATGAGCTTATATCGCATGCTAGTGCAGATTTCTGATATGTGAATATGATTGCTTGTTTATGATATGGTTAGATTTTCCTTTTATCTGAATGTTGCTTGCTCTGTGCTTTGTGGGACTCTGAGTGATGGGAATTAGCTATTAGGTGAATACGTTAAGTCACATGTAATCAGAGTTGAATAATTTTAGAGTGTTGGATTTGAACCTATTGCACAGCTCTTGTCTGAGTCCTAACCGTTGTTGGGATGAGTCCTTTACTCGAAGTATTATCCGAGCCTCGTTACATGTGATGGTATTCAGGTGATGGATAATTGGCATTACAAAGAGACCTTCAGTAGCTGAGGACTGGTTTGGGTCAGAGATTTCCCTAGGGTAGGCCTAGGATGAGTTCAGTGCTAGGAGCAGTAGTATTAATAAGGGACTTGGTGGAGTCAAGGTAACTCTTGAGGAAAGTACGGATAGATGTGGAAGGTAGTATGGAACCAACTACTGAAAGTAGAGGATCCGTACTTGATTCAAGAGGGGCCGATATGAAACCCGGGAACTTGTAGAGTGTGTGTGATCCCTCGGCAGTGATGTGTATTTTGATGATTGTTTTTGCATGTTTTCAGTATGGTGACATTGCAAGATGGACCAGTGGATGGGTCAGGTGTCAGAGAGGGATCCAACTTGGGTTCAGGGACCGAGCTGCTCGAGGGGCAGATGAGGGAGTTTGTATCAACAGAGGTTACACACAGTATTCTAGACCAGACTCCTGTGATCTTTGGCACGGTCAAGGAGGGCATCCTGGAGATTTTGGATGAGAGGCTTGGAGCCTACCGCACAGAGATAATGGCCTAGTTGGGAGCGCGTACATTGACATTAGGGACCTCATTGCTAGTGCCAGATGGTTGGCTGATGTCGCCAACGCTTTTCGTTCTAGCCGGTGTCCCAAGGGGGATAAGGTTCGACTCGCTTCCTATCTTATGAAGGATAGAGCACCGGATTGGTGGGAAGAGGTTGGTCATGCTATCAGGGATGATGTCGTGTTGGACGCGATGACATGTAGCGATTTATCGGCTAGGTTCAAAGTAGAGTTTGCACCGGTGATTGAGGTGCAACAGTTAGCCTAGGAGTTTTAGGATTTGCAATAGACTACAGAGACAGTGGCAGAGATCACCGCCAAGTTCAGGGAGAGAGCCCTTCTGGTTCCGCAATATGTGGCGGATAAGGAGATGAAGAAGGCTCGGTACCACGAGATGTTGAGGAGCGATATCAGTCAGTTTGTGAGTTGGTCCAGCTGCAAAATGCTGGAAGACATGATTGTTCGGGCCAGAGAAAGAGAGATTGATCTTGAGATAGAAAAGAAAAGAAAGTTGGCAGAGATTCAGTTATCTATGGGATCGGGCAAGAGGCCCAGGATTTCAGATTCTAGATTGAAAGGTCCTTAGGACCGGGGCCGCTGTAGCAAGTGCGGCAGGACGTAAGAGGGTGCGTGTAGGAGTGGCAGTGGTGGTGATTCTGGCTGCTTCAAGTGCGGCTGAACTGGTCATTTTAGCAGGGATTGTACTGCTACCACCACCCAGGGACCAGACCTGATATGTTTCCATTGTATTCAGAGGGGCCACAAGAAGGCCCAGTATCCGAGATTACATTCAGCAGGACAGATGATAGCACCTACCCCTGCAACCTTGAGGATCACCAACAACCGTCAGGGTCGGGCGGATGCGCCTACAGCAAGGAGCAGGACATATTAGTTGGTTTCAGAGGAGGCATGAGCGGCCCGATATGTCAGGTGCGTATCTTTCATTTCTCTATTAGCTTATCTCATAATTTTATTGTTATGGTTCTGCATCGATAATGATACTGATATTTCGGAATATTGTGGCCTACTTGTGATTGAGTTATATGCCATCTGCATACCCTGGATTTTAAAATTATAGATAGAGGTTATTCCTTTTAGAGCAGGTTACTCAGGATGCAGTAACCGTAGCATGCAAGTGTGGCACTCGGTAGTGTCTCGCTAGGTTTTGGGAAAGGTATTGTTGGGAATAGATTGGTTAGATCACCATCTGTAGTAAACATGGGCTTTCAGTAGAGTGGTCAGGGGATGGTAGGGAGAATTGAGAATTCTTCCAAGCTGTGAGCTATGAGGAGCTAGTCAAGTCGAAGTGGGGGAGAGCCACTCGAGTGGCTAAGGGCAGGAGTAAGTGCAAGACTAGAATAGTTTCACAGTCTTGGAGAGGAAGAAGGCAACTCAAGTGGCTATTTGGATTGAGGATACTGTAAGTTGGGAGTTGGGAAACTTTCCAACCTTGAATTCGTGGATTCGCGATTAGTTAATGACTGATTCGGGGAAACCAGGTCGGAGAGCTTCCGACAAGATGCGAGTTTAGTCAGGATATAAGACTGCGGGATAGTCGCAACATTCCATAGCAGTGAGTTAGTGAGAGCAATGTTGTAAGACTGCGGGTAAGCCGTAGCATTCATTAGCATCCTATTTAGCGGAGTGTGGGCGGGGGGGGGGGGGTGTCTCCTATTTAGCGGAGTGTGGGCGGGGGGTCGTATCTCCTAATTTGTGGAGTGTGGGCGGGGACCCGTATCTCTTAGTTTGTGGGAGTGTGGGAGGGGGCCCGTATCTCTGGATTAGCATGATAAGAATTAGGAAGGATAGCAAGATGAGATTAGAGGTGGAGTGGGCCTCCATAGCCCTGGATAGGTGAAACCTGTGGGAGAGGCCGCTCCAAAGTATAGTTTGGGAGAGACCCGTGGGCAAGGCCCTTGCTCTTATGGCAGCAGGTGGGACCTGGTAGAAACCTTAGGTTAAGGTAAGAGATAAAGAATCCCAGATCTTCTAGAGCCAGAGTGGCTAGGTTAGAAGAGCAGTTTAGGTAGTCATAGTATCCTGATAAGTCGCTGAGAGCGGCTGAGGGTTGTTCTTGCGTGCGTTAACCGGTGGGGGACCGATATTTCGAGTAATGGTAGATTATTTGGGACCAGTGTGGTCTTGGTTCATCCGAAAGGTGGATGGGAGTCGACAGGACTTCAGACGGGAATGATGGTAAGGTATTTGGTGCAGAAAGAAGTGAGCTGATCGGGTAATGCTAAGTTGCTCACCGCGAAATCAAATAATCTCAGAGGATGGTATGAATTCACATGTTGGGTGGAGTTTTCAACATCGTATGAGGGGTTATTTCGTGAGTACTGGTGTGATGGCCAACATTGGGAGTGGCCAGGATTGCGGTTTAAGCAGAAGATTTGTTCTTGGATGGAGATTGAAAAAATTGTTGTTTATAGGAAGTTGCCTTGGAAGGGCCAGTGGCAGTGCAAGGAAAAGGGGTGAACCCATTGTGTATCAATGTAAGTGCACTGGGAGTACCGGTAGGGCTACGGGTTAGGTAAAAGTGTTTTACTCGAAGGTAGTGGTGACCGGATTATTTTGAGGGTGACGTTTTCAAGGATTGGATCGGATAGACGAAATGTGTACCTAGTGGTAAAGTGGTAAGTGGATTTAAGGAGTGGACCGTGGAAGACTTCGAGGACGAAGTCTAGTTTAAGTGGGGAAGAGTTGTAACACCCTAAATTCTGAAGGCCAGAAAAGAGAAGAAAACCTCAAATGAGGAAGTGACTCGTCGAGTAGATGGGTGACTCGATGAGTAGGAGCGTGATTTGGTCGCGAGTTTAGTGACCTACTCGACGAGTCAGAAGACTGACTTGGCAAGTTGTCCAGGTTTGGGGAAAACCCTAAATACGGGCCTTGCACCATATTTAAGGAACATCATAACCCTTCATCAGCCTCCTTGATGCTCTCTCAACTCTAGAACAAAACCTTAGTGCCTCCCATGAGTTTGTGAGCCTTTGTGAGCATTCTTGAGTGTTGTGAAGCTTGAAGAAGAAGGTGAATCCTTGGGGTTCAAGAAGAGGCTACAAGATCCAAAAACCTCTTGCATTCCTTTCCATTTTCTGGTAAGAAAGTTTCCACCTTGATCATTATGCATGTAGATCTCTCTGCTTTTTCATTTTGGGGGGTTTTTAGTCCAAGAACCCTAGCATGAGAGGAATGGACGTCCCAAGAGCTTGTGTTTTTAGATCTAGAACTATTAAGGGCTCGGGATGATCGCATGACACACACCAAGAAGTTTAGCCTAGGATGTTTACTCTGATAAAATGAACAAGTGTTTTGAAAAGCTACTCTGATTTGTCATAAAACCCTTGTAGTATGATTGAAATGTCTTAATATTTATGGGTTAGTAATGTCTTTAAAAGAAATTTTTGGTCACGATTTTTGGGATGTTACATATATATATATATATATATATATATATATATATATATATATATATATATATATATATATATATTTAAATTCATAGTCGTTGTTATGAATTTATAAATCCGATTTGTCAATGATTCCAACGCCATATTATTGATTGATCTACTTATAGGGATGATGTCTAGGCTGGATTTAGTGGGGTGTTTAAAGTGGGATTTCCAAACAATATACTTTGTATACCAAACAGACCCTACCTTCAGTATGATCCTACATGGTTGTCTCTTATCAACTATAGATCAGTGGACATTGGGATTGTTGAGGAATCTAGACTATTAATTAGTCATAAGAGGTAATAAACTAATACTTAGAGATAATTGAACCTATATCATATCAAAAGAAAACCCAAGTGTTGAAGCGAAGCGTTGTCTAACTTTCGAGTCATCACTTTAACAAGTTAGTGCATAGTTAATTTCACTTTACACATAGATATGAAGTAATTAAGACAAATACCTGCTATATGTGCCTATTATCTGTGTTCCTGATATCTATGCTATGTGAACGTTTTATACATGTTTTACTTGATTTAAACTGTATATGTATTTTTATACTTATAAATATAGTGGGTAAAGATGGGTAAATGAAAGATGACACAGATGAGGAGATATGAAATATGAAATAAAGGGTGAGAGGCATTGACTTTAAAGATGATATAGTCATCTAGCAGAGTATAGATGGCGGCCATGAACTATTCTAGACAATCCAGTGGAACGCTAGCAGGCTCGCAACTTGTAGGTGTTTTTGAACTAAGTGTTCACCAGGTGTACTCCATCCCCCATGGTTTCCTTATTGACATATAGTGCTAAGGTATCCCCTGGACATTATTGTCTATCCCGAAGATAATCCTTAAGATAGGTCCCTAAAAATAGATACTTTAGGGACAGAGAGTGAGGATAATAGGAATGGGTAATCGGGTTAAATGATTTGATGAAAATAAATATATAATTAAAAGAATACAATTATTGTGGGTTGAAAACCTTATGTACACACTAGGCACCCAAGCGTGACCCACTCAGTTCCTTGTATTACATGTACTGGAACTAGGGCACACTGGCACATATGTGATGATTGATAAGAGATTTATGAATTATAGGCCAGTAGAATAACATATGTTTGTAAGGCCTATATTATTTTTGTTTATGCTTATATATTGTATTAATGATGACATCCCAATGTTTTTAAATAAAATACATTTATTCGGAAATGTTTTGATATCATTAACATGTTTTTAGGAATAAATTCCACAATATTATTCTTTAAAAGGATACTTTGATTTAAATAAGCATAATAAATTGGTCTTTTCTTACCGTGAAATTGGGGATGTCACACTTTATTCGACAGAAAAGAGAGGTAGAAGAGGAGAGAGGTCGCTGCCTTTTTTTCACAAGAAAACCCACCTCTGGGTGGTGTCTTTCTTAGTAGAAAAAAGGAGAAGAAAATAGAGTGTTTCAGGTGAGAAGATGGGCTGATCAAGAGTGTAAGTAAGCCTCTCTCAATGTTGTGATTTTCAGGTCAATTATATGTACTTTTAGTGAAAATTAGAAGCAAAGTGGAATCTTATTTTGTTGGCCCTTCATACCGGGGGTGGTGGTTTTAACAGAAATCAAACCACTCATTTCATACATAAGTTATGATGAAGACAAACTTGTTGAAGAAAATATTTGATTCAAACATTTCATCGAATACTTGGTGTGCATGTAAATTGAATGTTTGGATCTTTAATTCCTTAGATGACCGGGAGAAAAAAGAACGACCAAAGGCAGGAAGAAAAGGAGAAGCACCTCCAGTGCTTGACTGGTTCAAAGAAGGATAAACACAAAAGCAGCAATGCTGCTTCTCTTCTGATTTTGGTAGTGGGCCCGGTGGAGGTTTTCTCACTTGAAACTAAAGAAGATGGATGGAGGACAACAACAACAACACGACAAATTCAGGGGGTATTTTGATGGTTCGATCGAAAGGGAAGATGTTGTTTCCTCTTTGATCTCACTGAAAAAACAACCACCTCCGGTGGTGTTTCTTTGCAGCAAATCGGAGAGAGAGGGGAGAGAGAGAGAGAGATATGGGTGGGCCTTAAGTTTTATTATTCTTTTCTTTTTAATTAAAAAATGTCAAATCATATAGATAGTGGAACTACATGCTTACGTAGCTTATGTAACCTGATATATTAGGTCGCAGTGACCAAAACAGTAGGTCGACATCAAATTTGTTCCCTTAGTTGGCAAGAAAATAACTTTAGGGACTCAATGCATAAAGTCGCAAAACATAGTAAGGGTGTTGTGTCATTATGCTCTTATATAAATATAAATGATATAACTAATAAAGTAAGTATATATATATATATATA
Organism: Lactuca saligna; assembly: GCF_052625555.1. NCBI lineage: Eukaryota > Viridiplantae > Streptophyta > Magnoliopsida > Asterales > Asteraceae > Lactuca > Lactuca saligna. Next base: position 80,262,248 of record NC_136425.1, on the reverse strand, counting down.
TATATATATATATATATATATATATATATATAAATTACATATTTGTATTATGATATTGAATTCCTGAAAACTTCTTTACTAAGTATAGGATACTATTAAAAAAAATCTTACAATTGTTTATAGATTTTTAAAAACTTTTTTATAAATAAAGTTAGACGTATTATTTGTCAATCTATCATCCTTGTCTAAATTAACATTTTAATCATTTTCAACTTTGAACTCTAAATAATGCAACATACAATCAATGATGTAAATAAACAAACCAATCTAATAAAATTAGTATCCAAGACACCCGTTTATCACACTCTTCTTGGAATAGAAGTAATTGACAATTTAATAACTTCTAATACTCCTCATTTTATTGCCCTAATGAAAACCCCCTTATTTGTTTCTCCGTCACTGCCGTCCACTCTTCTTTCGTGTCTAGTTTTAGTGTATGTACTTAATGAAAACCCCCTTATTTCTTTTTCCGTCACCGTTGTCCACTCTTGTTTCGTGTCTAGTTTTAGTGTATGTACTTGTATGTGACTTAAGTTTCTATTTTATTATAACATCAAGTTTTAAAGTTTTCTTTTGAATTATAATATCAAAAAATCATTATTCTTAAGCTTAATGCAAGTAATAGCAACTTACTTCCATTTATTAGCAACAAATAATAACTTACTTTCACTTTAATATAATACTTGCATGATACTTCCAAACACATACGTTTATCCTTTCTATCATTCTTTTTCTTTTGTAACTTGAACTAAATAGCAACGGTTTTTTTTTTTTTTTTATATTTTGTCGAAATAGCAATGAACTTTATTTAATTATTGTGACTTGAACTAAATAAAATAAATACCAATATACTTTTATTTTTTGTGAGTTAGACTAAATTATTTTCTATATTTAATTAATGCCATGTACTTTGAAAAGTTTAATATGACATATATATACCGGATTGATTCAAAGTAGAATGGTGGAATAAGAAAAAAATAAAACTAAATAAAAATTAAAGTATTATGCTAATTTAAACAAAAAAATATTGTATTTGTTAATTTTTTTACCATAATAAAATCATTTTAGCAACAAATCATCTCAATAATATTAATAGACTCTCATCTAACCATTCACACAAAAACCTTATAATTCTACTACTCATACCTATTTAAAACACAACTAAAGAAGAAATCCCGCGGTGCAAGGCCAGAATTGGTAAAGGAAACAACATAAAAACTTTAATTTATTAGCTTAGATGGAAGCTATGACATGACTCGTAGTTTCTATTTGATCTAATTATCATTTATTATACATTTATAATTATAATTTTCAATTCTTTTATTGTTCCTTCCCCACATGGAGTTCGAAAACTTTTGAAAATGATCTCTTCTATGATATGTGGAAATGGTGATCATTATAAAAGAATAACATGAGATTTCAATAGATAGAGAGGCTAACACATATTTAATCATTCTTTTTATAAAATTTACATGATTATCATAGGAGATATGTGATGCAAATAAATGAACCAAAGAAGCACCTGACCATGTCATGTATATAAAAAGCATACAACAAATCTATTTGATCAGTATGGCCAAAATACCCTTCAACAAACTTGAATCAGATCAAAGGAGAAAAAGCAATACAAGGTTTGAAGTAAAGCAACACCACTTCATGTCATTTATAAAGAACCATAACAAATCCACAAGTACCAAAAAAATCATAATCCAACAACACTTTAAAATAATTTGAGTAAGATGATAAACCCAATACAAATGAATTAGAAGTGGTACCAAGAGATATCCACCAATCCAAGTTACATGTGTATTTAAACATTAATCTGGCCAAAATTATGTGAGGCAACTCACAACGAAAAGGAAGGAAAAAGTGCCTTTTTGTGTATTGTGTGATATAAAATAACACCATTTCATAAGAGTCTACCAGGTCTTTCATGAAGGTGATGTTAATATATGAGCCATACTTAGAATTCCACTTATTTTAGAAGTCATGAACATTGAATATTTGAAACGTGATCAAATCAAAATATGTCAAATATTAGAAAATAGATTCATGAGACTTGATTGGATTTATTCAAAAAAAAATCAAAGACTTGAAAAAACCATTATAAAACAAATACTTACATGTTAGTTGTTGCATTAAACAGACCATCCACAAACCGTAGAAAATGGAAATAGAGTACTAAGTTAATATGTCATGAAATCAAAGGGTTAATGTAGGAACTTTCTTTTACCTTCTTTATAGGATTTTTGGCTTAGCTGTAGAATAATAGTTTACATAACCACTTTGCCCTCAAATCATAAATAAATAAAAAAACCCAAGCAAGAACAACTTGGCCAACTTCAAACTCATTTTCTAACCCACCATCATGCCTACATGTTCCAAATTCGATTATTAAATAATACTAATTTCCTATTAAAAGCATCATAAAATCCAACAATTCAAATCATACCCCCTACCCTTACCCTTTTCCCCTTTGCTTCAAAACTAATTCATCATCACATTCACTATTCCAAATATACCGTTAAGTCCTTAACTCTAAAAATCTAGTAAGTAGTAACATACTAACATTCACCTAAAAAACAATATACCTTTTTCCAATTTATTACCACAAATAAAAGTACACAGACGAAAATAAATTTAAAAAAATTAAAAAAAAAAGTTAATCAGATAAGTTCATAGGGTGACTAAAAACCTATAATTAGGGTTTGAAGATTTGGAGATCTGCGACGAAGGCCAACAATGTACTATGAAGCTCTTTCTGATTCTCTGCAAGAGTGGCATCTAGAGCATCTGGTTTTGGATCCACTTTTACACCCTACAATTGGTCATATATACCAATACAACCTCAGACTCTAAAACATGTGTCAGTATCATCAAACAACTATTTTGTTGTTTTGTGTTGTGCACTGGATAAATAATAAAAAGAACAAAAGTAAAAGTACCATGAGTTTCTTGAACTTCTCTTGTATTTCCCGACCAGAGAACATAGATGTGTCCCACTTGTGGCCACTCTGCATTCATACATATCCCAATAAAAAATATAAATGAATCAAAGTGTTTTATGGTATTTCAGGAAGAAATACATGTGTTTGGGCTTTGGTTACATAATCATTATTTCTAAGCGACTGTATAATATGCTTCATCAGAATACTTCTGATGGATGATAGAATGTCAAAAGCTCAACATATAATCACCACCGTATAGCTCTTCAGTAACTGTGGTCTTCTTACTCCCCCATAACATCTTCTTCTTTTGGTCACTTGACATGATGCCCGTTCCAATGAGGTTTCTATTTACTAGTCAACAAATAATTAAAAAAGGAAAATACAAACATATGGGCTCAATTCAGAACTATAAAGATTATATTATAATTTGAATTAATATATATATATATATATATATATATATATATATATATATATATATATATATTTGAGCCACCTACATCAAAGCATTCACAATGGTCGTTTGGGGTTGAGCCACCTGCAGCAGCAGCAATAGCTATTTTCTCTCCATGCTCATGTGTGCCCATGATGAATATAGCCTTCTTTCCTATAAGATTGTGTTTGGCGCGCCACAACTAGCTGATAAGCTAGCTTATTTTTCGAGTTTTTTTATGTTGTCGTGTTTGGTAAGCCAAAAAGTAGCTTATAAGCTAGTTTTTTGAAAAGCTACTTAGACTAGCTTTTTAGGAGCTTTTTTAAAATTTTCCAAATACACCCCTTAATTAATTATAGAAACATATATTCTTACATGTCATTTTATGTAATTTTATATATTTTAGCTAGCTTTTCAGCTAGTTTTACCAAACGTTGTTTTTTATCAGCTAGCTTTTCAGCTATCAACTAGTTTTTTTATTTAACAGCTAGCTTTTCAGCCATCAACTAGCTTTTCAGCTAATAGCTAGTTTTTCAGCTAGTCCGCCAAACATAGCCTAAGCCTCTGAGATAAAGATTAGAAACAAATTTTAGAAATCAAAATATCAGATCGACACAACTAAGTCGTTTCATAATCGTATTGCATTTTAGGGTTTTAAAAAGCTTTGGAATTAAGGTGATAACTATTGTAAGACAAAAACGAAGTGACTCAACTACAAATTTGATTAGAGAAGTATATGATAACAAAATTTGTTACATGAATTTACAAACAAATTGCATAAGCAACCAAAGATACAGGGATTGTTGTGAGAAATGTAATTGAAAGAAACTTTAGGGTGCTTTCCAGGGTTGCCTTCACTCTAATCCTCAGAGAGGGAATAACGATGGTTTGTAGGAACGGTGGAGAAGATGAGAGGCGATGGCGTCGAGTTAGGGTTTTGTGGAGCGGTTAAGGTCGACTTCAACCTAGCCAATCGATGCAAAAAATCGGAACAAAAGCAGAGGATGATGTAAGGGACGAAAAAAATGTAGGCAGGCGGTGGGCAGTGGGGATTACACCCAAGAAGGATCTGGGACGGAACACGTAGACATTGGTTGTGATGATGGCACCAGGTGGAAAGGAGAAAGGGAAAACTCGAGGGAGACCCGGTAATCAATTGGGGCGAACCCGTTGTGGTGGGCCATAATCGTCGGTGGCAAAGACCGACCGACTTAATGGAGGAAAAAAACGAAAGTATGAGAATTCAAGTGGGAAGAACGTGGAAGCCATTAATGATTTTAAGGATGTGTAGAAGACGGTGGATCAATAGACTGGTGTGCTGGAGCAATAGCTTTGATGATCGGCGACAGAGTCGGTGGAAATCACAT